>NC_087229.1:2120141-2494753 GCF_034640455.1 Diachasmimorpha longicaudata | reverse complement strand
GGGACAGCTGGGGTCGATGTACTAGGACACGCGAGGGTTGTTCCTTGGCAAAGGAGCAAGGTCGAGGTCCCCGGTATTGCAACCACACCGATCGATACGGACGTTTTCCACAAAACTCATGACATCCTCGGTTTCTTTATTTCGAGGGTGGGCGTGGGGATAATCCATTCGAATACAAGTGGGAGTTACTTTGATTACAATATAATTCATAGACATTCAGTTTCGAATGGAACTTCCTGAGGATATATATATATATATATATTACTACATCCCCATACTTAATCCGAATAATTCATTAATTTTGGAAGGAAAAATTGAAAATTTGGGATTAGACAAGTACAATACTTCCCTTCGTCGGCTAAAATTCTACAATGGGCATAACAGCTTCTGAAGGATTTATCAATTTTATAAAAATATGACAGCGGTAAAGCATTCAAATTTCTCCCAGTGGAAGAATTTGAAAAATATTTCACAACGATCCATGTGACTCCATGTGAAAAAATTTCTCTTCCAAGAGAATAAGGGCGTGGTCATTCCACCTATCGATATCTGTGTCTCTTGTATTAATAAAAATAATGCGTTGGCGAAGTTCATTGACGGTATTACGTGGCTATCGATGTTGGTTGAGAACTGGAAACCGGATAGAGCTGACAGGACTGAGACTCGACGGGTACTAACGCCCATAGTGTCTGGAGTACTAGTCTAGGCTTCAAAACTATCATCGGGCTCTTGGTGAATGAGGAGCGAACGAGTTAAATCGAGAGGCGCGGTACAAGAGTTATAGTTACTGGATAATGATATTTATGGGACAGAAGACATTGTTGAGTGATGGATGCACATAAGGCTCGTCTCGCATCGTTACATCTCTAGTCTCGATCGATAACGACCCCATTGCAAATATTACGAATGGGGGAGGGAGCACCACCGACAGGGTGCTTTTCACCCTCTTTTTCTCCACTGCTGCGTATGACTGTTAGGTGATCCGTTTAGAGTGCATCGGTCTTTGCATTAAAAATAGCTGTATTTTTTTTTTCTCTGGGCGCTTTTAGCCTCGTTTCCGTGGTTTTTATGTTTTTTATGGTTCTACTGAGGGCTGTTGTGAAATACTCTGCAACTGGATTTTTTAAGCATTCCTCGTGCTCGGTTCTGCCGTTATGTCCTTGGAATATATGTCTGATGAAGTTCTCTGTACTCCTACAGGCGTCGAGCTTCCGCCGTTAGCAACTTGCATACACGTGACTTGGATATTTCTTGGTCTATTTATTTTGAGAATGAATAATGGATAAGTTCTACCAATTGCTTAGGGATACACCATGCAAACCATTGATATTTAATTACAAGTAGTGAGAATGACAAAAAGATGCTGTATCCCTGGAATATCCTTGAAGCACTGCGTTAGGTTTTTACGCTGAAAGGAAATGGGTATTTATCTTGGGCTGATATCTGCCAATCGTTATGAACGAGAGCCTTCATGATTTTTTACAGAGATCCCTCTGTATTCAGTGAATGTGGCAATGTGTCTTCAACAAAGATTTTTTTTTTCCTGTTCCACATGAGTTGAGTCAACTTCTTTTTCAATTCAGAGGATTGTGTATCCTACAGCGATGCAAAGCACCATCGTGTTTAGAGTCATTAACCTACATTGAGGGACCTAGAAAACATTCGTGAGCACTGGCTTTTTCCACTTTTCTGGAAAACTCATGTTTATTCGGACCACGAGTGGAGGAAAAAAAATCCTTTGAAATTTGAAATAGAGTGATAGAAAACGTAAATATGAATTCACCGTATGGCATGCAAAAAATTGCATGCGCGGATGAATTATGCATACTGCAAACGTGCCAACAGGCTTTAACGAAATAATTAATGGACCATGTGAAGAGGGGAATCATCGGACGTTTCTGCTCTGCGCTTAATCACACTGTGACCTACTAATTATTATCCCGCGTGAACTCGCCCCGGCAATCTTGACGACGCATTCTGAGAATGAGACGAGAAAAAAAGCAATGGTTTGATGAAATGAGATTCCGGAAAATGCACTGAAATCAATGGCGTCAAGGACATGCCCCGTTGAAGACCACTTACTGCCGTCTGGGTACTTGTACGCCTTCAGTGTCAGTGTGAACGAACTGCTTTCCAGTATGGAGGAAGAAACAGTTGAATATTGGTATGGAATTGAAAATTATGGTCCTCTGGGTCTTGGAACAGAAAAAACTTTGAGGAAGAAAATCCCTATTCATTCCAAGTAAATATATTTTGCAAGAGAGAACGGGCGATTTCTTCAATTAAAAACGTTTGCAAACTAGTTCAGGCGAAACTGGAGATCCCATTGGGCAGTAATTGCGTCAAGCTATAAAATTATATACCGCTAATACAATTTATTCATTTGAGAGAGGAAGGTAATGGAAAAAAGAAAGTATTCATTACCAAACGCTCTCAATAGAATGAGCTGGACATAAAAATTGCGATCATTATTAGTGTTCCTATCCTATACTAACTCAGCGCATTCACTCTATTGATTTCATGGCTATTCGATGTATCTAATACATTTCTAACGAAGGAAATTAACAGTTCTTTGCAAAGCCTCATCCTCTCCACATACACCAGAGAGTGTTACTTCCTTTCGTATTTAAATTCGGTTGATGATAGCTAATTATAACCCCAACGAGTTGAAAATATACGTTCCGTATACACGATATATGACACTCGCGTCATTGTACGTGATACCGTAATTCATCTACCGGATAAAAAAATCCTCATGTATTAAAAATCTTCTGAACGCATCTATTCAAATGAATTCCATGTAATTATCAGTGGTAGTGCGTGTGTAACGGACAAAGTTAATTAGCTAAATCATTCAGCTTGTGAAAAAACGGTACATGCTCTGTTTGATGTAGTTTTCAATTGTTAAAAAATTTCCTAATAATACGTTGGAGTATTCTTTTACGTCGATATAATTTGCACATGCCTAATGCTTTGTCCTATCAATCTGGAATGTGGGACGTGACCGATTTGCTGAGTTGAATTTATTGTTTCGACGTAATCGTTTTGGAGCCTCGGTAAAAATTATATCTTGTCTATATCAAATGGCCTTAACACGTTGTCATGAATTACACTGGCGTTTGGCACGAGCTTGGCTAACCGCTCTGAAAATCCCATTCAAGTTATTGAGGTCTTGTGCTAGCGCCGGTAATGTGAATCTTCGTGTAGAGTTCAACTTCACTTAAACTTCATTGCGATGCCTCTTGAAGTTGTAATGAGGCAAAATGGTGTGTTTTTACGAGTTGGGGAGGAGATGACGTTACTGATTATTGGTGATAGATGATGAAGTGTGTTTATGGAATAGATGGTTGGACCAGGCTGTCTTTAATCAAGAATATCTTCGGAGCAATCATAGGGTTTGGATGAGTCAAATTTTATTTTAAAGCTCGAAGAAATATCCTGAAACTGAAAAGAAAACATAAATTCTAGTCTGTCATTTTAGAAGTCGAACTACAAACGATTAATTTTTCGACGTTTCATCTGAGTTAAATTTTTTGACTTCGTGACTTCTTTCGGTTTACGTGGTATTCTCTTTTCATGGTTTATATTTTAGACTTCGTTTGTGTGTAGGGAATCTTTATACAGTCATAGCATGATGTTTCCCTTGAAATCGATGATGAAATAGTTTGATGGCTCGAATAGCAATAGAATAACAATAAAAACATGAATTGAGCGCTCATGAAAATTCACACAACTCCTCAAGAATTCTTACAAAGCTTTCTCAACTTCTTCCCATAACCGGAAATGCGTGAGTATGAATGACGTGCGCGGTCAGTCATCGCGTCGCAATGCAGTAGAGATACAGCCACGGCCCCAGCAATTTACCAAAGGAAATGTCAACGATTTGCTCGGTTGGCTTCAGTGCAAGGATTCAAGCGTAATATCGATGTGCACCAAGATCAAACTCCAGAATGAAAAAGTGCCGATACTTCGTGACGAATGGATAAACTAATGTTCAACTCTAAGAATGAAAGGAATTACTCTGGCTTCAGAATTAGTATCTCCCTGCCAGTGCAGTTGCATTCCCCTCGAATTTCTGACATTCTCTGGCATTTATCACCAATTTCTCTGCCAACTCGGGTCGATTCGTACGTTTCACTCACTGAGATGTCAAGGGAATTGAGTAATCTGATGAAAAAAGCGAATGCACAGAGACTCTGATGAAAAATATGGAAAATATTGAAGAAACTTGGGAAATTAATTATTAAATAATTACAATAATTTAGTGCAATTTCACGGTATTTGAAGAGGGCGGCATAAGGATCATGAGAATAAAGTGAAGGACGGCAAAAATGTCTTGGGCTCCCTAGCCCTTTCATTACCCCGTTGCAGCACGGAGCTTGCGAGAAGTGTCGATTGGAAGGAATTGGGGGTCAATCCGGATATTAGTGCGCCAGAAGAGAGGCACGATAGAATCCGCAGACCCCTGGGCAAGGATGAGCAACGGAGGAATGTAGCGTACCCCAATGGGTTAAAGACTTCCTCGCAACATTTTGATGGACTTGCACTGAAAATAGTACTTGCAAGAAATACTATTAAATTCATAAATTCCTTCCAACACGATTCGCGATTTCTCGCGAATACTCGGATATTTCTCGAAATTCTTGACGAATTCACGGAAAGCCTTGGACGTTATCAGTACGTCTAGCTGCAGAAAAAAAACATCAGAAAATCAATAAAAGAAATCAAGATTAAGGGGATGTGTAATGTACACGTGGTGAAAGGAAATATTACAAAATATTACCAGTTAACTCTCGTAGTTTGATAGCAAAAGTCGTAATCCAATGAGTTACAACAGTTGAAATGTTTCTCACGTTGCAGAAGAGTATTTACCTTACCCATTGTGTTTCTAAATACATGAAATTGGAGGGAATACTGGGGATTATAAACGCTGGAAGGCCGCGGAAATTGAGCGGAAACGGTATGCAGAGCGATAAACTCCAGATCCGCGTCATCTTTTACACTAGTTTTCTTCACTTTTATTGGTGCTGAAGGGGGTGATAGAATCAAATGCATTACTCGCAATGTGTTCTCGGTTATATGGAGACTATATCAGTTGTCAAATGCAGCTTTATCGACCAGTGGGGAAGTGGTGAACACTAGCCTGATAGCCATTCCAGGGTCAGTGGGGACGGATGCGGTGTCATAGTCATTGAATCGCTCAATTAAATTATTTTTTCTTGACGATAGGGAAAATTGAAAATGAAGGACAATTATTAGGACTGAACAGACCAATATGGAAGAGATTTTTTATTAAAAACAATTAAGAGGGAGATCCTACCTCAGGATGAGGTGCGTTTGGCGAAAGAAAATATTAATGTTTTACCAGATATCCGGAAAAATCGGGAATTAATTGAATTTGTATTCTTTATTGTTGGTTATGCTGGTTCCAGGTGAAGCTCATAAGGGTCTGATATTTTCTCTAATACAAGATATGTTATCTCACAAAAGAATGTGATATATATTACTTTCTTTTTCCGAGATAACATTAAAATGTCATTTTAAATATTAATAAGTGAAGGCCGACGAAAAAGATTGTTGATAAAAAAAAGCTACATTCTTTGATTGATCGTTCTCAATCATTAATTAATTGAAAACGACTGCGTAAATTTCTCTCGCTCTTTTCTACGTTCTAGGATGAATGGTTCATTATAGTCACGGATTTGTAGATTGGAAGTGTTGGTAAAATGACTGATCAAATGTAATTAATCTAGGATTGCGGAAGTCCAGATGATGGAAAAGACGTTCCTGTTTATCTTCTTATCAGAAAAAAGGATATAGCATTCATTCATTTTCGTTACCATCAGAAAATCAGAATTAATGGAATTTCCATTCGTAACGGTTTCGACTCGAGCTCTTAAGGGTCAGATATAATTTCCAATGCGGGACATATTGTTATCTTACCGAAAAATATGATAAACATTACGTGTTCCAAGATAACGTTTAAATTAAGCTGAAAGTATCGATAAGTCAAGTACGGGAAAATTGATGACGAAAAAGGTCTGATTCTTTTTTTTCCGCCCTATTCAATCTTCGTTAACTTGAGAATGATTGAGTTAATTTCCTCAATTTTCAAGGTTCTTTTACAATGTAAAACGAATCGTGATTCATCCAAGTCGGACTATCTGGTTAGGAAATAATGACGATTTAAAAAGGTATGTTGATATCCCATAGACAGTACGTGTCAAATGAATTTCAAAGCGTTTTGTGGACGATCTTTGTCAGTCATTGATTCATTCAACTGAATCCTTTTCTTCGGAATATTGGAGAGAATTGAGAACGGACTGGAATTTTTTTAGTGCCTGGTAATTAAGGGCTGGAATCGACATTTCCGGTTTCGCGCACCTGTCTTTGTGCCAGCAAACGGTGGCCAGCGGCTCGCACGATTTTTTTTTCCATTGCCATTCTCGAACGCTTGTCCCTGGGGCCATTTTACATCACAGTATCATATTCGTGTTAACGACTCGTGAAAGCAACGGAATATTCGTGAAAGTCAGTGAGAATTCGAGAAATTATTTTCGCATTAATTTCAGGAAATTTGAACTGTGGTGAATTTGTTCGGCAATTTTTCATCCACTCGACAATTTTGTTTTCTGATTAGAAACAAACGTTTTAATTGTTAGAGAAGTTGAATGTGGAGGAGAGTTCAATACTCCGAAGGGGGAGGGAGAGAGAGAAAAAATGTTGAAGCTGTTTGGGACTCTCTTAGTAACGCTTTCCAGAAGGGCGACGTTTTAACCGCGATATGCTGAACGGAGTCTATTCATAGATTGTGGGGTTATGGAGGAAAAAGGAAAATAAAATCGAGGGGTTTCCCACACGCCTCGGGATCATGTTGGGTTTGTTAATTTAGAGATGAGGAGGTTTGACGCCTTTTGTATGGGTTTAATGTCAGGTGGTGGTTGAATTCTTCTTCACATTCGTATGCTGATGCCGGCCGAGCCTTTTCCGGTTCTCTACGAATTTTATTTTTTTGGGATCTTTCATTTGCGATTTCCGTCTGCTAGGGGAGATATTTTAATGCTGCAAAACAATTTTCATTTCAATAATTGAGATTCCTTTTTGTTACAGGTAAAAACATCATTATTGAGTGAAGAGTGAAGCTGGAATTAGAGGAATCAGTAGAGAAGGACAGGAATAATTCAATTTGGCGGCTCAAGGATCGAACAAACAGGTGGGCTATATTTGTTAACCTGAGAATAACTTTGTTTATGGTTTGTGGCATGAATATACCTCTAGACGAGATTGCCCTGAACTAAGTATTCTTAATAAATTTAATTTCTTTCGTTTTTTTTTTTTTAGTGAAGGAGATTCTTTGCTGTTAAGAAGAAATTTTTCATTCAAATGAGTAATATTTCTGATGTAAATAAAAACTTTTGGTGATGTTTTTGTAATAAAATTTGAATTTGAAAGATTCGTGAGGAAATTAAAGTCGAACGATTATCGACTCTAATATCAATAAGTTCTCATGAACTGCGAAAGAGTTTAAATTCTTTTGCATCGACACTTGTCAACTAATTTGATTTTTTTACTTGTTTTTTCCAGGTCTTCAGTTACACGTTGAAATTATTCCGAGAGCAGTTTGGCCGTTACGAGTAAATTTTAACTTTAATAATTAAAATTCTTTCTGGCGAATGTCCAAACTCGCGATAAATTTTCGTTATAAAATTTGCGGAGGTTGACAGCTAGAAATTCGTGTCAGGCGGCTATCGAGGGTGACGGGTTTCGATAATCATATAAACAAACATATTTCTGCGAACGAGTTCCCCGATCGATTTACAAATATTTTAACACCTCACGAGGCGTCTAAATCAACGCATCGATAGCGAATTGTTTGCCAGTTTTCACTGCACAGTTTAATTCAATCTATTGAATCGTAAAAAATGAATTTTAGAGGTTAAGCCCCGGGGAATTTCAACGACCGTTAAACCTGACGCGTTGCACCATGTATCGTTTCTGATCGGATAAAGATAGACCGGAAATATTTGGACTCGTGAATAATATTAGAGGGAAAACAGGTGAAAATAAGGTCCGTCTCACCTGCGATTATTGTATCGGACAGATTGTATTTTGTTCCACCGGTTTTTCCTACTTTGGGAAAATCCTTGAGCTTTCGACCGCTGAGTCTTAGCTCACCGCTGAGGTGTGCCTCCTCCAGGATTCTCTCCAGACTCCTGGTGAGTTGCTTCTGTATGTGGCCACTCATGTTTGACGCAACCATCGCCATGTTACATTTTTCTTTGTCTACATAAGTCACTTCACTGGGCACTTTGGGCTTATTGTTTATATTAACTGGGAATTAGAATAATTTTTTACACGTGAAGATGGTTTTTGGAGTATGGAGTCTCTACGTACGAGACAAATTGTTATGCGAGTGGCTCCACTCGCGCTTGGCTTGAAGCCTCCGACGAAACCATGACTGTGTCGTGGGGGCTGGTGGGGGGCTCGGGTTGACGGAGATTGGTGGACATTACGGCGGAATCTACCGACTGGGGTTAATGGACTCGGGAAAACTCCTAGGGAAATTAATAATTTCAAAAAAACTTGACTAATCAGAAGGATTCGTGATTGAAACTCTTGGACACTACAAATTTTTCTAGGATTTTTAAATGTGATACTTGCGCACCTTCTAATGGAATGTTTACCATTCAATGTTGACATCTGTCACGAAGAAGGAAACCTGCTTTATCTGCAGTAGAAGCACTAAAATTGACAGTCGGTACGGTAGGTCGTAATTTGAACGTGGAGATTTTTTAATATCACGGACTTTTAGAACTTCGATAATTTGGAAATTAAAATTTGTTATTATGGAAATAATGATTCATTTCACTTTTTCAATGGCGTATGACTAGCGATATCATCGAATAGTGGATCGAGTTAGCGTGAATTAATAGACAAACATTTGTCAAGTTCAAAAAACATTGTGAAAGTTACTTTATATTTGTCATGGACGACAACATTCAAACATCCTTAAAATATTGAAAACATCTAATCACTCGTGGAAATGACAAAAGTTTAATATTGATTAAACTCGTCGCGAAATTTCGAAACTCCAGCTATCGGCACGAGCGATCCCAAGGCAAATTAATCCGGATTTTATCAGCAAAAAGTCACCCCAGGTCGGGATGTCGATACGATAACGCTGTCAATTTATAAAGTACGATAACTTTGCGTGTTGATTCATGGAAAGCGTAATTTGACAGGCTAATGCAGGTTAAATTTTTTGATATTTATTTACAAATTGGGGGATAAACCCTTCAGCAATTACAGAGTAATAATCATGAGTATAAAATTGATACTTATTACATAGACAATTACATTTCTGAGCATTTTTTTATGAATGTAAAAATTTTATGGAGAATATTCAATACGTATGTTTTCGATAAATGCTGAAAAGAAACAGTATTATGTTACATTACGAACGTTTCGTTCATTTGCTGTCGTTTTGTTTCGCATATTATCTTATACAATATTGCTTTCTCCGAGTCATAAAAAGGTATTAAAAAATCATTTCTGTTTTAATTTCTCCAAATACGATAACAGAATGCAAAAAAAAATTTCATCAGCCGTAGCTTCTTCGTTTTTGATAACTTTGAAAAGTCAAAATAAAAAATGAGAATTTCGCATTTCATCTTTTTATTCGAAACAGCTGGTGCATAAACCAATTTGTCTCTTGTCCTCGTGGCATAATCGGATCAGTTGTCCTCTGGACATCTGTTTTCCTGTATCTCCTGAAAGAATGTAACAAAAAAAAAATTGTAAATCACCTTGGAATTGACAATTTTAGTCCAAGAATTTCTGAAACTCACCCGATTACGACGTTCGCCATACTTGGACCAGAAGGTCACTTTGCTAGGCATTCTCTGGCCAGTCTTCTGGTTGAAGATCGAACACGTTGAGAATGGTGGTGAGTAGAGGTGGAGGGAGACCGCGGGGTTAATTGCACTAGGATTTTCCACTCTGTGAAGACCCATTGAGTCGTTTATGTAGCATATGTCGTTGAGATGGAGAACGTTCTTCTCGATCTCCTGCAATTCTTGACCTCCTGGACAGTCGGTAAATTCGGTTGATGGCCATGCATATCGCGTCTAAATTATTATAACAAAATTTGTTTTAATTGGTTGAAGAACCCACAATTGCTAGATTACTATAATTTTCCGCTTTGCATGGGGAAAAAAATCCTGAAAATCTTCAAAATATTTTTTTTCTCTTCAGTAATTCCAAAATTTATGTTGTCTCAAAACTACTATAATTTTCTAGGCACTGGAAGGGGAAGGGTAAATAAAAGAAAATATGTCTATTCATGAAAAACGATCAGTTACGACATTTCCCTCCCAGGGTGGCCAATCTAGGATTAATTCTTGTTCCTAAACTCAAGAATATCAAAATTATTTCGAAAATATTGTTCCCATCAATTTCTCTTATTATTCCATCGAATTTACCTCACGTAGTTCTCCCTGTAGGATTTTCATAACACAATGGGCATCAGCGTGGTCGTGAATAGCTGATCCATGGCCCTCTCCCCAACACAATACCATCAGGTTAAATCTTCCATTGCCCTCGTCCACTAAATTCCTCGTGTACCTGCCGATTGACATCATCCACTTGATAAATTATCATTTATATTTAACATGAAAATACATATATCCTAGTCTTAACTATCAGCCATGTCCAGGGACTAGCGTGATTGCCTAGTTTCACCTGTTTCTTCGAACATATCTCGACAGGGGAATATATCGTAAAGGAAATGATAGGCTTAAATACTTGGGACATTCACTGAGTGCAGATAATTACACCACTTTTCAATGTGCCTGGGGGATGGAGAGGGGGGTGGGGCGCAATTGTTTACGAAAGTAAGACTACTCAATACGTTTATTTGTGACTAGCCATGTTGCTTCATAAGTGGTACACAACTGTCTTAATGCTATACTTGTTTTAAAATTTTTTTTTTCATTTGATTTTCTGTCTCAATCGCTTTGCACAATACAGGGGAAATGGATAACCTTCTGTGATAAGCAGGTTTTTTACTGGCTTGTTTGTTATCATCCACAGGAATAATTATGCTTTGAAATAAAGATTAACAATAACTTACTGATGAACGTGAATTAATTACTATTTCGAAGTTGTGTATTGATCAGCATTAACAATAGAATTACTAAGGAACGATAAGAACCATGATCTGTTTGTATGAGGCTTCTGGATTATTCTGGTGTTGACGTGATAGCAGGGTTGATGATGATAGAGTTGACTTTATATTGATAACACCCGAAAAAAATACGAATTGAGTTCACTTTTCTAAACGAGAAGAATTTGAAAAAAAAATTATTGAAAATATTAGAAATAAAATTTAAGCATTCCCGCAGTAATTTCAATATTTTTATGAAGGTTTTCTAGATTTTTTTACGTTTACTATTTACGAAGAATTTTTTAATTTCTCTATTCAACGAGAATAAAGTTATTTCTCTTCACGTGACATTCTAACTATCCACCCTCAACCCGTTATAATCCATGGAAATCGTGATCAGAATTCAAATATCCCCAGTTCCCCACTCACCTGTACCGATCGAACTTTGCGTACTTCTTCCAGTCGTGGGGATTACTCCTGTACAATGAGAGTAATTTCTGAACATTATCAATGTCAACAATATCGGTGTTGAATGCATTATGAAGTTCTTTAATGAGTTCTTCAAGGGTTAAACCCTTATCCGGCGAATCACTTCTTGATTTATTGAGTACTTGGCTGTACACTCTTGCCTCACGACTACTCACTTCCATCATTAATTTTTCACACCACTAACACCTCAAGCCACAAATTGTAATTAAATAAAAACTTAGGGAGAAATCGAGAGAGCGATTGTTCACCCAAGTGGTCGGTTTATTCAAGACTAACAGAGGTCGGGGCACAGCATCTTATATGTGGACAACTAAAAGTTATCCCCTACTCCTTGTTATCCGCACTTTTAAAAGAATGGTAACCACCATATCTAAGGGAATGAACAATAAAAGAAACAATCACTGGCTTTATTGTTCTTTCGACGTCCAAGAATTGTTCTGCTTTTACATTTAAACAAGAACAAATGAATCGTTAAAGTATGATTGAGCTAACTAATGAACACCTGAGGGAAGTCCTCATGGTCCGGTAGATTGTAGGTCGACACATGGTACACTACGTTCCTATGTGCGACGAGTTACTGTGTAAACTATTTGGCGCAGTTTTTTTTTTACCTTCGAGACTGCACAGTGCAGGTGCATGTTCAAAGGTTTTAACATTGCCACTCAGTGGTGCTCGCACCTGATGGTGCAGGAGAGCCCTGCATGCCTCCCTCAGCCTCCAAGATCTTTGGTAATTTCTTCTGAGAAACATGCAACAGAGGTTCTCAATCCACAAAAGTACCGATAACTTTTCATTTTATTTCTTCTCACGAGTTTTGTGGATGTTCGAGGAACTGATAAGCCAAGTTTGTAGTAACACACGTGTTTCTGGGTGATAGCTGTAACTGTATCATTGGAATTTCCTAATAATGTATTAAATTATGTAGAAGAATGGCTCATCGTAAAATTGATTGATACTTTGACATTGATTAATTGAGCCAGTTTTTTTTCGGATTTGTGCGGCATAAGCCTCATGAAGTCTTTCTTTTTGTTTGATCTGTTCGGGGTTGAACACCTGCGACGCCTGGCCTTCCTCTTCCCAAAATCTTCAATTGTTCCAATCTCCTATTACCCCAATTTCGAAAGAATGTGTTGAAGTACGTACATAGATTGCATCACCATAAGATCACATGCCCTGGATTAGTCAATCCATCCAGTTCTTACGGGATCTATGTTTTTGGGGCACGAAGTCTTTCCCTTGGCCCATTCTTTTTGGGGACAGACACCTGCATCCCCTACTCTTTCTCTTTCCGAAATCTTCGTCAAATTGGGCACGAGATTGTCCGTACTTCCAATTGCATCTGATCAGAATTCATAATTTTAACTTGATTATTAAAAATGATAGAGAATTCATCAGGATTAAAGGTCTATTAAAGGTCTTCAATCGTTTATGTCTCAATCAAATTATGCAATTGGAATAACTCATTAAGTCTTGTTTTCTAGCTCGAAAGCCCGATTTCGTAAAATAATTCAATCGAAAATGAAGAAATGATTTTTTCAAATTCAATTTAAAGCGTGAATTTTCAACGCAGTAATTTCTAGGCATTTTTTGTTAGCTTAGTTGATAAACGTATGTTGACAATATAACATTATAGCAAATACTTACCGGCAGGGCATGGTTTTGCAGTAGAAACATTTAGCTTGAGGCCTCTTATCTCGGCGACAACGGCAAGGACTTGTTCGACAATTGTCGCACACAGCAAATGTCGTTTTCCTTTTTGCCCGGGGGCACTTGTAATCAAGGGCGGAGTCGTTACGATGCGGTGAACTTGGCCTCTCTGCTATCGTACTGAAAATTAAACAAGGGTGCGTGTATCTGTTGTCTCATTTTCAGTGCACGTATGGAAGAGAGGGTCGAGAATTTACTTCAAATATCTCGTGGTTTTTGGACAACAGCATGAAGTGTTGTTACACTCATCGCAGGTGACTGAGTCACTGATCTTTTGCTGTAGCTCAGTCATAACATTCGAGAAGACGTTAAGCTTCTGGTACGGTAGCTCCTCTGAGCCGTACGGTTTCGACTGATCGCAGTGGCAATTATCTGGATTCTCTCGATTGAGACGTTCTCTTAGAAAACGTGATGGAATGCCAGGTCTCGGTTTCCAATTACTTTGGATTCCATTGTTGCTGGCAAATGAAAGGATTGAAATTATTTGAATTTGAAATCATAATTAGGTGAGGTCTAATTTATAATAATTTGTAGGATTTAATTTTTCCTGTGGTGAAGCCGAATGAACCCTAATCTTCAACTAAAATCCATTCATTATCTCCATCTAGTCCATTGTGTCAATTCGATTTAAGAGTTATTAAATTATTTACTTATTTAAATAGTAAATATTTATAATGACGTGAGTTAGAAAACTATTGACTTCAAACAAAGCAGTCACCAACTTGTTTTGGTCCAGCATTGGTCGACCTTTTGCGCATGGAGGCTGGCAAGTGCAGAAATCGCTGGGCATTCCACAGCAAGAGCACTTCCTGGCTGGAGCTCGACACGTGCAGTAGTTTATAGGATTGCAGCAGGATTCACAAGCTATTTTACGGAGCCTCGGTACCTTAAAAGCCGGTTGTCTACAAATGCAATAAGACGTCTCTCGCCGACATTCGCAGCATTTCATTTCGTCTTGAGTCTCGCGACATCCACACTCTCCTGCTTCCTGCGGTTTGCAGCACATCTTACAACACAGACAGTTTATCGGTTTGTTGTTGCAAGATGGACAGCACTGCTCAGATTGGGGTTCCTCCGCTTGGATGAACGTGCAGGGGACGATTTTTGGCTCTTCAGGAGCACATTCGCAATCTATTTTCGGTGGATCCTCTTCTTGGGGGTTTTCCAAGCTGTCAGGACTTGGGGCAACTTCTATTTTTTGATTACTCGAATGCGAGAGCATTGAATCACTCTGGGAACCACGCTTCTGCTGCTGTTTGTCAGATATCTTGGCCACAATTTTCGACTTCCCTCGACGTTTTGCACTTGACTGAGAAAGAGTGCTCGACGAGTTACTTTTCGGCTCAATTGTAAGGGACTGATTGGTTGTCCCAGGTGCATTGTTTTTGAACTCAGCACTCTTGGATTCTTGAGAGGTCTTACTTTTATCTGATTCATTAGCTTCGGGCCCGGACGTTCTGGGTCTTTTAACTATCGTCATGGCTCTTTTCCAGGATCGAACGAGGAAGGATTCTCGTTTTGTATCACCAGAATCTGTCGGCTCTGTCGGTAGAACCTGGGAAGTATCGCTTTCTTTTTTCTCGGTGGTATCTTCCCCTTCGGTTGATAATCCTTCCGTTTTCAGGGCTTCATTCGAGTGTTCAGTTGGATTAGTTTCCTCATTTGTCATGTCAGGAGGACCGCAGACCGTGAACTCCTCCACAGGTTCATTAGTACAAACTGTGAATTCTTCAGGATCATTCTTCGTCCTACAGCACTGTTTTTCGTTCACTTCCTTCGGCTGTTCGTCACAACGCACTAGACCGTTTTCAGGATAATTAGTCGCTACAGACTGAACTTTCTGTTGAGACACGCAGACACAAGGCACTCTAGGCGACTTTGATTGTTGACAAGGGCAGCAGGTGTCCTCTTTCGAGGTGTCCCGAACAGGTATGTCCCTTTCAGCTGGTAGAAACGTATAATTCTTCGTCGCAGTTCTCCGAGTATCCCAGGGATTATCATTATCGTATGTCGTGTGACCACCAAAATCGTCGTTGGACAGTGCTGGACAGTTCTCCAGACTGCAACCATCGAGATAATCTTCACTGGAGACATTATCGTTCGACGAATTCGATCTACTGAAGGATGACATCTCATCGGGACATTCAGATATCCTTTTCGTGGATTTTTCCGTTGCAATAATGTCTTCAGGCTCCTCACAAAGACATTCGAGATCCTGGGCCTCGTTTCTCTTCTTTCTCTTCTTCTTCAATGCTTCCATAAGCTTGTTTGTTGATAGACTTGATGCACTTGTGCTTGAATTCATCTCGGATTCAGATGCAGACTCCTCGCAACACTTGTTCTTCTCCGGTGGCTTACGTTTCACGTTCTCATTTGCCTCTGAACAGATGTAGATGTTTACATTGCCTGTCATTCGACGATTGTCGGTGGAGACATTCTGCTGGGGCTTTGATTTTTTGTGTTTAGATCGCTTTGAGCAGTCAAGGACTGTGTACGCAGGGCAGATGGAACTATTACATTGAGATACTGGTGGCTTTTCTGATAATTTCGGTGGCGTCAAGGTTTTAGGAATTTTGGGAGACCTCGGAGATCGCGGACACTTTGAGTGAGAGTCGAATGTCTTTTTTTCCTCTGAATTGAGAAGGGATTTCTCTTTAGCCGTGTCCCTCGTGGGAATCAAATCCTCAGGTAATTCCGAAGACCTCTTCTTTTGTTTATCTTTAGGCTTTTGAGGGATTGAGGGGACATTCTCTATAAAATCACAAACCCCATCCTTCACGATGCTCTTAACAGCCTCCTTTATGGAATTATTAATCAATGTCGTTAATTTGTTTGAGTCAAGTTCGGTTTTTATAGGGGATTCATCTGGTTGATCTTCTTCCTTTTTTCTGTCGGTTTCATCTTGCGTCTGGGATGCTTCGTTTTTCTTTCTATCACTGGACTTATCCTTTTCTTTTTTCTGTTTCTCTGAACAGAAAAACCGACAAATGCGAGATCTCGGAGAACCTCCAGGAGATTCATCTCGGCTTTCAGACATTTTTTCATTTATTATTGTAATATTCACAGCGGTTCAGTGGTTGGGTATCGAAGGAGACATTCCATTAATGACAGGGTTTTCGATTCAAATCCAATTAATATCACTATATTTTCATCAATGTTATTATGTCACATGAGAGCTAATTTGTTATTTCAACGTGTGCTTTCGTCATCAGAGTCAACTTCAGACGTATTCTTATGAGATGCCAACGGCGATGATGAGTCACTCCATTGTCGATTATCCTTTCGTTTTCTGAGATTAGTTGTCTACAAAAATATTATCCCATTAACCAAACTGTCAGAGACACGAAATACACTAAAATTTTCATGATAAAAATATGTATCGGAAAACAATTGATAGTTGATTACTTTGAGTTTGCTGATAACCCTATCTTTGAACTTTTGAGCGAGACGGGAAGGGCCTGCAGTTGGTGGTGGGTAGAGTTGAATCAATTCTTTGTTATTGGGGAGTATTAGAGGAGTTTCTTCATCGCTTTCATCATGCAATGGAGCTTCGGCTAGTGGAGGTTTAATCTCAGGTTGTGTTTTATTTTTGTATTCAGCTACTAATCTAGGGAAAACTTCAGTACTTTGATAGGGAAGGGCATCGATTCCTCTTGGCTGAACGTAATCGGAAATAATAGATGAATTATAAACTCTTATCATTACTATCTTTAAGCAAAAAAATATAAACCAAATGATTATTTACTTACAATCTTTGGAGGTTGTTGTTGATTTGGAAGTTTTGGAATAGATGTGGGATCTGTCTGAATCTCCTGACAAGCCACAAACCTAGGTATGATTTCTTTCACTTCAGATTCTGTCACGAAGGCATGGCACTGGCATTCAGGTCGAAATCTTCCCATAACAGGAGGTGTGTCTTCTCGATAATAGCATTGAGGAGGTACTCGCCTGAACTCTTCATCATCCCAGCGGACATCTCTGCAAGTACACTCTCCCCCTTCATCATCATCAAAAGATGAGTAATCACCCCCATCGTCAAAGGCATCGCACTGGAGCCAGCCTTCAACGCTGTACCTAGGACCAGGACATACTGGAACATGATGACCACACGAGAGACAGACGTGTCTCTCACAGGAAGTTTGAGTAGCCAACGGGGTCTTTTCCTTAGGCTCTGTTTGCTCATTTTTATCCTTGCTCTTTTTGCATTTCTTGCATTTCTTCTTCTTTTTTCGGAATTTCCTCGAGTATTCGCTGAAGATTCCCCTGCTTTGTCTTTTCGGAGCAGACTCCAGGGTGATGCTTTCAAGACTTGTGGCCTCTTCCACTTGTTGCTCTTCCAGTCCTTCACTCGGTTCCAGGTCTTCATCGGGCTCTCGATTGTCATTAAGCGGGAATTCCGCCTCGGCATCGATATTTTCTTTAGACGTGACTTCTGTCTCTTCTCTGATCAAGGGAAATTCTTTGAAAATTCTCTTTGGTTTTCTCGATCCTGCCCCGTAAATTTCGAGACCGGCGAGGGGATCATATTCTTCTCTGGAAGGAACCTGTCTTCTCTCGTTTCTTCTCACATTTCCAGTCTTCTTAACATCTACAGCCTTAGCAGATCTTGCCATCTGCACTTCAGGATCTTCTTTGCGATCAGGTGAAGTAGAAGTCTCATCAACTTCGTAATACCTCGTATCTCCTGCTAAAGGATGTGATACCGAAGCCTCATCTGTTCCCCCTCGTTCCCTATGAGACTCCCAGTTCAATGAATAAATATCCGGACAGCAGTGTTTACCCTCCGGATGGCTTTTCGATCTCTTGCCTCTCTTCTTCCTCGCAGGGCGATCACATGAATCTTCCAGATACTCTCCATCACTACAAGACCTCCTCCTGCCTCGTTGACAGGGCAGACAAGCAGTAGAGTTCCGAGACTGCAGCATCTTGATGACTCTTTGAGTGAGAGATCCACGTTTACCAGCTATGGTACCATCAGCTCCTCTCCCTTCTCTGTTTTTGATGAAGGATACTCGGTTCAGAGCATCCACAATTCTCTGCACTCGTCCACGTTTCTTCCTCAGTAGTTCACTCCCTCCAGCTCCCACCAACGCCCTAGTTCCATCATCTTCCACCTCAATGTGTAGGACTTCCTCTTCTTCTATCTCTTGAGTTGACTCGCAGGACGAATCAGAGTCTTCATTTACTTGTGAAGATGATGAAGACTCTTCGTCGCAGGGGCACGAGGCTCTCACTCTCGATCTTTGCTTTCGGTAGGCCCTAAGGACAAAACAAGACGTCGGTTCTGCACTACTATCACAGGAGTCACCAATCAATGGTTCATTAAAAATCTGAATCGTAACGTCGTCTCTGATTCTCTGCGCCTCAACGTCTCTGTAACCTGCTTTCTCTAGTGGAATCAGTCTCCCAGGAGGCTCATCTTGATAGGATTGGCTGTACTCTGATGAATCTGAGATGTCCTCCCTCACCTCCTCCGTCTCCTCATCCATAGATGTCTTCTCAACATCCGGGGTCTCAAATTCGGTTGACAAGCCTTCAGTCTCTTCTTCGGTCTCCTCCATCCTGTGAATCTTCTTGAACGTTCGAGGTGGCTCATCCTCAGAGGAATCCCATTCTTCACTCATATCAGACATGTCTCCGTACTCCATGGGGGATTTGCAGATGGTACAAAGGTTCTGAAGGTCAGCGAAACACTGAGGGCAGAATATCCCCATGCAGCCCGGTGTTGGGCATTTAATGTGAGGGGTTTGCTCATCTCTCTCAGGGGCTCCACAGAGGAGACATATCTTCTGGTCTTGGGGGAAAAATTTATGTAGGATGGGGCACATCGCCATGATCCGCTCCTTGAAGGTGATTTTCTCAATATTCTTGTCTCCATTCATCCCGAATTTTCTTCGCAGCTGTCTTCTGGCGAATTTTATGAAACCTCCTCGAGAACTGAAGGTTAATTAATTGTTTAATTATATCAGCAATTTTATCAGAAAACCGTGCATCGTTTCTTAGAAATTCATAATTTTTTTTCTATTAAAATTCTATCAGCATTCAATGGGATTTTCGCAGTGTCCCTTGTAAAATATCTTCAGGGCAACAAGAGTTAACAGATTTTGATTGATCTATTGGAGTTTTTAGTCTTCAATTCTTCATTTTTTTTCTGAAGAAAAAATCGAACAGAATAATTTATTCATAAATTCAATTGACGGGAAAAGGCACAAAACTCCCCATTAAAACTCTGATAAGACTTTAAGAGAAGTACAGATTTGTTAATTAAATTCATTTACATCTGACAAATTTAAGTGTAATACCGAATGATGTGATTGTACAACCAGACAGCTCTTTGCTTTGCCCTCTCCGGATGATAATAACCCATTACAACCTGCCTCAACCTCAGCCCGTAAGGCTCAAAAATAGTCATGATCCAGCAGATGAGAATGAGCGAACCGATTTGCGCATATCTATCATAATCGGGCGGAATTGGATCGGGCAGGCAAGGCAGTGTGTCTATCTCGATATTGGCATCCGAGGGAGAGAAAGCTCGGACGATACTTCTGTAGAGCTGAGCTAGATATCCATCCCCAGAGACATACATTCCCACTGAATTCACTTGTTGAACCTTCGTCTCAAACCTGCCATGGTAGCGAATCGTACTGAGGATCCAGTAGAGGCTGTAGTCCACCATCATGTGGATACAGAGTTTGAAGGTTGTTAGGCTCAGAAAAACAGCTGATTTTGTCAAGTGGATCTTCTCCGCTGTGATGAGGGTGATGGATGTCAATGGAATGTATTTACTCTTTTCTCGGGGGTTCAGAGGGAGTACTGTCTCTTTGTCTTGCTTCGCTCGAACCAAATCAATGTGACGGAGGTCTTGGGTCAGATATTGATTGTCAAAGCGTTCGTTTGTCAGCCACTTATGACGGTAATGAATCACCCTAACAAAAGAGTAATGATTTTGTTATTTAAATGAAGAAAAAAAATTATAATTTTGAAGGACATGCCACTGATGTTTAATAAGCAGAACAAATGCTATTGAAAACAATTGATAAATTGTATTCTATTTAATTGTTCATTTGAATTACCTCAGAAGCATAAACAGAACGAAAAAGCTTGTGGCAAAGCTCATCCAATCGAAGAGAGTAAGAAATTTATCAGTTCTGGATCTAATTTCTGTGACAATTCCAGTTGCCACCTCCTCCAGCGTTTTACTCTTATTTGTCTCGAAGTGAAATGAATGAGAAAAATCGACTTTAACATAGAACATGGCTCTCATGTGCTTTGCGAATTTCTGTATCTCTGTGAAAGAGTAAATTTATGACAATTCATATCACAAATTTTTTCAGAAATTAAATGAAATTACTTTTTCGTATGGCCCCGACAATAGCATCTGAGACAAATGAAACGAGAATGCAAATAAAGTCGAGAGGCTTGACGATGTAACACAATGTACCAACGACGTAAGCCAGATTGCATACTCCTCCGAACAAAGGCCCAAGCTTGGCAAAACAATCAGCAACAGCACCGTCGAATACTTTTTGACATCTCTCGAACGGTGTACCAAGTTTTTTATTGCAGATATTCACAACACTACCCAGCCACTCGAACACCGCGGTAATTACCTTAACTTTAATGGGAAATTAATTCAGTTTTCCACAGTTATTCGGAATTTAATGGGGCATGAACATTCATTAAACTTACTTATGCTAAGAACCATTCGTTTGATCGCCATGAGTGCCTGTTTTATCCTCTGGGCGACTATTTTTATGGTCTTTATTACTCCGGCAAGTGCGTCCCGCAGGGCGTAGAACGGTTGCTTCACCAGGTCTACTATTGTTTTCACAGCTTCCTTCAATTGTTCCTGTGATCGAGTGATTATTGATCGATTTATTCACGATAAACGTTGCCTCTCGCTCATGATTCATTGTAAAATTGTGGTTAATATCGAACAAATTTTCTGCTTTGTTTTTTTTATTCATTTTCATAATTCCCATAAGCCTTCAGAGCCTTCACATAGGCTCCCGCATCATTAAAAAAATTAAGCTACAACAGTTCGTTGATTTCAATGCAACCGTACTCCTGTAACTATGTGTGGTGTAAATAACATCGGTCATGCTATGTAGCGCCACTAGTTCGCATGTTGGCTGCAGCCTCTCCCACCGCCACGGGGGCACTGCCGCCATTGGGTCGCCATTACGCTTCGTCACATCATTATGCTCGACAGTTCTGAATTCTCTCTCGCCAATAATTTAATTATTTTCCGCACTAATTGTGTGAATTCTATTAGTTGACGTGATATAAAAGGTTAAGTGTAATTGCATATAACGTCTAGTGCATAAAAATGGTCATTCATTTGGCCCTGCATCGCATATTGGGAGATTTGGTAAGATTTTGTCGTTACTTGCGCCAAAAAATTCTGAGAATATTCCCAAACACTGCTTTCCACGAACCATATACGTTGTATGTGTGATACGTGTGATACGTTATATGTAGTTGTGTGAAGTTGGCACCCCACTTTCACCGATTGAAGAATTTGACTGCATATTCGAAGCAGATTGACGCACAGAGAAGTGTAGTAATGTTTTTGTCAAGTGTGTAGTTAGACCATTAGGCCAGAATTCATTTTTTAAGACCCTAAGGACAAAATTAATTAATAAGTCGCCGGACACTTGGTTTTCTAATACGAAATGGTGTGTAATTAAGTGTAGTTGAAACAAAATTTCAATTGACGCTATATAAATTTATGGATCATCATTAACTTTTAAACGATGCAAGAATTATTACCGAGAGCTTCGGTCGGCATCCTAGCGTATCGAAAATGAAAAATACTTGATTGTAGTGCAACCATTTTCATAGTTTTCAGAAGACCAACATCTTTATTTATCAATCAATCACTGACAATGATTAACTATAGGCTAGATTTGATCGACTGAAGAATTTGACTGCATATTCGAAGCAGATTGACGCCCAGAGGAGTGTAGTAACATTTTTTTCGTGTGTAGTCAAATCATTAGGCCAGAATTCATTTTTTAAATACCCTAAGTATCAAGAATGGAATGTAATGCATTCTAGTAAACACATTTTCATAGTTTGTGAGGAACAAATATTTTTTAACGAATAACTTCGCGAATTACATTGTGTTTTATAGTTCAATGTTTTGTTAATGCCCCGGGAAGGAGAAATTTAAAAGTTTTCAGGATTGAGTTGAGGAGAAAATAATTATTGCAATAAAATCATTTATCATTTCACTAGAAAAATCGATTATTGAGTCATTAGTTTAATTGACATCAAATATAAAAAAGCAAATGAATGAATCTTTTTGTTTTTATTTCTACTTTGTTCAATTTTCGAATTTGCGACGAACTGGAAATGCCATCATGTAATTTCCACAAATTGGGAAGTTTGTTATTTCTCAAAATTAGTGGTCGATAGTACCCAGGAATAAATTCAATAGCTCCGCTTCATTTGTAGGCTTTACCATCAAAGTTCAAACAGGTTGTTAAATGTGTGAGTGACAATTGTTTTTCATAGTCTTCGTGGTAATTTTGTTTCTTAGCAAGACTGTCCTATTGTCAGGCTTCGAGGTCAATGAAAAGATGATTCCCACGTTTGAATGAGGTAGTTCTCTCTGCGCTGTAAGTTTTACACGGTTCTGTATATTCCTGATTAAATTCACTGAGCGATTCTTGAAGGCCTGCAATACCATTTTTGTACAACAGAATCAGATTCATATTCACAGCTGTTGAATTTCGCGACGGTTGCTTGTTGCAGCCATGACACGTCCTAATTGTAGTGAGGGAGGGTACGTTCTTCAAAATTTCGTTTGCTACGCTACTAATATTGGAGTCAAAGTTAACTAAATTATTATTTGGCACTTTGAGCCCGAGTATCATTTCACCTCGTGCCCTATTAACTTTAACTCTGGGATGCTACCTGCATATGTTGGTGATTGTGCAGCTTTCTGTAGGGACACCATTGGGTCTTTACTTGGATTCACACCAAGTTCTTTCTCTATCGTTTCTTGAACAGCTTTGCGTAGAACATTGGAGGAATACAGGTCTGTGGGTTTGTCGTCACCAAAATTCATACGCTGATAAGCAACCTCTTGTTCCCATGAATAGACCGATTTTCCCTTTAACTCCTTACTGATGTTGCTTCGCGCTGTACTTCGCAACCTGCGATTTTTTTTGTGGTTTATACGTCGTGCATCCATAGTTGAAACATAAAAGTCAGCTCCATCATCGGTCGGTTCGTGTAGGCAATATATATTGATCTCTGATTTACACTCGGAGCAGTGACCGAAAATCTTCAAGAAAATTCCTCCTTCGGTTCGATTAATTTTTGTGTTCTTTAAATTATAAGGGCACGGAAGTTTCTAGTGACTGTATAGGTTATAATAAATTTTATCTGACCAACCAACTTCTAAGTCTTCATACGTCCTGTTTTTGTACTCCTTCAGGTGAACTCTAAGTTTGTCACAATCAGTATTGCTTAGATGAGTTGTTTTTCTCAATTCTTTCGACTCTAGTTGATTAGGTTTCGGATTCTTCATGGACCAGTTCATGTCAACATCTCTCTTCAAGTTTTTTGACTACCTGGAAATTTTGAGAATGGCATCGCCGTAAGTTCGATACGACAAGCCTGCTGTGGGATCCTTATTTATCATTCATCGATTCTGGGTAATACATTGATAAATGTATGCTTTGGACATTTGTTTTTCAGTAGCAAGAGAAGCAGCTTCCCATATTTCATGGATGTAGGGTGAATATTTCCCATCTTGTAGAAAATGCCATGTTTTAAATTTGTCAAATAAATCGTCACCAGTGAAACGGAGTTTGAACGGCATTGTGCGATTTTGATCGGTACAGTCCCCGGCGAAACCAAATTGTAGGGTTTTCCTAATAAATTATCCGTATTTTATCATATCACAGGTCTAACGTGCAATCTAATATGCAATGTTTATACATATATACATGTCCTATACGCCGTACTCACATATATAGATATATATATCGTATACTGCGTACTCTACATACTCTACCCCGAGGTTTTCCTTGTGTAGTTGTTTTAATGTTCTTTTGAGGAAAATGGAAATTGATTTCATTGACACACAACACTTTTAATTCACAATTTCACATATATTTTTTTTTTAAACCGTGAACCATAACTCTGGTCTCCGAGTGGACTGAGTGTTCTCGGTGAAGTTCAGAATGAATCTGATTAGCAAAAAATAATGTCAGAGTCCTCAGTTCCTCACCTGAGGACGCAAGAACAAAATGAAGGGGATGGAAATGTGGAAAATTCGTAGTGGCGTCGGGTTTATGGTGGGATTAAGAGTTTGGATAAGATTATGGAGTTTGGGCCAGACGTAGTTTGGGTATAACCCAAGGGTCGTGTTTGAGGAACGAAATGAAGAAAGGAATGGTGATTATTTCGGAAGTTTGGAAATGAGGTTTGCGATTGGGGGAAACCCTGAGCAATAATTGGGGATCTTCTAGGAAAGGTGAATGGGAAGCAGAAGTATTAATGTAAAATATGAAGTAAAATACAGGGGTATACAAAAAAGAGAAGCATCTTCGTCGAGATGTTCCTACAATGATGGTCGCAACAATACTGCCGATGAAAAATTATAGAAGTGGGAAAATGATATTGAAATGTTTTACAGTCGAGAAAAAAGCAATAATCCTGCTAATAAACAATTTTGTAGTAAGCCGAAAAATGATTATTGCAGTGCACAAGATAATATTTGGGGAAAAGAATCTAGGAAGTAATTCCACGCGCAGTTTACCGTCCATAAAGGGATTAGAGCGGTTCCTTATAGGTGCGGGGAATTGAGAGTTATTTTAACGAAACGATGAAATTTTTAAAGAAAAAAGTACTGAAAGATAAAATGAGCAATATTCCGAAAACATTCGAAAGAATTCTATAGTTTTATTAGATTCAAAGCAATGCGCCTGAAAATTTTAAATTTTTTATGGATTTATTGGGGAATTTGCTCAAGGTAGTGTTGGAATATTTGAGTACAGTTCTTTCATTGTCCCACAAAAATTACTCGACACCTCTTTTACTTTCTGGGAAACAGCTCTACTAAGGGACTAATTTACGATCGGTTGTATTCCGCTTTCGAGACGGTTTAATCCTAAACATATGCTGAAATTTCAACATAGGACTGTGTTCCTTTAAGTCATAAAAACTGTTTTTCTTTTCCCTGAGAGAGTTTTTCCTTTGATATAGTTTTTAGTTTCTGGACAACGGTCCTCTAGCTAAGCCGTGCCTTCCTCGTGCTAATAAAGAATAGTCTATAAAGTATTTTCACTGTGTCTTTTAAATAATTTGTTCATTTACACCCATATTCCAATAGGTAGAAATTTAACGTGTCCTATAGAAGACGGGAATGAAAAATATCAAATCAAAAATCTATTTCGCGTGTTTGACATGCAACAATCTATGAATATATGTACATACCGCCAATTGAACTTTTCTTTCAACTACACTCAACTACACACCATTTCGTCTTAGAAAACCACGTCTCCGGTAACTTATGGATTACTTTTGTCCTTAGGGTATTTAAAAAATTACTTTCTGGCCTAATGTTTTAACTACATACGAAAAAATTGTTACCACACTCCTCTGCGCGTCAATCAGCTTCGAATATGCAGTCAAATTCTTCAATCGGTGAAAGTGGAGTGCCACCTTCACACAACTGTTATATCTGGGATAAAAGGCATAGACTTGTTTGGATACGTTCAATTCATTTGTTGATCTATTGATGAGCAGTTGCACGAGAATTGGCTTGACAGCAATACAACAAGGAACAGCGGTGTGGGCAAGGGGCCACCTCGGTTGTCCCCTCTTGTTTACCACTCAGATGAGAATTGTCCTGCGATCGCTTTTAAACACACGAAGTAATGACCTCACTCGCATTAACATTGTCCGTTTTTTCCTTTTATAACATAATATACAACCTACTCTCGATTACTAATAGATTTTATTCGTCATACTTGTCCACAGGCTAGCGATTCCGACAAGACTCCAATGTTGTGCAACGTATTTTTGGCTGGACCCGTCAATGCTAATATGAAAGCATATGCCATCAGTGCTTGGCGACCTCGCTTTGAGAAGAATTGCGGCAGAAGAAGGAATACGACACATCTGGAGGACAATAATATTGAGACGGCTAGATCATTCTGGTGGGTGACTACTTTTTATCTTTGCTCTTTTCAATTCTTTCATTCTCCTCACCTTACGCGATGTGAAAAAGCGAGACCAATCGTCAGTATTATCCCAAATATTGAACACAGTAGAGTAGCGGAGGAAAGAGTGAAGTTCAATTGAAATACGAAGAACATGAAAAATATATAGGTTAAAAATATACCCCCTAGGAAGCCGATCATACTCGTCATTAGAAAATTCTCAAATGTTCCGTCGGTTTTGAAGAGTTCGATCTTTCTGTAAAGCCACGTATCGTCATCGACAGAAAGACAATTTTTCCAAAATTCTCGAATTTTTATTCTCAACCTGAAAAATTAAAAAAAAAGGTTTTTTTTCGGTTTCTGGCCTGCTTGAACGTAGTTTCATATATTTCTTATGGACGGACATGATTTTTTTTATGCGTATCCGCTGCATCAGGGTATAATGCACTTTTCCACCCTTTGATATTTCAATTGATTTGAGTTTCTCATCGTGATAATCTTCCTGCGCCTTTGCCAGCTTTCTCGCACTCAGTACCAGTTGAAAGAACGCCATTACGTGTACGTTTATTTATTATCCGTAATATTTCATTAATGAATTGACGAACTATCAGTATCTGACATTATACAACTGAACGTTCGCGAAAGATTAACAATATCTTCTCTTCACTCTCGTTCAAATAAAAAAAAACAACTGATAATCGAGGAAATCTATTCAATCGACTGAGATCCATAACGATGTTTTTATATATAGTTTTAGATGGCGTTCAGTTCTCGGAGCATATAACTTCCCAGGTTCTCTAATATTCATTAAGATGGCGCTGGCGGTCCATTAGCTCATTCGATTTGCCGATGAATAGATTACGCGACTCTAAACAGAGATCATAAGGGAGATATGCAGGAGCAATCCCGAAGGGGCTCCGTTCGTACTTGTTCAACTGTACACAGAATCCCTGCACAGTAGTGCTCTCAGCGTCTGAAAATTCTGTGTACAGTTGATCATTTGTACAGTTGAACAAGTACGAACGGAGCCCCCCCGCTTGGCCGATATGCAGATACCCCAGTAGGACTCGTGGCGCCCTGTCTCCTCGGGGGTGAAAGCATGTCGGTAACGTGGAGAAACTGGCGTCAGCCAAACCCCCAGAACTGAGCCCCTACTTTGGTCTATTCTCTTTGGCCTCTACTTTGGTCTATCCTCTTTGGTTGAATCCCTGCACAGTGGTGCTCTCACCGTTTGAAAATTTTCTGTACAGTTGATCATTTGTACAGTTGAGCAAGTACAAACCAGAGACCATAGGGGAGATCAGCAGGGCCAGTCCTGGGAGTTCAACCACGAAATGTCCTAGCGGTAGTGCTGGAACTAATTTTGCAGCCGGATTTGTTGGTAAGGTACCGAACATTACGGCTGCAAAGTCGGAGCAGAGGGAAAAGTCGGTAACGGAGATAGCGTGGGGTGGGGGAATGCAAGTAAAGAGGGGAAATTAAACGGCTGGGCAGGCGTTCTGGATATCCGAACGGCGTTGAGGGAAGCTTTTCCCTCATTAGAGGGGGGGGGGGGTTAATTTTGAAAAATGCAGCTTGACGCGCATCAGTTCTCGGCGACGGCAAGCGAGAATACCCAATAACCCCCCACGATTCAAAAATTCATTTCCCCCTCTGTAATTGTGTGCGGGGTAGTTACTGTGATGATAAACTCAAAGAAAAAATAGAGTCTTCCAGCTTGATCCTTCCCTACGGTTGTAAGTCGCAGGTATATACCTTGGTGCGGCAACACTGTCTCCTGCACTGCTACTCACGAAAAGTAATTCGCAAGTAGCGATGTTCTTGTTTATGTGAAGGGAATAATTAATCTCAATCACATAAATTGATGTTCACAAATAATTAAAAAATCTTTAATTATTGGATTAGATTATTTATTCCCTTCACATAAACAAGAACATCGCTGCTTGCGAATTACTTTTCGTGAGTAGCAGTGCAGGAGACAGTGTTGCCGCACCAAGTTGTATACCTGCGACTTACAACCGTAGGGAAGGATCAAATTGGAAGACTATTTTTCCTTTGATCATCACGGTAACTACCCGCACACAATTAGAGAGGGAGAAATTAAGTTTTGAATCGTGGGGGGTTATTGGGTATTCTCGCTTGCCGCCGCTGAGAACTGATGCGCGTCAAGCTGCATTTTTCAAAATTAATCGCTCCCCCCCTAATTCGGCTTAAGAAACGAAACCATCGTCATTCATCCGAGATTTCATGAGCAATCAAATGACGTTGGTTTCATCACTTGATCTCAATTAGACCGGGCAATATCCATTTTTTTAATTTAAACAATAGATCCATTGTTTTAATTTAAAAATTAGAGCGGGCAATATCCATTTTTAAAAATTTAAAAATTGATATTGTCCGCTGTCATTGAGATCAAGGGATGAAACCAACGTCATTCGATTGCTCATTAAATTCTTCATTAATGATGGTGGTTTCGATCCTTATTCGAATGAGGAGGGGAGGGATCAATTTTGAAAAATGCAGCTTGACGCACATCAGTTCTCGACGGCGTCAAGCGAGAATACCCAATAAACCCCCCACGATTCAAAAATTAATTTCTCCCTCTGTAATTGTGTGCGGGGTAGTTACCGTGATGATAAACTCAAAGAAAAAATAGAGTCTTCCAGCTTGATCCTTCCCTACGGTTGTAAGTCGCAGGTATACAACTTGGTGCGGCAACACTGTCTCCTGCACTGCTACTCACGAAAAGTAATTCGCAAGCAGCGATGTTTTTGTTTATGTGAAGGGAATAAATAATCTAATCTAATAATTAATGATTTTCTAACTATTTGTGAACATCAATTTATGTGATTGAGATTAATTATTCCCTTCACATAAACAAGAACATTGCTGCTTGCGAATTACTTTTCGTGAGTAGTAGTGCAGGAGACAGTGTTGCCGCACCAAGGTGTATACCTGCGACTTACAACCGTAGGGAAGGATCAAGCTGGAAGACTCTATTTTTTCTTTGAGTTTATCATCACGGTAACTACCCCGCACACAATTACAGAGGGGGAAATGAAATTTGAACCGTGGGGGGTTATTGGGTATTCTCGCTTGACGCCGCCGAGAAGTGATGTGCGTCAAGCTACCTTTTCAAAATTATTCCCTCCCTTCTTAACTCGGATTAAGAAACAAAACTACCGTCATTAATGAACAAGTTAATGAGCAATTGAATGACGTTAGTTTCATTTCTTCATCTCCAGTAGAAGGGCAGTAATTACTTTTTGAATCGTGGGGGGTTATTGGGTATTCTCGCTTGCCGTCGCCGAGAACTGATGCGCGTCAAGCTGCATTTTTGACAATTATTCCCCCCCCCCCCTCTAATGAGGGAAAAGCTTCCCTCAACGCCGTTCGGATATCCAGAACGCCTGCCCAGCCGTTTAATTTCCCCTCTTTACTTGCATTCCCCCACCCCACGCTATCTCCGTTACCGACTTTTCTCTCTGCTCCGACTTTGCAGCCGTAATGTTCGGTACCTTACCAACAAATCCGGCTGCAAAATTAGTTCCAGCGCTACCGCTAGGACATTTCGTGGTTGATCTCCCAGGACTGGCCCTGCTGATCTCCCCCATGGTCTCTGTACAAACGGAGCCCCCCGAGAGATCAACGACGAAATGTCCTAGCGGTAGCACCGGAACTAATTTTGCAGCCGGATTTGTCGGTACGGTACCGACCGTTCCGGCTGCAAAATCGGAGCAGAGGGAAAAGCCGGTTACGCAGATAGCGTGGGGCGGGGGAGTAGAAGTAGTTAGGGGAAATTAAACGACTGGGCAGGCGTTCTTAATATCCGAACGGCGTTGAGGGAAGCTTTTCCCTTCAAGCGCCGATTACAGCAGATTCGCCCTCAATTTAAAAATTGATATTGCCCGCTCTAATTGAGATCAAGGGATGACACCAACGTCATTGGATTCCTTATTAAATATCTGATGAATGAGGATGGTTTCGTTTGTTAGTCCGAATTAGGGGGGGAGGTATTAATTTTCAAAAATGCAGCTGGATGCGCATCAGTTCTGGATGGTGGCGAGCGAAAATATCCAGTAACTACTCATGATTTCAAAAATCATTTCTCCCCCTCTAAGTGAGAGGAAGAAATAAAACCAACGTCATTCGATGGAAAATGTGAATCATTTTTTTTTTGGGTGTTCATTTTTTTCATTTCACTCCCCTTCCTCTTGCCCACCGCCGCCAGTCATCTCTTTCTGCCGCCGCAGGGGAGTAGTGCCGTATGGTGGGGACACCACCACACTCGCACGTTTTCCTCACCGTCGTGCGACCGGTTAGCCCACGCCCCTGATTCGTCCAATTTCAACCCTGAATAAGTTGAAGAGGGTGCGTCTGATCAAAAAGTCGCTCAGAACTTTTCGATTCCGAATTTCACCCACAACTTAAGTTTAAAGTTTGGACGTTCAGTTTTGGGACACCCTGTATAATTTGGTAAATGGTTTCAGGGAATATCACAAATCTGAATGTTTCAGTATACAATTATTTTTATCATTCCAGACAAATTACTTACTTTTATTTATTTACCTCTCAATTCTATAAATATATTAAATTATTATATGCCTGAATCACCGAGATGATAGTTATCCAAAACCTCAACTTTCCAAGCATACACGTGTTGTGTGAAGGGAATTGATTGAATTTAACTGGAGTTTTTTAAATTAAGAATATATTATTGACAATGAGTGATGATACGGGAAGGGTTGCACATGACCGGGACGCGACCAGGTTATGTGTAAAACGATTCCGAAAATTTCGATCTGAAATTAAAATTGATGAAAGGAGTCCTGCTGGAACTTCATCATCTGTTAGCATTGACAGCTGCGCAAACATTGCGATGGATGTGGGTGAACATATCGCATCAGATATTTACAAATCCGATGAGATGAACCGATACTCTACAGCTGGAGATGTAAGGCTGGATCTTTCTGCTGAGTTTTCGCAGTTGGAAGACTCAATGAAATCGAATCGGAGTGATCCATCGGGTAATTTTGGGGAAATGAAATGGATTACAATGATGCTACACTGAGGGAAGAGGAAGACAATAATATTGAATGCAACGAAGATGAAGATAAATATTCATTAATCCATCAAACTAACACGATGGTAATTTCTATCGCCACCAAAACATACGTGATATGTCAATGGTATTTATGATGAATTATAGCATTTCCAAATCGATGAATCAACTTTTTTCCTATTTGTAATGAGTTCAGACTGCGGGATATGTCCTATTATGTTATAATATAATAAATTCGATTTTTGTAAATTATCTCGAAGGGGGTCCCAGGAAAGGATTACGAGCATTATTTAGTCCATTTTTATGAAGACGGAATTGAGGGAATTTTTAACGCAGCTCTTTAGAAATGAATGCCCTGGAATGATGAAGACAACATATTCTACTGTAAATTTCACGCAGGGGACAGTGAGAATGAAAAACAACAGACCACTTCCTTATTGAAACGGGCTCAATGACCTCCCAAACATTGGAAAAAATATCCAGTGAAAATTAGAGGAGGAGCAAGTGAGAAAAATATTTAGGTCAATATTTATTTTCAATAATTTATCAAAATATTTATATTGCTATTTTATTAACCATTTGGGAACAGACACACATGCAGCAGCACTGGAATGATTGATTCATTTGAAGGACGATCCTTACGGTTTCAGTACCTCAAACGAATCATATGAACAAACACAGATTGCTGGCCTGCGAAAAAGATTCCAGGCAAGAAGAGTAATCTCGAACCATGACGAAATTGAAGAACTTTTTTCTGTCATTACAGACGCTGACGAATCTTTCACCGGCTTATCGTCAGGGATTGATTCTGATAGTTATGGTGAGAATAATAATTATGTCATTTATGGAAAAATTAGGATTATTACTTCATAAGTTCTCTGTTGTTTTACCTCCTAGTTTCCCTTGGCTTTCGTTCAAAGGGAAAGCTCGAGTCCCGCTCAAGGTTAAATAACAAAGAGCTGCGACGATCCAGATCTACTTCTCCTTTCCAAAATTTCAACTCTAAGCTCGATGACGATGGCCATCGTTCGTCATTAAGGAAGAAAAATGCACGGGAGTTGATCGATTTTTTTTCAATTGGATGGTCACTGTCATTAATTTCAAAGTACTGGACTTCTTCAGTATTGCAAAAAAAGCACAATAATATTAAAACGGTAGAATCTTTGCCTTCATCTCGACAAATTTAGCATTTTTGGAATTTCTAGTTCCAGTTCGGGGCACAAGCAAATTGAAGGAGCCCTCCACTTTTGAGACTTGTCCAAGAAGCTCCTCCTCTATGTCCCATTTTCCAGAAAAAAACTTGAGGACTCCAAATACTACATTCCAACCTCCTAAGAAAAATTCCAACTGTTCGAAGACCACCAATCACTGAAAAAATAAGTATAGGACAGCAACAACTAGTAAACTGATAAAAGATAGCAGCTCTATTCCGTCATGGAGGCATAGCATGCGTGATTTCTCACGTGCATCTCATTCCATGAGTAGTCCAACCACGCTGGTTCGTGATGAGGACATCAAGAAGATGGAGGATCCTCGTATACAATGTATCGACAAACATGTGCGATCTTTGACAGCAGCAGTTGATCAGATTCAATCACAGCTAGTCCGAGGTCTTGCGGAGATTAATGAAATAAAACAACAGAATGCTGAGGCCGTTATTATGCCGGCGAATCGAGGTCCAATCGTAGATCTTCATCAATACTTCTGTGAGACTCTGGAAGAATTCGCGACCTACAATGATATGCTTCGAGATGATCCAGAATACCGCAATTTGATGGTAAGTATTATATTGAAAATAATATTGGCTATGCCCAAATCATTGATAATTTAAATATATGCCCATATTATGTACATTATTGTTTATTTCTCTTACAGTGCTATGGCTTAAAAGCCCAAATCAACCTCAGTGCTAAACTAAAATACAGCATTGGAAAGATACTGAGAAGTTTGATGAATAAAAATATTCTCGAACATTACACTGCCCAGAAGAAAACGGAACAGAAAGGACTGATGTTGAATTTTGGGGTTTTCCCTAAATAGAAAATTCACTCGTCCCAGAGTTTTTATATTGAATACTAGAGAAAATGTTTTATCGATTAATTGTCAGAACCTTTTCTTTGGGACTTTTTATTACTGCACTTTTCCAAAGGGATTTACCCAAAAACCATGTGGTGACCAGACCTGGTCAAAGTGCAATCTCTTAATGGAGATTCAGGGGGTGCAAAGTTTATTGCCCTCTATAAGTAGAGGTGAATCGGGGCCTGACGAATAATTTAGTTCTCAGTCTCTTCTAGGATTTAATAGAGTGCACAGTGTCCTCTTGACAACTAGGGTCTAAATAATATATTAAAGTTTACTATTAAAAATCAACTGTGTGTTTTCCCATTATTTTGTTCCTCATATTCCAACAACTGATAACTGATTTACAGTTGTGGAAGTGTATAAAAGGTACTTTTTTTTAATGATAATGTAATATTTTGTAATGATTTTTGGAATAATTTTCAGCTCAATTAGCAGAAGAAGCTCGACATTAGGGGAAGCTTGAAATAAAGGAAAAGGAATTAAATTCAGCTTTGAGCATGGCCAAGAATAATTACAAGTCTTCCAAGAAACGTCCTAACAACAACAATGCCATTCAAGATGTCAATGGGAATAGGGAAAATTAAGGACCCGTAGACCATGAGCCACTCAATCGTAGGACGTCAAGTGTTTTACGAAAAAATTGTCATTAAAATAATTTAAATTGTTTATAGATTTAAAATATATTCTTATGCTTTAACTATAGGTTCTATACAGGGTCATTCATAAGACTTTGTTGGGGGTGCACCGGCATGTTTGGGGGGTGATTTGGAACCGAAAAGTCCTTTTCCACTTTTCGCTCGGACGCACCCCTATCGAGATATGGGGGTGAAAAGAACGGCCAATGGGGCGCGAGCATTGCGCGGCTCTACGTCCGTGTGCCGCAGGTAAGCGGTGTGCGTGCTTGCCCTTCTCCACAGACGGACGTTCCATTCCGCTAATGAGAGGAAGAGAGAGGGGGAAAGATATTTCTCTCTCACTCATTGCCAATTTCAAGACAATCCTGGGGGGGGGGGGGTAGAGGGGGTGATTAGATTACATAATTAATGTCTAAAATCGTCGAAACAATAATAAACGCGTTTTCATGATTATCAACTAAACAAATGGATTTACGGCCTTTTGTCATAAGAGATTTGTTGCAGAGAATCAAATTGTCTACAACAAATGTCTTATGGCGGGTCCCGTAAATCCATTTGTTTATTTAATAAATCGATTTGAAATTGAAACAAAAAACCGCGATTAATTAATAAAAGAAGACGATTTCGCGATTTTTATCCTAGATAATTAATATTTATAATTGAATTCCTGGCAAAAGAACCATCTTGACTAAATGTTGTAAACCCATTTGTTTACAAGATAATTGTCAGAACGTCTTTTTTGATGGAAAAATCCCGTAAACCACGGGCATCCCCCTTGGCATTCCGCAGCTAATTCTTTAAATGTTAATTATCTCATGATGCAGGAGGCCTACAGTATTTTGTTAAGAGATCTTTTTTATTGCAAATTAAATTTACAACAAGAAAGGTCTCTTGACAAAATCTTGTAAAAGAGCCTCTTATCAGGTTAATTAATAATAAACAATGCATCTCTACATTCCCTGGGGATGGCTCGCGATTTTCCCGCGAATGAGGTGCAATAAAGGTAAACGAGGCCTACTGTGACCCCTCAAATTTTTTTTTTATTATAAATTTCTTTTTGTCAAGGATCGGGAAAGGGAAAAAGAAAGTACTCTCACGTTAGATTATTGTGGTGGCCCTGAAAAGGGCCGATTTTTTTTTTGGTGAACTATAAGAGGTTCTCGAAATGTCCACCTCCAGCGGCGATGGAGATTCGGGCCCGTTGAAGCAAATTGCTCCTCATTCGCTGCAGTTCACCAGGAGTGATAGTTGCAACTGCGGCGTGCAGCAGTGCAACCATTTCCTCCTGATTCGCGGGGTGATGAGCGTGTACGCGGGACTCTAGAGTACCCCACAAGAAAAAATCGAGTGGGGTAAGATCTGGAGAACGCGGGGGCCACGCAACGGGTGGTTGGCGTTGTCCGGCCCTGTCCTGGTCGTTCCGGTTCCCGATCCAACGCTGGGGAAACCATTGATTGAGCTGCTGGACCACCGGAACACAGGTATGGGCTGGTGCTCCGTCATGCTGGAACCATAGATCTCTGGAATCCGGACCATCACCAACTATCCCTGGAAGATGCTCCTGGAGGAACCCCAAATAGTTCCCACCGTGCAATAAAAAGAAGGTAAATATTGGCAGAAACCTATGATATCGGGTTAGACATCGAAGTCCAACAAGAAAAGCAGTATTGGCAATGGGGCATATTTATGTCGAGACGTCCTGGAAGATGATGAATGTGGACTTCATCGCCAAGGATTCCTCCCCAGATATTTAACGTTCCCCAGCGGTATTGGAACTTGGAACTTCTTGCGAGTCGAGGGTTTTCAACCACCCAATGATGCTCATTGTGCTGGTTGACGATCCCCTTCTTTGCAAAAAGTTTCTCGTCCGTCCATAAAATGTTCGTGAGGAAGTTTGGCTCTTCACTTCTGTCGAGGAGCCATCGACAGAAGGCCAAACGCTTCGAGAGGTCCTCCGGCTTCAAGTCCTGGACCGGGGTGAATTTCCAGGGGCGAAAGCCTTCCTCCCGTAAAACTCGTTGTACCCTGCTCTGTGCAACTCCCAATGAAGCCGCGATGCTGCTAATTGATTGTTCGGGATCCTCCTCTACGGCCTCCAGGATCGCCTCCTCCACGCGAACCCCAGCAGCACGTCTTCGACGCCCTTCCCCCCCATATCGCGGGAGAATATTTCCCTCTCGAAGATGTTGGAGAGCGTCTCGGAAAGTACGTGGATCAGGTACCGCTCGTTGAGGGTACTGTTCCGCGTACAACCGTGCTGCTTGGGCGCCATTACCCCTCGCAACACCATAAATTGACACCATACGCAGCAGTGTCCTTTACCATTATAATAACGCTATGAATCACTTTCACCACACTGCACTTTTTTCTCACCAATGGAAGAACACTAATTCGAGTACAGAGCAAGAATACGTCAGATCCAACTCTGTCTTCAAAGAGGATTTTCGGGATACTGACGCTTTGGAAAAATTGATGGAGAAGCTTCGTTGTCCAATAGAAAAATAATAATTTTTATTGCTGAAAATGGCCTGTTCCTTTCCATTGGCCTGTTCCTCTCGTTCCATTGTTCCAATGTCAGCATATGGGAAATTTGGACTTCAACCTCCCACATTTGAGCTACAACCCATACCGGTGGTGGGAAATCCCTTTTTTTTGGTCACGCCAAAGGATCAAGTCGTAAAGCTGTGCGACACAGCGTCCCTTCCACATCGGCCTTTACAACAGCTACGTAGCCAAATCACTTAAGAAACTCATATTCAAAAGGGTCAGTAGCTGTTTGCTGCTTTTTTTGCATTTATTGCCCCCCATTCCGGGAAAATCGCGAGCCATCATCAAAAAAAAATCGGCCCTTTTCGGGGCACCACAATAATCTAACGTGAGAGTACTCTCTTTTTCCCTTTCCCCATCCTTGACAAAAAGAAATTTGTAATAAAAAAAAATTTTGAGGGGTCACAGTAGGCCTCGTTTACCTTTATTGCACCCCATTCGCGGGAAAATCGCGAGCCATCCCCTGGGAATGTAGAGATGCATTGTTTATTATTAATTATCCTGATAAGAGGCTCTTTTACAAGATTTTGTCAAGAGACCTTTCTTGTTGTAAATTTAATTTGCAATAAAAAAGATCTGTTTGAATTGTAGACGAGGATGCGGTGCCGATTTGGGATCAATGAGAAAATTAAGAAAATACACGAGACACTTTAGACTGATAGGAGATGCACTGTATAATTTATTGTGAAACAATTTGAGGCGTAACCTCGCGTCTTTCGAGAAAATCTTGTTACAATAGAGTTTAATGATTTTAATTCACGCACTTCTGGTGATGTACTAATAATTATAGAGTTTTTAAATTATGCGATTGAAAATCAGAGGGTTTTTGAGATTTTAAACTGAGAATATCTACCACCACTTGCACGTCTGTTGCTCGTTAACGTTGTAGCAGAACTGGTGGTCAGAAACGTCCGTTGAGTGGACGAATCTTAGCGCGTGGTGGGTTTCTCATCCCTCAATAGGGTGATTAGAAAAACTATTTGAATTACGGTTTCTGGAATGTTCGAGAAATCTTCACTGGAGAATTGGGTGATTTTTCTCTTTCTTTTAAACAAGATCTCTTAACAAAATACTGTAGGCCTCCTGCATCATGAGATAATTAACATTTAAAGAATTAGCTGCGGAATGCCAAGGGGGATGCCCGTGGTTTTCGGGATTTTTCCATCAAAAAAGACGTTTTGACAATTATCTTGTAAACAAATGGGTTTACAACATTTTCTCAAGACGGTTCTTTTGCCAGGAATTCAATTATAAATATTAATTATCTAAGATAAAAATCGCGAAATCGTCTTCTTTTATTAATTAATCGCGGTTTTTTGTTTCAATTTCAAATCAATTTATTAAATAAACAAATGGATTTACGGGGCCCGCCATAAGACATTTGTTGTAGACAATTTGATTCTCTGCAACAAATCTCTCATGACAAAAGGCCGTAAATCCATTTGTTTAGTTGATAATCAAGAAAACGCGTTTATTATTATTTCGACGATTTTAAACATTAATTATGTAATCTAATCACCCCCTCTACCCCCCCCCCCCAGGATTGTCTTGAAATTGGTTTCCCCTCTCTCTCTCTCTCTCTCACTCTCACTCACTAGCCGAATGGAACGTCCGCCCGAGGAGAAGGGCAAGCACGCACACCGCTTACCTGCGGCACACGGACGTAGAGCCGCGCAATGCTCGCGCCCCATTGGCCGTTCTTTTCACCCCCATATCTCGATAGGAGTGCGTCTGAGCAAAAAGTGGAAAAGGACTTTTCTGTTCAGAATCATCCCCAAAACATGCCTGTTCACCATCCGCCTCAATCTTCAGAGCACCCTGTATATGTGAATATCAGTTGAAATAGAAGAGATTGTTAAGAGAGGCTGGGGAGAATGTAAAACAAAAGAATTTGTAACATCAAAGAAATAAATAATAATTAATAAATTAATTACATTTTTCTTTAAATTAAAATCGATACTATAATGTTTATGCATTTATATTCGTCGGATGTATTGTGAACGTTGTGAACGTTGTGACAAAATTCTATTAAAGTAAATAATTCTCTCCAATGACTTATTGGTGGCCTTGAGAGCGATGAGATAAGGTAGCCCATATTTTCCGATGCGAAAATTCCTTCCGTTTTATGAATTCACATAAACGTGAAACATAATATCAGGTGTGTGAATAAGTCTTTCCCATTTTTTGTAAGAGATGCCGCCACCAATACTGTGCGAGTATTCAATGGTTACATATGTCATAATCAAAGCTTATCCATCTGTCAACAATTCCACACTAACACATTAGTTGAAATTTTTTCGCATCATAAATTTTTGATATCGTGAAAATGTCGAAATTTGAGCCGAGTCGACGTCATTTGCGGGAAGTTTCACTTTATTGGTTCAATTTGAAGAAATCTGCTGCCGCGGCGCATCGATTGCTTCAGGAAGCTTATGGAGAAGGTTGTGTCGATGATTCAAGTGTTCGCGGATGGTTTCGACGCTTCAAAAGTGGTGATTTCGACGTGGAAGACAAGGAGCATTCCGGGCGGCCGCAAATCTTTGAAGATCAAGAATTGGCGACTTTGCTTGATGAAGATTCGTGTCAAACGCAAGAAGAACTTGCTGAAGCATTGGGAGTTGACCGAACAACCATTTCCAAGCGTTTGAAAGCCATGGGAATGATCCAAAAGCAAGGAAATTGGGTGCCGTACGAACTGAAGCTGAGAGACGTCGAACGGCGTTTTTGAAGTGAAACTTCTTTGCGCTCGTTGGGCTGTAAATCCAATATCGTATGTAACGAAAAAGCGACAGGAAAAGGGACGGGATGGCTCGCGTGGCGGGGCAGTGGGGCGGAAAGAGACATGGGAGAGAAACGAAAACGCGATAGATTCGGAGTAAGAAAATGACTCATTTTGTTAATATGATGAACAATACTAATAAAATCTTTTTATTAATATCGGAATAGTTCACTGAGAATGACCAATCCAGTAGCATCAAATGCTTTTTACACATTTGAAAATCATGAAATCTCCGGTCTAACTTATCCTTCAGTAAAATTCCCGAATTTTAAGCGGTACGAAAACGAGAATTTCGTAATTTATTTAAATATATACTCTAATATGAATATTGGAGATCAATTTCCTTGATTTTTCAATGAAATCGTAAATTTTTTGTCCTAAATGGGCTTCGGTGTCACTGTTCCCCGAATTCCAAAATGCATTGACAGCAATTTTCTTGTTTTCTGTTCATTTTCAGGGAAATATGGAACAGAAATTGACTATTCTATTTGGTTCCTCCACGAGATTTCCCCGAATTTTCAATGACAAAATGTTCTGAAATCTTCCTGTGTGGCTCAATAAAAATTTCCGAAAATTATCACAAAAAATTCAGACAAAATTTTTTAACAATCCATGGCTAAGAAGTTGCACTTCTGTCGTGCATAAATTTTATACACATATTTTTTTCACTTGCGAACAGCTGCTTCAGCGACATAAAAGAAAGGGTTTTCTGCATCGTATCGTGACTGGCGATGAAAAGGGGATCCGTTACGATAATCCGAAGCGAAGAAAATCATGGGGACTACCCGGCCATGCATCATCATCGACGGCCAAGCCAAATATTCATGGCGTTGGCGCCATGCTCATGCTCCGTATATGGTGGGACCAGCTAGGTGTGGTTTACTATGAGCTTCTGAAACCGAATGAAAGGATCACAGGCGAGGTCTATCGACGCCAATTGATGCGTTTGAGCCGCGCACTGCGAGAAAAACGGCCACAATACTCCGACAGGCACGACAAAGTTATTTTGCAACATGACAATGCTCGCCCACATGTTGCACAGCCGGTGAAAACATACTTAGAAACGCTCAAATGGGAAGTCCTACCCCACCCGCCGTATAGTCCAGACATTGCTCCGTCTGATTACCATCTCTTCAGATCGATGACGCAGGGCCTGGCTGACCAGCACTTCCATTCCTACGAGGAAGCCAAAAAATGGGTGGATGACTGGATAGAGGCCAAACCGGTCGAATTTTTTCGCAACGGGATTCGTATGTTGCCAGAAAGATGGGAAAAAGTTGTAGCTAGCGATGGCCAATACTTTCAATAATTCATTTGTAAGCATTTTTTCACAATAAAGGCTCAAAATTTGAAAAAAATGGGAAAGACTTATTCACACACCTGATATTTTCTGAAGAAGAAATAACCTCTTCAAAACTTTTAATCGTCATTAATAGCTATAGACTGACTGTTAGATGCGGGTTAGATCGGGTTTGGGGAGTATTATTTCGAGATGGCCACGCTAAAAGTGGATTACGGGAGGATAGTCCGATGGTCGTAAAATTACTGCACGTGGTAGTTGATGGTCAACTAAAGTCACTTTTTTATTAAAAATAAATATAAAATTGCCGGGATGAAAAAGAGCCTGTCGAAGTATGTGTTGAGTTGATTGACTACTGTGTTCGATTGAACACTCTAGAGTTGTAAGCTCTAGAGTTCTGACCTACACAGAGTAGTATTTTCACATCTGCTACACTCCGAAGTATTCTTTGTGTAGCTGTTTTTAATAAGGGGGTTAATCACACTCACGATTCTGTTGAATATTGAATTTATTTTATAACAAATACAATTACATTGAAGAAGTCCGATGAGGAGTAGAACAAATTATAGAGACAACTTGGGAAGAAAAGTGGGAAGGATGAAAAAATGGAAATGGAAAATTTCCAGAAATGCCATTTATTGGCGAGGTGCAATTAGAGAGAGGAGAGAGATAGAGGTCAATGTCTCTTGGAAACGATTCCCCAAAAACATCTGTCTGGAAGAATCAAGGAGGGGCAACTATAATAAAAGTAGGAATGAGGGGCAATAATATCACCGAGTAAAATAGGCCGATAGGAGAATGGCATCCTAAAATAATTCAGAAATTGAAAAAGTAGGGAGGATTATCTCCATAGATGCATTTTAAAACGGTCCAGAGTTCAAGAAGGATGATGGAGAGAATTTGAATTTCATTGTATGTCTAAAATAGTGAAATTGGCCATCATAAAGGTTTACTAATCTGGTTGGGGAGTGAAAAAAACTATTTCAATGAATATTAAGGAAATTCTTACATATAAACTGAATAATTTCATTTTCAAAGTAAAAATTAAGACGTCGCTTAATTTGATGCACAACAAAGGACAATGTAGCGCGTTATGATAAGAAATAGCGATGGTCGACAATATTATAAAGAGCGGAGCAATGAAAGCTAGAGATGTGCAAACGAGATGTCAGATGCTATGGCACGAAGTTCCAGAAGTTGCCTGATAACGCTCACAGGCCCAAAAACTGCAAATGCCCGAATTCCGGGACGCTAGAACGGTCACAAGTTATATATGTAGGCATCACAACTCCATCACAAGTTTAACTAAAATTTGAAAAGTGGGATCAATGAGTCCAGACTTGATATTACCGTTTTTCAATGAAAAACCAAGATTGTGTTTGACGTCTGGAATATTAGAATATATTAACGTTACCCAAAGCATACGGGACTAAAAAACAAAAAGTCTATTTATTGGAACAATTAAACCGTTTGAAACGGTGAGTGCTCAACCGATTGGTCATTGGATCAAGAATTTACTAAGCAAAGCAGGAATTAATATGAATCTTTTCACTGGATATAGCACAATACATGCTGCAGTATCCACTGCTCACAAAAGAGCAGTGAATATTGGCACAATCAGACGTACTGCTTGTTCGGCATCTGGGTCTCAAATCTTCTTGAAATTCCCGATGACCAATTGGTACTTCTTAATAATAATAATTTCGCTGTATTTATTTTATTATTGTCAAGTTGAATAAAATGTTGAAACAGCACTATAAAGAGCTCTTTGCAAATTATCGCACAGTCTAAAGTACTACAATTATGATCATCAAGAACGAGACTTGCAATATAATTGAACGGTCAAACGAGCCCGCCGAAGGCGGACGAAGTCATCATCTAAATTATATGAAAAGTCTCTTTCGAAGATCAAAACACCCTCCAGAAATCTGCAAATACTTATTATCATCTTTTTCTCGAACAGTAATAATTCGAATTTGAACAAAGAAAACAAAATGAAGTTGGCGCCGGATCCTGAAAAAATTTAATTTAAAACACTAAATGTGGTGATTTAAGACATGACAAGTGTTACTACGATTATTACCATCTTTGAACGAGACTCATATAATTTAAATGAAATATATTAGTTTTTACCTTATTTGCCTTGGGTGGGCTCGTTTGATTGTTCAATATTCCAATCTGCGGCAAGAACCTTACCTTTCCTTCAACTCTTTTTCTTCGTCATGTACAACTTGTGTTTAACATTTAATATAGCAATGCATAAAGGAACAAAAAGAGTTTTTTATTTCCAATTCATCTCTACAAATTTTGAATTGATACATTTTGACAAACATTCACTTTATTGTATGCATCCCCACTCATCAGTAAAATCCCCTCATGAAGTCCAATTCATCCGGTAGGCCAATAATTTTCAGAATCCATTCAAAATAGTAAAACGTATTCGTTAAAACATAATAGTTCCCGTCAGGTGGGGTTAACGAGACTATGCCAGCAACTCTATTGTTGATAATGAAGCCAGAACCGCTGTCACCCTGTTTCGACAAATTGAATGTTTTTTTTCTTTTTTTCTCATATAATAATGTCTGAAAAAGCGCTATTCTTCACTGAAGAGTTACCATTCAAAATATATAGATGTAAAGTGTTTTAAAGCGATTTTATCAATATGTCATTGCTCTCTAATAAATTATCAATAAATTAGGTGGCGCCAGATGGTATGAGCGTTGTGGTCTTTTACCTACGCGGTACCTCACCCTAATTCCCTACCTGTATTTGACTCTAAGGTAACTTATATCTAACTCCACATAATTATAACCTACTTCAAATGCATTGGGTTTGTGTTGCGATGAAAAAAATCTTTCATCACCGGAACTCCAATCTGCGCTCCTGGGAGATGCGAATTTAATAAAAGTCATGCAGGTTCGTGTCTTACGTCAAGTGAGAGGAAAACAGAAAGGGCGTTGGACGAAAACAGGATTAAAGGAAGTTTTTCGGAAAGTGCCAGTGAAAAAAACCTGAAGAACATATTGGGGCCGAAGGGTGATAGACGTTACAAAAATTTGTAAAGCTGTTAGTGTTTCGAAGTCCGAGAAGGTTACGTTCAGATTAGAAAAACGTCGGATAGTAGGAGGGAATACCGTATTGTCAGCAGAATGAAGCCCCCGGATTCAAACCAATATGGCCATCGATCAAATTGGAGAGTTTTTAATCTAGTTTTTTTCACTTATCTGTCCGGAACGGATATTTTTTGATTTTCTTGAAAATTCTTGGAAACATAACGAACAAGCTTATGGACAAGAGCTCCAACACTGCCAAAAAATACGAGAAAAGGATTTGTCCTTATAGGAATTGGCTTAGAATTATTTTTTCAGAATTTTTTTTCTATAACTAAAATCTAGTGAAAATTCGGTTGGAATTGCGCTTAAAATAATTATTTAACTCCCCTCCATAACTATTGAATGGAATTTTGCTAAATAAAAAGTTTTTGGGCTACGTGGGTATCTTGAAGTTTACCATTTCGTAATGGCCTTTTATGTCAGGTTTGAGCCAGCGAACCCAGGTGCATTGTCAAAAATTATCAGCTTACTTTCATGTTGACTGTTGAAATAGGAGTCGGATAGCATAATTCTCTTGGCAGATATTCGCATGAGGGAAACTTTCAACAAAATGTGATTGAATCTCAAACCGTAATTGGAGTGGCCCTAGAATTCGCTACATATTTGCTGCAGAAATTCTGCGGGTGTATACTTACTTCCATGACCTGAACGGTTTCGCTCGAGACGCAGATAACGCCAGTTGTCACCCAATCATAGCACTTTACTACTTTAAATAGACCTTTTTTCAATTCTCCCACTGATTTGGGGTCGGCAGATGTGCGTCCGGATCCCAGCAATATACCTTGATCACCGACGTCTGGATTGTAGCATGGCAAATTAACAATGTATTGGTTAGGACCTAGATTTATCGGTTCATGTATCTGGAACAAGCAGAAAATTCATGGCACGTTTCACGTTGGTGAAGGACTATTTCGCAATGTTACTGCGCTGACAGACTTTATTTTCGACAAGACAAAAAATTTAGAATATTTCAAAAACTGAATACTAAAGGATATAGATATATTAATCAATTGGAATGGAGTACATGGGATGATAGTTCGGAGAAATGAAACATTGAAAAAGGGTGGATAGTTTTAAAGATTTTTGCGAAAACCGGTTCAGAACCCAATAAAAATTTATAAAAAACGTCTGCACCAGCCGATCTGAATTGTAACACAGATTTAGTCCTGCGTAATACATACACCCATCATGCTTAAATTTTGTATTTTTCCGCCGCGAGCCTTTCTACATCGTTTTCACGCCCAATGAGAAAATTATAAAATCGGACGATTACGAAGCGGTCAATTTCCAAGTTGTGAATGAGTTACTTACCTCGAGAATGGCTATATCGTAAATTCCCCAAGGATTATCATAGGTAGGTATGCGGTATTGTTCGTGTCTATATATATGCTTAACACTGTGCTCATAGAAAATTTCCTGCGCCCTATTAACTCCTAGTGCCACAAAAATTTCATATGGACGGTAGTAGTACACGGAGCTAAGAGTTTGATTGGAGCTCAAAGTACAGTGGGCAGCAGTGAGAATATGAAAAAGGGTAAGCAGTGATCCACCACAATGAGAAGTAAGGAATGCTGTTTCATATCGAGTATGCTGGATGGATTCAGTACGGATGAAGACATTTGATGGAAATTCTTCAGCTGTAGCATAATCGCCCTCACCATCCTTAGTTCTCGACCACCGTTCACGTCTGTAATTAGAATTCATATAAAATGATGCGTTCAAACGTTTTTTTTCTTCCAAATGGAAATCTTGTATTGGACCGTTTTTCGATTATTGAGAATGTTATGAAACGCAACAAAACGATATTTTTAATATCATGTCCTGTGTGTATATGCTGTATAATTATCAACTTTGAAGATTGATTCTGAAAAAATTATCAAAAAAAACAATAAAATTTCTGGCTGAAAATCTGAATTTGTAACTTATGGTAGCTGTCATTAGCCTTCCCTTTGATGCGCCGTTACAGGTCGAATGGTCCATTAGTTTCTGAGACAGCAATTTCTGGGAATCTCGTTTTTCCTCAGTATCACAAAAACTACTGTAAGGATTTCAATTTTTTTTAAGATATTCATCTCTGTGAACACCATAAAAAGCTATGGAAATATGTATAGTTTTCACCTTTCACATATTTTCAGTATTCTACACTCAATAATTCGATGAAAAATTGGGATAGTAAGTTAAAATTTGGTATGATCATAACTTTTATGATGTGAAAGCATCAAATGTCGGATAGGCGCAACCCGCCCAGGTGGTTTTTTTTTTCTATTATTATTTAATGTGTGGAAATCTGTACATAAGATTTATTTACACTATCGATCTAAAGCTAAGACTAAATTCTCAACTTACATTCCTTTAAATATTGGCAAATTATTTCTATGTACTTGAAGTCTGTTCCATTCGCAAATTTGTTCGTTGTATAAGGAGGAGTACAGGCAGATTTACTTAGCCTAGATAACAATTTGTTTCTTTGGGTTTGAAAATTTGAGCAGTGCCACAGGATGTGGTCGAAATCCTGAGATTCGACTCCACATATGCAGCCCGGGTCGTTTACAATTCCAACCCGGTGCAGTGATGCTCCTAGATGGTAGTGGTTTGCTCTAATACGATTGACAGTTACAATAGATTCCCTGGTCAGTTTACATTTCTTGTACCAGGGGAGTGGAGATTGTTTATAATATACTTGAAAGTACTTAGCCCCTTTTTTCTTATGGTTCGTTGCTTGTGTAATAATCATGTTCGATGTATTAGAGCACTCCTCTACTTTCAACTGATTTCGATAATCTGTGAAAGGAACACGCGAATTCATCTGCTATATCGTCTACCGGGTTTGCCGCTAGCCTGTCAGCAGCCTCATTTCCCTCAATCCCACAGTGTGACGGGATCCATAGAAATTTTATTTCAGTTCCGTTTTTTGTTGAATCCCAATATTTTTCTTTTATCATGGTAATGAATGGATTAGATTTAACCGTCTGGCTGGGGGAATTGAGGGATTGTAAGGCACTGAACGAGTCGGACATGATAACATATTTTCGTCCCGGATTATCGGTATTTAGTTTTGCTGCAAGTAATAGTGCGATACATTCTGCACAACATTCTGTATAACTTGAAGTGGCGGTGTTCAGTTTACTGGATAAGCGAATATTTAGTTCAGGCGAGTAACACGCCGCTCCAGCACAGTTGTTAGTTACTTTTTTGCTGCCGTCAGTATAGACGTAACAGTAGTCTGCAAAACCTTTGGTAAGCACATCTTTAACATACGAGTTAGGGTCGGTGCTGTTTTGTGCCATGCGACCTAATTTAATATTTATATCTATGGGGAGAATGTAAGCGTCAAATGAATGAGTAAGTATGTGGTAGTTCTTGTCGGAGTATAATTGTTCTTGGAAAGAGAGGATTTCTCTGACACATTTGGGGATCAGTTTGTCGCGAGCTCTCTGAGGAAAAACGTCCAATTCAAAACAATTATGTATCGTATTGTAGATCTGAGATGAGTGGTTAGTGATTGCTTTGATTAGGTACGTTTTACATAGAAACTGTGCCCTGTCGCGTACTAGTGTGAGTTTTGATTCGCCCAGAAGGACATTGGTGGGGGTAGTACACCTATACCCTAATGCAAAACGAATGGCAGCATATGGTGTTGTTTCAAGTTTGTTTATCATGAGTTGAGTGCTCGGTATATAGATAAACAAGCCATAATCAATTATGGACCTGATGAAGCTTTTATATATCATAATGAGGGTAGAGGGATCGGATCCCCACCAAGTACGCCTTAGAAATTTAATTATGTTGAGCGATCTGAGGGTTTTTTCCTGGATTTTGCCAACTTGGTATTTAAAGTTAAGCTGTTCGTCAAAGTATATCCCTAAAAATTTTGCCACAGGACTTGTGCTGATTGTTTTTGCATCGACTTTTACTATAACTTTTTCATTTTGTACTCTTCTGTTAGTGAATTGAACTACAACGGTTTTATCTGGTGCTAAGTCAAGGCCTAAATGTTTTTAATTAGTTGATAGTTGAGTAATTGAGTCTTCTAATAATTTAACTTCCGATTCTAGTCCTTTATATGAGCAGTACAGGGCAATGTCATCCGCGAACATGGAAAAATTAATTTTACAATTTATGTTTTCAGCTAAATCATTGGTATATATTGTAAACAATAGTGGAGAAAGTACTCCACCCTGCGGTACTCCTTTTCGCACTGTGAGGACATTTTCCTCCAGAAAAGTAGAATGGATGAATCTTTCACATACTAAAAATTTAATGAACTTTAGGGAGTTTAGTGGACACTGTGTCCTCGCTAGTTTATCGATCAATATTTCAGGAATAACGTTATCAAACGCACCTGGGACGTCAATGAATGTGGCAATTGTTTCTTCTTTAAACTTTAAATTATTCTCTATATTTAAAATTAGATTGGACAAGGTTGTCTTTGCAATAAAGGCCAAGTCGAAAGCCAGTTTGACAAGAAGGGATTAAATTTTTGGTTTCGCACCACCACTGTAGGCGATTTTTAACCATAGTCTCAAAAATCTTGGCAATGCAAGAAGTCAGTGCTGTAGGCCTTACATCTTTTTTATTCACTTTTGGTACTAGATGAATGAACGAATATTTCCATTCATTAGGGTACTCACCAGTTGTATACATCTCGTTATACAAATCTAATAATACAAGTTGAATTTCCGGAGTTAATTTTTTCATGAGTTTGTACGTCACCCCGGCGATTCCTGGGGCGGAATCATCTCTTTATGGTCGTAGGGCTGCTAAAAATTCCGAATATTCAAAAGGTCGGTCGAAAATTGTTTGGGGGGTTTGCGGTATTGGTTGGTCGGGATTCGGAGTGCATGCTCCAGGAGCAATTTTGTCTGAGGCATTGAGGGCGGCTTTTCGTATTTGATCGGCGTCTGAGTGGGATTCAGAATCAATTTTGATCCATGCGTTTTTGAGGACTTTGCACGTTCTCCAAACATATTTAATATTTTTCCTAGCATCTATAGTTTCTGAAAATTGAATGAAATTTTCTTTTTTCTTTTGTTTAAACACTTTGGTGGCTTGCGCTACTGACTTCTTATATTTCACCATATCATGAATGTTATTCGTAAACCGCCACGGTTTGAACGCAGCTTTGCGGAGCCGTTTTGCTCGTGCACAGTGCTCATCCCACCATCGCACTGGATTTCGGTGCATGTAGGGAGGAACTATTTTCTTCTGGGGAGTGCATTGTTCCACTGCATGGGTGATATAGTCCATAAATGTGGAGTATTTTCCAAGGATGGATTGGGTGAGAAATGACGATTCTAGAAAATGGGGGAATAATTCTATAAACACTTTGTTGAGTTTATCCCCGTCGGTACTGGCCGAGGAGATTTTTAAGGAATGTCTGTGATAAATATTTCGTTCCGTTGACACTTTTATAATAACTGGATAGTGATCTGAACCTCATGTTTCGTCGTTAACTTCTACTAGGAGTTTCTCTGCTATGTCAGGGGTGGATAATACTAGGTCAAGATTAGAGTGTTTTTGTCTGTATAAGTCTATGTGAGTGAGAGTATTCGAATTATGTAAGACTAGGTTCTCCGTTTGTATGCATTTTAGAAACTTATCACCATTCGAGTCACTTTTTTGACAGTTCCATGCCACATGGTGGGCATTAAAGTCGCCCACAAGGATACTTCGATGATGGTTGCGGGTCATGGAGACAATTTTACGCCAATAATCTATGTGTAGCACTGCACCTGGTTTTCTATAACACGCAAATAGGCTAAGAGTCTCAGTTATATTGGTTATCTGTACACCCATGATCTCAACATCTGGATGTGGGTTCGCAATATTTTCTAACAATTTGACAGTGAGATTGTTTCGGTAGATAACGGCTATACCACCTGTATTTGTGTTTTTATCTTTTCGATGGACTTTAAATCCAGGTAATTTAATTTTCCGGCAACTTTGTGGATCAATTTTTGTTTCCACACAAATAATAACATCAGTCTGCTTTGTTGCTAGTTGGATATCTTCGTAGTGTTTGAGTAAATCTCTCACATTCCAAAATATCATCCTGAGGTCTGTTTGCTTGCTATCCATTGTGACATACACTTATTTTGATTTTCTGAACAATGACTGGAAGACGAACCTGAGTTATCTCCCTGTCAGAACTATCCAGTCGGTTAGCCAGCTTCGTGATGGAAGTCTTAATCGTTCTGTCATCAACGTAAATATTTATAAGTCGAAAGAAAACAATTAGGTCGTCCATGTTGTCCTGGTGTTTTGCCCTAATTTTGCTGATATCACGCGTTTCCTGCCATTGTATAAGGATGGAAATAAATTCTTCATAGTTAATGTACGAATCTGAGGCACATACTGTGAGATAAGCACGAAGCCGTGGAGTATATTTCATGATGAAATCCTTGCTGAACTGGTTTCTTGTCTGAGGCTTGGTTGGGCGGTTGTGTCTTCTATTCCTGGAGGAGGGGGGTGGATGGACGAAGTCGTCGTCTGCTTTTGCTCCTTCATCTCTGGGGACAGCTTCCTGTGAATTTGATTCGATTGTGATTGATCGGATGCGTTTACAATCTTGGTTGATGTCCTGATCTGTATCATCATCTTGTTCTCTGTTGCGTCTAATGGAAGCCAATTCAAATTCCATAACCTTATCATGTTCGGCGTTCAAGGGAGTATTCTGGGGTGGTTATGATTCCTGTAGAACTGACATAATTTCCAGCTCCGTATCTAGGGTTGTTTCGGTCGTGTTATCGTTTGATATGGGCTGTCGTCTCTGTTCTGGAGTATTGATGTTGATAAGAGGACATTCTTTTTGAAAATGTCCGAGTTTTCGGCAGTTGAAATAGGCTGGGTTGTCAGTGGACGGGTAAACCGTATAATCAAAGTTATTCCATGTTATCTTGATGACCTTGGGTAGCTTGTTGATGTCATCAGGATTGATGAACACCTGTCTTCTAAAGCTGATGACATGCTCGTATCCTGGGGTTTTTGATTCAGCCTTAATAAACGTTAAGGGTCACAGAGCCTTGACACCGAATTCAGCAATTTTATTTTTGAGAATGTCATGGGGCAAGGATGAAAACACATGAGACAGAATAATTCGTTTCGATTTTGTGACGAGAGCTCGAATTTTTAACCTGTTTTCGTTGATGTAGAGCTGTGTTTGCTCTGAGATTAACTTTTCAGCCAAATCGGTTGTTTTGACGTAGACACAAATACGGTTACCAGCGGTTCTGGAGATTCCAATGACGTTTTGTCGGCTAACAAATTCACCGACGCATGTTAAATAGTCATTGATGGGAATACCTTGGATTGCATCTATTAAAATCGCTCGTTCATTGTCGGGGTGGTAGTCGCTAGCCAGTCTCTGAGAGTAGAGACTCTGCCTGGAGTTACCATTCTGGGTGGTCATTTCGATTGCACTATTTATTGAATGTTTTTTCTTTTAGAGTTTATACAGGGGGGAGAGGAGGGACAGAGTCTCTCCTCTCTACTGCAGAAGAGAGTCTTCTGCAGTTCCTGGGGAAGAAGCACTTATTCACCGAATTTATAGTATCTGTGTAACACTTGAACTCATTTACGCGCACTTGGCCCGGGGCAGGACAAAATGAAAACATGTCTAACTCATCCGATGGTCAGTGACGCCCAGGTGGTTGTTACAAAATTTATTGTTTTGCTAAAATTCATGTTACTAGCTAGTTCAATATCTTCTTGCAAACTCTCTAGCGAAAGATAAGTACCATAATTAACTCACATGGCGAATATCTACTTTTTTATTTTTAAAATCGAATGGGGGTGTTTCCGTTGGGAAGCATACTACCACTCGAATTGATAGAAATTAATGAAAAATAATAATACCACGTAAAGTATCGTTCACGTAACTTCTTCCAAATAGTACCCGTCACCTGCTTGCTTTTCATTTGAAATGGACAAGTCGTTGAACCTGACATTTTTGAAAATTGACGGCGATTTTTTGAGTGACAAAGATTCATGAAAATTTATCTCATACTTTTTTTCAGAGTTTTCAATTTTATGCAAGCACCATTCGTTTTACAAGCTCATAAATTCTACCCTAACTCTCTGACCTATTCTATTCTATTATTCTCTACATTTCTTATTTAAATTTAGTATCCCGAGGAGCTGTGGGCTTCGGACTTCAACAGAACATGTAGAAGATTAATAAATTTAACGATTTACCTTCAACAACATTGTACAATATAAAGGAGATGTAGAGGAAAGAAACTGTAGACAGGTTTTCGAAAAACATTTTCGCCAACGTCGTAGGCAGCACACTGAACAATGTATCAGAAAATTCAGTTTTATGTATTACTGGTTGCTTGTGCGATATGGTGAGGTTTTATGTTGTACAACTTAGGAATTTCAATGTCTGTAGGAATTTATTAAACGACTCAATATAATATCGTAGAACCGTTCGATGGCCAAGTTGACCTTCACCAGCTTGCACAACGAATCTCCGCTTGAAAGACTAAAAATTCTACCCAAATTGAGGATAAAGTCAGGATAATATCGGAAAATAATCACATTCTCTTTTTACGTAGAATTAATACTGTAATGCTTTCTGCATTTGTATTCGTCAGGTTTATTGTGAACGTAATGACCTCGTACAAACTTTTGCTAAAATGAATGTTTTCGTTCAATAACTTGCTGGTGGCCTTAAATGTACTGTGATAAGCTAGAAAAAATAATAACCAATGGAACATCCACACCCGCCCACAAGGCAATTGAGTTTCGTAGGTTTGCGTTGCAGAGCGTTGCATTCAGCATCATTTTTATCTCAAAACAGAAAGATCGTAGCGCCGCCGTTCCCCTTTATGAGTGGACTGAGACGGTAAAATGATAAAGAAAATGTTTTGGACTTGAATAAAAGACAGTCGTTATTGACATTTGTTATTGATCCAGGTCGTCTGAAAATTATTCTGAGTCGAGTAAAAATTTTGCAAGATCAGTGGAGCGGAAGTAGTACCAATTCACAAACAACATATTTATTGTCCACTGTCCACTGTTTATCCCTGAATTTATCACAACTTTCCTATCGAATTGTAAGTTTTTTAGTTCCTAATTTCGAAAAAAAACTCCACTTACCCAATTATTTAATTTTCTACCATTGCCATGGCAACGAGGATTTTTTTTAAGATAATATCAGTGTTTTGAACTCCAACAAAACACTTGTTATGTGCGGAGGCCGACACACGGCATCCTTATGAGAGAAGCTATTGAAGATTCGGCCTAAAGACCCCCCTCCTTGCCCATCCTTCCCCTTGTCTTCGGTCCTGGAGCATGCGCGGGGCGCCTGCTGAGCAGCGATAGCTGTGGTTAACATCATAGAGATTCAGGCTTTACGAGTAGCAGGGCTGTAGTTCTTCTGGATAATTCAAAGAGTGATAAGTCAGGAATCGGAGTGCTGAGCCAGTTCAAGAGCAGCTGTGCGTCCCAAATGTCTGTCTTGATTTCCCTAGGCCTAGCTATAGATATAGCTTTTAGGACCTGTCGGACTAGGAAATCCGATGAGATCGATGACGATGACTTGCCGGAGCAAAAGGTGGCAACCGCAGACTTGTGGACTAAAATTGTGTTGTACGATAGATTCTTCTTGAGGAAGAGGTTTGCCAAGAATCGGGCCACGTTGTGACCCTGGGGTGAGCCTGGATCGATGTTGTTATTCTGGCACCAGCCAAGCCAACGACGAATTGGTAGTTTATGTTTCCAGAGTGGAAGCCCGCCAACTGTTATTAACTAAGTCCTTTTCCTCTGCCGTCCAGTTATGAACTAATCGGTTCCACATCCAACCCTCCACACCTGGAGACACAGATGGTCCAGCTCCGGAGGAGGGAGGTGTGTTGTCAGGTCTACTAGCCCTTCCGCTAGATTCTCGATTGTTAGTGGTGGTTCCTTGCTACGAGACACTAGATCTGGCATCCAAAAAGTTTGTTCGTATTTCGGCGCCACTAACAGTACCTGTCCCGTGCAATTGTTCAGGTGAGCTAGTACTCGAGGAATGAGGCAGGGTGGCGGGAACACCCAGGCTAGATTGAAATGCCACGGGCGACTGAAGGCGTCTGTAAATAAGGCGCAGGAGTCTCTGGAGTCCAAGGAAACGTACGGATGCACGACGGCGGATCTCTCTGAGGCGAACAGATCGACGTCTGGACGGCCCCACCTTTCCCACAATGGATCCGCAACTCCATTGTATCTGCCTGGGAGATATGCAGCCGACAGTTCGATCTGGAGATTGTTGGTGAGCTCCAACAGTTTGTAGGTGAGGTTCAGGAGATCCAGTGATCTCGTCCCGCCCTCTTTTCGTATGTACGCGACAAAAGTTTGATTGTCCATTTGGATCAGGATGTGAGATCCTCGAAGTGAAGGGGCCTCCTGCGTGATGGCAGCGTACAGCGCGAACATCTCCTTGCGGTTCGAATGCCACTTTATCTGATCCCTGGACCAGTCCCCTGACATGAGAGTTGAATTCAGTTGGGCTGCCCACCCGGTGTCTGCTGCATCTGTCGTCAAAAAGTCTGTGACTGGTCTTTTGTGGAGGTCTGAACAGGACTTTACTGCGCTGAGCCACCAGCTTAGCTCTGAATCGACAGCCTTGTGGATCTGACGTGTTTCCCTCTGTTATTTCTGTCTGAATTCCGTCAAAAATCTCTGGGTGTGACGGCAATGGAGCCGTCCTCAGCGTACTGCGAAGTTTGCGAAATTTAGGGAGCCCAGGAGACTCTGGGCCTGCTTGAGGCTGGCTCGCCTGGACGAACGAAGGTGTCTGATGAGACATCTGATCTGTGAAATCTTCCTTTCTGGAAGACAGATTGAGTTCTGTTTGGTGTCCTACGTGAATCCCAAGAAACCCATTCTCTGGTTCGGGGTCAGGTCGCATTTCTCCAGGTTGACTACCCAGCCGAGGTGAGTCAGGAGCTTCACAGTTTCCTCTGTCTGGACCATTAACTTGGAGCGACTCTGGCAGGCCAAGAGGAAGTCGTCCAGATAAACGATCAGTCTCACACCCAGCGATCGAATTGTCTCTGCGACCCAATTCGATATCATCGCGAAGGTGTTAGGTGCCGAATGAGAGAGAATGTGAGATGAGAGGCCGAAGGGCAAGCTCGTCATCTGGAGCAGCTCCCCGTTGTAGACCAAGCGAAGGAGCTGCCTGTGTGATTCTGCTATTGGTACATGGAAGTATGCCTGAGAGATATCGATTCTGGTCATAAAGTCGCCGTTCTGAAGAAAATCTGGAATTTGATGATGGGAGATTAGACGAAATTTTTGGGTTTGAACGTGAATGTTTAACCCTGTTAAGTCGAAAATGGGGGGAGGGTCGCCGTTGCTCTTGGTCACTAGAAAAATTCTTGATATGAAACTCGGGCCTTCTCTTTTTGGAGGTTCCAAAACCCCCTGAAGCTTTAGAAGCTCTATTTGTTTGGACATCTCCGGTGAAAACTTTGTTATGAAGCGAGATTGTTGCCAGTTGCCGAAGAGAGGGGGTCTCGAAACGAGAGGGATTCTGGTTCCCGAAATAAGCCTCAGAATGTATGGTGGAGCCCCGAGCACTTTCCATCTGTCTCGAAAACCCACTAGCTGGCCACCAAAGAAGGGCCGAGTAGTCAAAAAGTCATTTACCTTTTCGGGGAAATCCTCAGATTATCTTTTGGCTCCTTAATTCTAGGTTGCTGACTGTGATGCTGGCGTGGATGTTGTTGTAAGCCGAAAAATTCTCTTTGGTTGTGTACCAGTCTCGAGCCCCCACGAAAGGGCTGGTTAGAAGGTCTTTGAAATGGAGAACTCCTCTTAGGTGCAGGTTTATTCGACGAGACATAAGGAGGGGCACACAACCAAGTCTGTGTACCTCCCATGGACTGGATCAGCGGCTGCAGGTTCTCCTTACCGATCAGATAGTCAGAAGAAGGTGGGATTTTACTCAGAGCTGCTTGAGTTGTCTTCACAGGCAGCTCCCTCAGAAGGCGATCACGACGACCCTGAATTGTTTCAGCTTTCTTACCACAGATGATCTGTAGAATTTGATCGGAGGCCTTGCCCAGGCGAGAACAGGGGCCAAAAGCCGTCATTAATTTACCCAACATTGCATTCGCTGAGAATTCGGGGGAATGAACCCAGTTTAGGATATCCTGTAGCTCAGACTGCAACAATTCCCTCTGCTCAAGCATTGCATTACACAAACCACCAAGGACACGGTCCCATGAAACCAAGTGGTCCTTCTTCTTTTCCAGGTGACAAAGTTCCTCATTCACCTTCAATTCAGTAAAACCTGGAGAGGCCGCGACATTCTTGAGAGTATTCGAATAGCTAATTTCCTGCCATTCTGCAGAGCCGAAACGCTGCAGATCAGTAAGAACCCTTAAGGGGTTATTCTCATGTGAACGCCTATATTTTACCACTTTTTCGGAATTTTTTTTTTATGCGACAACAACCTTCAATCATGTTGATTTTTTAATATATTTTTATTTTTATTTTGAAATATACGAAAAAATTTTTTTTTGGCGTTTTTTACGTTTTTAACATATATTTTTTTTAAGTCAAAGTAGTCCCCAACCAAAAAAGGTAGTTCACTGGTCAAGGTGATAACGGCTGTTCATGTTGTCTGAGATAAAAAAATCGAATGGATTATTATTCAGTAGATCTGTGGCTATCGTCCCTACCAAATATAATCAATTTCATTAAAAACAAAAAAAAATATCGAACTTCAAAAAAAAAATCACGAAAATCTCGTTCTTTTTCGTTACAAATCGTTTAAAAAAAATATGAAGATATTGTCGAAAATAAACAATTGTGGTAGGGACGATAACTATAAATGAGTAGAAGAACATATGTAAATTTTAAAGCAATCGGTTGAATACTTTTTCTTGTAGGACCTTGACCGTTTCAGAAAATGATGATTCGAGAAAAACGCGTTTAAAGTTTAAAGCCTGGTAGACAATCGCTTACGACGCGTCGGCGACTATGAGCTGTAACTTATCAATTACTATGAATTTCGGTCTGAATTTTTCACAGCATGTTTTCAATAGGTTTTACTGTCAAAATATAAAAAAAAAAAAATCGATTTTTTGAAATGCTCACATGAGAATAACCCCTTAAGCGTTCGGCATTGGCTGGTCAGAGTCGACGTCTCTCATCTACCTACGTCCTACCAGGACCCAGATTCACCTCGACTGTACAAGATGGGGGTACCAGAGGGTTATGAAGAAAAGGTTTTGTCAGGCAGCTGATGGTATCGCTGAAGATGTGCTGGTAGCGCAGGGTGATGCAACTTTTTGCAAAAGCAGAGACGTGAGGAAATTCACCTGATTTTGAAGAGAAGATAAACCCGGAGAAATTGATCTGCGTCTCTTGGAAGGGGGGTGTTCGTCTTCCGAGGATTTCCTATAATTAACCAAGGGCTTTGGCACTCCATGCCGTTGGAAGTAACTAAACGCGCTCAGCTCACTATCCCCGTCACAGAAGGCGTCTTCACCCATGGATGTATTTTGGTCCTCAGGAGGCCCTTCCCCGTTGGGAGATGACATGCTCGTGCTTCTAGGACCTTGGAGAGATCTCTAATACCCTTTTTAAAACCTCAAAATAGGAGCTAGGGGTGAAAATCACTAATAAAATTGAAGTAAATTTTTTGGGCGTCTAAAATGGCCAACATTTTCCACGCTATGAAGTTAACCACAGCTATCGCTGCTCAGCAGGCGCCCCGCGCAAGCCCCAGGACCGATGACAAGGGGAAGAAAGGGCAAGGAGGGGGGTCTTTAGGCCGAATCTTCAGTAGCTTCTCTCATAAGGATGCCGTGTCTCGGCCCAAAGCATATAATCCAAAAATTCGAATACCCCAAAACATTAATATCCATGGATATACATAATTTAATTCATTCAGATGAAGTATATCGAGACGAATATTTTGAGAGGTGAAGAAGTGAAATAGATTAGATTATTTTTTTCATCCCAATTTCAACCAATCAAATGGTGGCATTTCCCGTCACGTGGTACAAGTAAGAGAGTTTTACTTCGGATATTTTTCGGATATTTCCCTGTTTGTTGCTAAGCAATGAAAATATCCGATAAACAATTTGTACGCGTTTCAAACCCCAAAACTGTCATTACAAAAAATCAAGTTCAAAGACTTTATCTCGACATGAGCAGATTTGGAGGAGAATCCTTGGAGATTATTGATCAGAAAATTAAAAATAATGTTCCTAATAATACAGTGAAGACAAAAGCCACAATTTGGAAACAATTCTCTGCATTTTGTGCAGACAGAGAATATACGCTGGAGAAGCCACAACTACGAGTGAAAAACTATACTATATGACGTGAAATGCCACACATTTAATTGTTTGAAATTGGAATGAAAAAAATAATCCAGCCAAATACCCCTCGACCTTCAAAATTAATCGGATATTTCCCTCCAGTTTCCCTGCGTAGCAACGAGAGGGATAAGATTCGCAGACCTGCGAACCTTATCCCGATCGGTGCTACGCAACGAAACTCTCGGGAAATATCCGATAATTTTGAAGGTCTTGGGGTATTACTACTGATAGTTTTCGAGATATTTGCGAAAACCGTTTCAGAACGAAATAAAAATACATGAAAAATTGTTTGACCAATTAATACGTGTGATTGGACGAAATTTGATCGTCTTCGCTCACAAATCCCATGAAGATGATCAAACGCATAGCTTCAATGTGAAAGCAAAAAGCAGCTTTCGTAAAAAGAAAAACAATACAAAAACGTCCGAAAAAACTGTTGCATTCGCATTTCGGAAGACACGTGCCTTAAACATAAGAAAACATAAATAATCAGAAATTCTCGAAAAAATATGGACAATTCTCTATAAGTTCGGAAATGCAGCAATCAATGAAACTTTTTTTTTCTACAGAAAAAAATGGAGTACACACCGAGAAATTTCCTATAAACACTCCAGTACTGGTACTAGAAAATATTATAATGCTTCAAGTATTAACAAATCTAACAAATCTAATATTGTTAAGGTAAAATTTCTGGGGATTTCTGGCGAATTTTAATCCTAATAAAATTTCTTGTGTCAGCCTTGATATTGTTACCTGACCAGCACTTTGCGCTTCATTTTCTGTACTAGCGCCATAATTTTTCTCAAATATTTTTGTCCGCCTAACTGGACCTATATGAAATGTCCCCACTACCAAGTTTCAATGAAAAAATCGAAGTTGTAATGCAAAAAATACGAAATCATTTTTCATTTCATGATGCATGGTCTACTGCAATAAAAAGAACTGTGACGATATCTTACCCAGTAAAATATGGAACGATAAAATATTATGTTGGAAATCGTAGCAGGAAATAAAGATATTTGTTCGTTGGCAAGTTGTATTTACATGGAATAAATGCATTAGATACATTCTCATGGTGCCGTTTAGTGCACCTGTTGAAACACCTTCGTTTCTCAAAGGTTGGAATTGTCCTAGAATTTGTGAGGGACAAGGATAAATAATATTTGTCTCGAATGCCGGCTTTTGCAATATTAGAGACGCTATGAAAATAGACTTCAAGAAATTCATTTATTGTGCATCATGCCACAATTATATTTTACGCCAGTAAAGACGGAAAATCATGTTTTCCCACCCGAGTATTGTATTTTTTCACCTGGAGAGTAGGAGAAAAGTCTGTATTTTCCGCCTCAGGTTAGAAAGAAATCATAGTAATAATCACAGCCATAACCGATTGCTTGGTACTAATTGTAAGAATAAGGATAATGATTATTTGTCAATTTATTCCCCCTCGGGTGGAAAAAACTATCGATTTCCCTACCGCTGATCGGGGAGCAAAGCACGAACTTTCTCTGCAGACATAAACATCTCGATGTAAACTTATATCTTCGCGGCGGATGATATCGAAGGTCTTCATAACTTTTCATGTGACCTGTAATTATAATTAAAGAATTTACATAGCAGTCTTAGGGGAAATGAAAGAAATGTACTAGAGTTGAACATGCTACAGCGCCCTGAAATTATAAAAATCATGATTAAAATTTGAAAATGAAATGAGATCTGAATTCAAATTAGCCTCCTGAGACCACTATGAACCCATATATGTAGGAATCAGTATAACAGACTTTCGTGATGTCAAGAGTATTGTCATTTGTCCATTCTATTTTGAGAATATATTCTTCAAATGATAATAAGTATCGTCCCACAGTTCCCAAACGATGAAAAAGCCACGCTTGTATAAATACACTGCCTTAATTACGAAGCCACCACTCTGAATACAACGTTTATCCCAAAAACGCCTGATATTTGGTCGAAAAAAAATGTTCAAAAAAAAAACGCCGCCACCAACGTACTTGTTCCGTCGCGGAATGGTTCATCGTGTCGGAATAATTTAGATTTCAAAAAAAAGGGGAAATCCCCACAATTCTCCTTAAAGGTTTTTCCTGGAATTCATTTACTATAAACTTATATATATTTACTATAAACTTTTATTTTTATCTCTTCAAAATATCCCAATCTTAGTATCATAAAGGCCACATTTTCGAATAATCTGGCCTCTTAATGTGTTCTTTTCCTTTTAGACTAGAGAGTTTTCTAGCAATTACAACTTCGGACTATTCCCCAATTTCAAGTACCTTTTCTGTAAATTGTACCCTCATTTAAATCTAGGAAATATTTGTAATTGCCTTTAAGGTAGGATCATTTTTTACCTGATAGTACCCACTCACCCACTGACCGTTCCAACCTTATGACACCCTTCCCCTTCCCCTACACGATCACTACCTACTCCACCTTCAAAATAAACTGACAAATGACAATGTCCGTATATTTCCTTGACCAATTGAAATCCACCAAATTTTTCTGCCCAGTCCACGTGAATTTCAAATCCACAACTCAACATTTTTCCTCAACAACCAGTACTCAATCTTCCTTGGCGATATCAACATCGCAGAGTATCGACTGTTCTTTCGTGAACAATTCTACATTGACATCGTGTCGTTATACCTAATTCTTTTAATCCCAACTCAGTTCACAGTCCAATCATTAATTATAAAGTAAAAAATATATAAAATAATCCTTTGTATAAAATAAAAGTGCGAAATATATTCATTGTTTGAAGTGAAGTGATATTCTTGATATTTGTTTATTAATTTTTAACTCTAGACATTCCAACAGTTTGTGAAAAATAAATATTTTTAATTCAAACTAAACAGTACTTGACGCGGTTTTTCCTACTAACGAGGATTTAGCTTAGGAGGTTCTGTATCCTGAAGTACTTCAGGATCAGAAACTATATTGCCACAGGAGGTGTTTGCAGATTATGAGATAATAATGTGTTTTATTCCAATCAGTTAGAATTCCTCTATGGCTTAAATCCAGAGCTGCTCAATAGTGCAACCCTGGAATTAGGGGAATTTATTAACTTATACCATTGGATAATCTGGCATCCACAGATCAATACGTGTAGCACAGTAAGGCAGCAATGATGTTTTTGTCCAGGGACACTTCCTGAACCCAATCCTACAATGTAGGACCTATATCTATAGTGAATAGCAGCTCTCATCTAATGGGGTTTTTTAGAAACCGCGCCAAGTACGTTGGTCGCGGCGTTTTTTTTGAACATTTTTTTTTCGACCAAATATCAGGCGTTTTTGGCATAAACGTTGTATTCAGAGTGGTGGCTCCATAATTAAGGCAGTGTATTTATACAAGCTTGGCTTTTTTTTTATTTGCTGCATTTTTTGAAACCAGTGAAGTTAACGAAACCGTGCAAAACACAACGCATTGAAACGTGGACTTGGCCACTTTTTTTAAAAATTATTTTTGCTTTTTATGAGATCCTGATTAAGCGGTTCAACAATCCCTTGACTTCTAATCCAATCTGTTGACTTTCTCCCACATTCCTGATACATGAAGCCAGAGAAACGGATAATTGTCAATCGTTTATAACTCGACGCCGGTGGAGTAAAAATATCATTGAAATGAAAACAATTTTTTTTATTTCAAAAACCCAAAAATGAGATCTGATTTATTAAAATTATGTCGTTTATTCAGCAGATAACGCTGAGCGAACTAAGGTTACTCTGTTCCATCCACCTCTTTACTTCCAGGCAAAATCGATGGACCGACAAAGGGTCTTCGTGTTCGCGTCCAGGGGAATAAATCATCGAGACCGTTACTTGATGGAGGATTTGAATTCCCTCATGCCTCATCATTGAACAGAAGCTAAAATGGAAAGGCAGAAGAACCTCCAGGTGGTGAACGACATTTGCGAAGCCAAAAATTATAAGAAGGCGGTTTTATTCAAAGGCAGGAAGAAAAGAGATCTCTACATGTGGTGTTCAAATGCCAAAAGTGATCCTTCTGCCAAATTTTCGGTTGAGAATAGTAAGCTAATCTAGCAATCCCATATTGTCTTCCCAATTTTGTTTCCTACTTTTTTCCTAATCTTTGAAGTTCTATTTTCCAATGAAGTTTTCAGTTTTTGTTTTTTTTTTCATTTTCTCATTCTAATTCATTAACTTTTTGAAACGTTCAAATTTATTCAAACTATCGACTTTTACAGTTTATACAATGGGAGAAATGAAATTAACAGGCAATTGCCTAAAGGGATGACGTCCAATTCTCTCCTTCGATGAGAACTTCTCCACAAATTCTCATTACGCCCTCCTGCGAGAGTTGTTCACCCAGATAGTTGGTGTGCCCAACCACCACCCCAAAAGCAAGCCCTTCTTCGACCACGTCGACACATTCAGCGTCCTGGACAACAGGATATGGTTCAGAAACTACCAGATCCTGACTGAAGATGGAGGATTGGCAGAGATAGGCCCCAGATTTGTTTAAAATCCAGTGAAAATATTTGCTGTGAGTTTTGGAGGAGAAACCCTCTAGGACAACTCCTTCTACATCTCTCCAGCGAAGTATCGTCATGCCGTGAATAAGAAAGCTGGTGGAAAGTACATAAATATACTAGAGTAGAAGATGGCACAGAAGGCGAGCAAGCCTGAGGCCTCGTACTCGTTTAATCCATTGGATGATATATTTAAATCAGCACCATTGGTGAAGGCCAAGGAGCTGGAGGCCAGAGAGTCAGAGGAGCCACAGACGAACCAGGGCACTGGGGAGACGGGTGAGGAAACTGTAGATCCATTCGAAGAAAAATCTGTAGCTGAGATGAAGGAACTCGAGAAAAGAGCTCTGAGGAACTTCGAAAAAATGGCTAAGAAGTCCACTAAGTCCAAAACATTGGGGTCAGAAGTGACAAAGAAGAAGAAAGGGGAAAAAAATAAAATTGGAAAATGAATTTGTTATTTTGGCGGTTGAATAAAAAAAGTGTTTTATTCAACCACGCCCGGTTTAACGGCGGTGGGGGTATTCTCTAATAAAACTTGCGAATTGTGTTTGGACGGTAATTATCACTTCCCAAATTTGAGGATGATATTTTTTGTACTTCCCAAATCATTTCCCATCGGTTCAGACATATTCGGTTTTTTAAACTCAATATTTAAACATTCTGCCTGCTAACTATATGCCCTAAAAATAAAAGTTAATTATACATAAACGATCGATTCCGAAATAACACAATTCAATTCCTAAATCATCCTCAATCATTCCCAAGCGATACAAATAAGCTACGTTGAAAAGTAAATGATTTGCCTGCTAACTACATGGTCGTCCTACTTATTTGTATTCCCCCACCTTACGCTATCTGCGTTACCGACTTTTCCCTCTGCTCCGATTTTCCAGCCGTAACGTTTGGTACCATACCGACAAGTCCGGCTGCAAAATTAGTTCCGGCGCTAACGCTAGGATATTTCGTGGTTGATCTCTCGTGATTGGTCCTGCATATCTCCCCTATAATCTCTGCTAGGCTGCCGGGCGAAACTCACATTAAATTTTCAATTATTTATGTAAAAATCAATGAGAAACTAACGAAATATTTTAAGCTCAGTACAAACGGGTACAATCCTAGTACAACCGCTAGAATTACGTCATACGACGAAAAGAAATCACCTGTCAGCTATCTACATACGAATCGTCAAATCCGTTTGCATTTTGAAACGAACATAACCTTCGGTTTTATTTTACAACCGTTCAGTCAATGAGTGTTATCCAATACAAAAAAATTTTGATTCTTTTATAATTTTCTAACATTATTTTGTTGTTATCCAATGGAAGGTGAAGAACCTCAGAATATAATTAAAGAGGGAAAAGCAGAGATTTTAGTGCTGGAAAAAAACGTGTTCTACAATCCCGTACAAGAGTTCAACAGAGATCTGAGGTTTATCAATTTTTTCAATAACACATTTCCTGTAAACCAATGGAAACATAAACAAACGTATTTTCTTGTATAGTGTAGGAGTATTAAGTCTATTTGCACGGGAGAAACACGAAAAATCAACCGGTACACAAAATGAAGCTGTGAAAAACAATCCCACGGATCATGCAGGTGTAAAGCATGAGGTAAGTTAGTTTATTAAATATTTTGTTTATGTTTAAACTCTTTTTAGAACAGAATTGGGATAACGAACGAATTTAAAAGGTTTTTTTTTGGAAATTATTCGTGTGTATGTACCTAGTCAAGTAACCAAAAATGTTTTCGATGATTACTCAAAAAATAATAGTTTAATTTGATTAAATTAAGACCTAATCGATTCGTTTTATGAAAATCCCTCTAAGTTTGAAGTTTATTAAATGCTGGCTCAATAAAAAAATTGATAAAAAGTCTACGAATTATTAATGGGTGTGAGATTAATTCACAAATTCAAATTAAATATTTCAATAATATTATATAATATAAATATAATATTCATTTGATTATTTCACGAAATAAAGAATTAGACAAACTTAGAGGAATTTCTTCTGTTGGAATATTCTTTTGATTATTTTTCCTGGGGTATTCCCTAGGTATCCTAACATTTTGGACTTAAAATATTTTTTAATAAGAGGAATTAGTCATTCAGTCATGCTCCATCTCCTTGAACCTGCCTACATTTTTGTGATATTTTTCAACGGATCGTTCTTACAGAATGGAATCACAATTCTAGAAGCTCTTTCCGCCACAGGACTCCGCAGTATCAGATATGCTAAAGAAGTACCGTATGTTCGTCAGATTGTAGCAAATGACATATCTTCAAAAGCAGTAGAGTGTATTAAAAAAAATATTCAGCACAACAAAGTTGATGAGCTGATAACTCCGAGTCATGAAGACGCAACAATGGTGATGTATCAAAATCGGAAAACACGTTTTGACGCTGTAGATCTTGATCCTTATGGTTGTCCATCGATATTCCTCGATGGTGCTGTACAGTGTCTCGCTAATGGAGGTTTGTTACTGGTTACGGCGACTGACATGGCGGTTTTAGCTGGAAATTCTCCAGAGACTTGTTTTGTTAAATATGGAGCAGTTTCTCTGAAATCTAAAGCGTGTCATGAAATGGTAAGTTGAACTTATTCATTTAAATAATTTTTTTCATGGCTTTTTTAACATTAATATGTTTCAAGAACTTCATCATCAAATTCAATTTAGAAAAATGGAAGAGCCTTTCTGGAACTGTAATAAATAATTGGTTAACATTTTTATAACGTATAAATATGTTTTTTGCGGAATAAAAATAAACGCAACTTTTTAATTACGTTGTAGACGGTGATCTTGAAGTTTGGTTGATGTTTTAACAGCTTTTGTTCGATTTGAAAGATGTTAAATGATTTATAATTCCAGCCAAACAAGAGAATTCATTTTTCCTTTTTTCTAGGCTCTGAGGATTCTCTTGCAGCACATAGCAGCTCATGCAGGACGTTATGGGCGTTACATTGTCCCATTGCTTTCTGTGAGTGTAGATTTTTATATTCGGGTGTTTGTACGGATTTATACTGGTCAAGTTAAGTGTAAGGAAAATACTAGCAGCTTAGGACTAGTCTATCAATGCTCTGGTTGTGAAAGTATGGCGATACATCCACTGGGAATGAAGAAACAGAATGGGGGCTACAAGTTACCCATGGGACCACCTGTCGATCAATTGTGCAAATTCTGTCACCATAAACATCATGTGAGTACTATCAAATTAATGGGAATGATACAAAAAACAGATGTAGAATTAAGACCCGGCTCCATTATTGTGCAAACATCATCATAATCGATTATTTTATTCAATTTTTTTTTTTAATTTTGACTCACCCGTCACTCAGGAGCACTTAGCAATTATCCATTTGATGACAGCAAGAAGTTGAAAAAATTTTGAACATTTTGAAAAAGCGTTTTTTCAAAATATAGAGTAATATTGATTTATTAGAATCGATATGAATCATGTGAAATCCCTGCAACAACTGTTCAGTCCGTTGTCATCTTGGATAGAGACCAGAGGAGACAGCAAATCTTTTGGCTCATCGCAATTGGATGATTATCGGGAAAAAAGCTCTTCAGAACTCTTTCGAAGGCGTTTATAAATTTGTTGCCTACATTTTTATGAGTCCTGACGACGGATAAGCACTTTTTCCATACGGAGAGAGCTTTTCTGCGAAAATATTAGTGGGAATGTTTAAAAAAAAGATACTAATATCACAATCCCTCGGTTGTGAAAAAATATCTTCCTATTTAAGGGAGGATGTCTTTGGGCGTGTTGCCAGTGTAAATTTTCAGTACGCTGGCCCTGCTCAAACCGTACCAGGAGCAAAGATTCGACTCTCGGCAATGAAGGATTTTTTCAACACCGGCGAGCGAACCCAGTGCTTGTGGCTTAATTATTTGGATGTAGAGTTCGATATAAGTTAGTTGAGAGACAAGTGCACTGGAACGCGTAGGAAAAACACCACAACAGTCATACTATCTGGCATGTCCCAATTAAATTATTATATTCCTGTTAATGTAAAATTTCTCAGGATTTTTGGTAACAATTTTCGGCGATTCTTCAAAATTTTCACAAAAGTTCAAGAGATATTCACGTTCAACCCCATAAACTTTGTAGTGACAGCTCGGAATTTTTTTCCTAACCACCCCTTTGCACTATTTTTCCTGTACTAGTATCAGAGTTTTTCTCAGACAACTCCCGTACTAATAAATTAATTGAAAAAATTACTACTGATGAGCTCCCATTGTCCTGAGGAATGAATGTTGGTGGTTGCTGCCGCACGGCGTTGTGAATTCTTGTGGCAGCGCTTATTCGTAGAAATCAGGGTGGTAGAGACGACTTCGATGAAGAGGTGGCGGATGGCGGGGGGGGGGGGGGGGGCTGAAACTGACTCCTTAAGGGGTTATTCTCATGTGAGCACTTCAAAAAATCGATTTTTTTTTTTTAATATTTTGACAGTAAAACCTATTGAAAACATGCTGTGAAAAATTCAGACCGAAATTCATAGTATTTGATAAGTTACAGCTCATAGTCGCCGACGTGTCGTAAGCGATTGTCTACCAGGCTTTCAACTTTAAACGCGTTTTTCTCGAATCATCATTTTCTGAAACGGTCAAGGTCCTACAAGAAAAAGTATTCAACCGATTGCTTTAAAATTTACATATGTTCTTCTACTCATTTATAGTTATCGTCCCTACCACAATTGTTTATTTTCGACAATATCTTCATATTTTTTTTAAACGATTTGTAACGAAAAAGAAGGAGATTTTCGTGATTTTTTTTTTGAAGCTCGATATTTCTTTTTTGTTTTTAATGAAATTGATTATATTTGGTAGGGACGATAGCCACAGATCTACTGAGTAATAATCCATTCGATTTTTTTATGTCAGACAACATGAACAGCCGCTATCACCTTGACCAGTGAACTACCTTTTTTTGTTGGGGACTACTTTGACTTAAAAAAAATATATGTTAAAAATGTAAAGAATGAAAAAAAAAAATTTTTTCGTATATTTCAAAATACAAATAAAAATATATTGAAAAATCAACATGATTGAAGTTTGTTGTCGCATAAAAAAAAATTCCGAAAAAGTGGTAAAATATAGGCGTTCACATGAGAATAACCCCTTAAAGCTCAGATCCTCAGGCTCTACGTTTTCGGGGATTGCTGCCTCCTGCAAAATAATGATGGCAAAGGAAGATCCTCATCATTTGAGCAAAGGAATCAGTGGGCTGAACATCCTCGAGGCCACGTGCATCGAGGAAATAAATGTTGATAGGGATGGTATTGATGGGTTCTAGAAATTCGCTTACAGGGCACCAATACTAACACCTATAGACCAGGTGGCTGTCTAGGGAAGAGTAGACACGGCCATAAGGCTGATTGTACATCTCAATTCTGAGAGAATCTTTTTCCAAAACTAATTAAAGGACTTTCCACGTTACCACAGCATCCCTTCAGATTCATTCATTTTTTTCAGATAGGTGGACCTATTTGGTTGGGGCCTCTGCACGACCAGTCGTTTGTGCGAGAACTGATAGATAGTATAGAGATAATGAACCTGGCAACGTCGAAGCGATTAATTGGAGTTCTCAAAGTTGTTACAGAGGAATTAGATACTCCGCTTTATTACGTTCTCGATCGATTGGTGAGATGATGATCATAATCCAGTTTTATCACAAATTTTCATGATTCAGATTTCCATTTTTTTCAGTGAACTCAAGAGCTAACTATAATTGCTTAGGAAGATGAATTCGATCTAGTGCAAAATTTGAAAATGTTACTGAAATCCTGTTGGTAATGTTTAATGAGTAAAAGGACTTTGGCAGTCTTCGCAAACGAATAAAATTTTTCACCTAGAACAAAATTCATAATTTTTATGATATATTGTTGGATAGCTTCCAAAACCGTGATCAAGCTTTCTAGAAAATACTTTTTACAAATTTTTGCACGTTGGTAAATTTTCTCGTACAATTCTATTTTTACTGTTTTTTTATAATGAGAATGGATATAAGTAACTCATGAATAACCAGCATCACTTGAATAATTACTGAATTTATGTTCTATTTATCGTTGTGTAGATGTCGATAGTGAGATGCGACACCCCATCAATGGTAAAGTTTAGATCAGGATTGTTGAATGCAGGTTACAACGTGTCCTTTTCTCACGCGCACAGATTATCAATAAAGACTGATGCACCCGTGGATGTTGTGTGGGATGTAGTGAAAGCCTGGGAAAAAATGCACCCAGCTAAGAGGGAAAAACTTGGCAAAGACAGTCCAGCACTAGCAATTTTGACTAGAGAATTTACGAAAGAAATTTCGTTTGATTTACATTCATCGGCGAACCCGGAATCAAGGAGGCTGCACATGCAAAGATTTCAAGTTAATCCTACAGCTAATTGGGGACCTGGTGCTAGATCAACAACGATGTATGCTATTTTCTTCAATTATTTTTATATTAAATATAATCATGGTAGAACATTAACCTGTCAAATAGTGAAGAATACTATCAGTGCATAGCACTGTCAGCTAGCCCATCTCCATGGAGAGAAAAATTCTGTTTGGTTATCTTGTTGTATATACTGCTTAGTCATAATTATTTATTCATGGGAAAAAGATCATCCGACGGACAATTTTTCTCAAACGAGAAGATAAACTTTATCAAGCACTCAACAAATTATACTGATCGGTGTGACATTTTTTCCTGAATGAACAAAATACTACTCGATTAGGAAACGGTTGGGCATTTTTGATGAATTTTTCATGTATGAAAAATTATAAAGTACAATTTTTCCATGATATCCACGTCAAAAGTATTATATGTATTGAACGAAAGTTGATTCAAAAGATTTCAGTAACAAGATTTACCGACCGTTATAAGATTTATTTTCAAACATGGACAGCACTCTGTCTGACAAGTGAAAACAATCGAGACAACTTTTTTGCTGAAATTTTCAAAGAGTTTGTAGAACTACCCCAATTTTATTAAGCTACTTTTACGTGAAATATTTTTTTCAATTTTGTTTTACAACTTTTTCGTCAAAAAATTATCAAATCGAATTCCATCGAATTCTCAATATCTTCGTTCAATGTTCCAGAGTCGATCCCAGTGAGAAAACATCAAAACGTGCACGAAACCAGAATAAACACAAGAAAAAACTTGAAGAGACATCTTGCTCTGATTCTCCACCGCCAAAACAACAAAAAACAAATGTATGACTTTACATAGATGGTAATATATTGATACAATATAAAACGAAAGACTAATATTTGACTGATATGACACCTTTTTTTTATTTTTTTATTTTTTATCAAGATAAGTAATATTACTCCTTGACAAAAACTGGAAAAAAAGCGACAATTTTTTAATTATTGCATAATCTACGCCTATTCCAGTATATTAAATATTTCCCTCTTTCCGTCAATGATTCAGTCTAAATGTCTGAAAAAATACGTCAATTCTCACGTCACCCACTAAAAAAGCTTCACGTGCACGATATCAGAAATTTTCATCAGTTCTCTCAATAAGATTAGGAAGCCGTACTGCTTCTAACGACTGCTAAGTCCTCCCTATAAGAGCGTCGCCTACATCGCGCACCCCAGTCTTGCCTCTGACACCAGAAGTGAAAAAGTCAAATTTCAAGTCGCCAAAATGGTCGTCAACTTCAAAGTTTTCAAGAAATGTTCCCCAAACGGAAAACTATCTCTCTACTTAGGAAAACGTGAATTCGTTGATTATTTATCTGGTACAGAGGCCATCGATGGAGTCCTGCGAGTGGAGCAGGACTACATAGATTCAAACAGAAAAGTCTTCGGCCAATTGATCTGCAGTTTTCGCTATGGACGAGAGGAGGACGAGGTGATGGGCCTGAATTTTCAGAAAGATCTCTGCCTAGTGTCTGAGCAAATCTACCCCCCTCAGAAAACCGACTCCAATACGACTCGTTTGCAAGATCGTCTCCTGAAGAAATTAGGCTCCAACGCTGTTCCATTCACCTTTACATTTCCCCAATCATCACCAGCAAGTGTCACTCTTCAACAAGGAAAGGAAGAAGCTGGTGATCCTTGTGGTGTGAGTTACTACGTCAAGATTTTTTGTGGCGAAACTGATAGTGATTTCACTCATAAGAGGAGTACCATTTGTCTTGGCGTGAGGAAAATTCAATTTGCACCGACTAAAGAAGGCAGACAACCTTGCACTGTGGTCCGAAAAGACTTCTTATTGAGTCCCGGAGAGCTGGAGCTTGAGGTGACACTTGATAAACAGATTTATAATCATGGAGAGCCAATTGCTGTGAATATTTGTGTCAGAAATAACAGTAATAAAATGGTAAAGAAGATTAAAGCTCTGGTACAACAGGGGATAGATGTGGTTATCTTTCAGAATGGACAATTCAGGACAGTTATCGATGCTGTTGAAACCCAGGATGGCTGTCCCATCAGTCCGGGCTCCACTTTGCAAAAGGTAATATATCTCAGACCGGATTTAGAGTGTAACAGAGAGAGACGGGGAATTGCACTTGATGGAAGACTCAAGAGAGAAGAGGATCAACTCGCTTCAAGTACCTTGTTGACCACTCCCGATGTCAGGGATTCGTTTGGGATTGTTGTCTCTTATGCAGTCAAAGTTAAATTGTATCTTGGCGCACTGGGGGGAGAACTCACTGCCGAACTACCTTTCATTCTCATGAGACCTAAGCCCTCGGAGAAGATTAAACTGGTGCCAACTGAGAGCGTTATGATCGAGGATGTACCGGAGGACAAGATCAAGGAGTAGTCAGAGCTGGATTGATTCTGAGTGAGAACTTTAGGGGGAAAGTGGGAAGATGATGGAAAATTAATATGACAGGTCTAAAAATGTTGCGATTCTCTGTAATATGATTAGACAGAGGAATGGTCGTACGAACTTTTTCAAATGAGTCTTAAGAGTTTGCAGACGTCCATCCGAACCGATGATTGTCGAAATAATCGCAAAATTAATCAGTGATACGGTGACGTATAGGTTTTACCACTTTCCTACTATCCTCTTGATCCACTCAAACGAAGAAACGTTCGATTCATTTCTTGATATTCTATTAACATTTTTCCATTTGCAAATTTCAGATTCCAAAGTCTTGAAAATTTTTCTAGGTAAAATACTCATTCGATAATTCTTTTCATGGCTTCTTTAGGCTGAATTACCCTTCAAAAATTGCTGAAATTGTGTTCTTTGCTATTTGTTAAATGCAAATGTTGCTTGTTGTTCACTGAATTTCAATAGATTTTCAATTATTTTTGTTCACATTTGTTCAGGTAAAATTAATAGGACTGTACCCGTCCGATAGGGCAAAAAGTGCTCGTGAACGAACGAGCCTAGAAAGTTAAAGACGTAGAAATTTGCCTGATGGGCTACACAAAATGCCAAAATATTCCACTATATATGATAAAAACATGAATAACATAATCAACTGACTAGTCTGTAACTGAGAGGATACGATATATTTCTGATTTTATTCGTACTTCGTCGTAACGACCGAACAATCTATTATACTCCATTGTGAATTATTGGTAGTCTACTCATATATTATCAAATAATTATTCAACTAATGAGATGTGCAATAATATTTCAAATTCCTTAGTACGAAGCAGTATATAATCAATACCATGTCTCTGCTATTAATCACAACTCATATTCTGCGTCATGTAAACTTTAAAATTTTGTTGATTCGAAGAATGCTCTCAATAAATAGAAAACGACTGGATACTTGTAAAATTGTGATGTCATACGGTAAATCATATGTGGATATTAGATTGTATATTTGAGATTTTAGATGAGTTGGAGATATCTGCGCATGTGCGGGCGGACAGCCAGAAGAAAAAAAGGCACTGCCAAGATTGTGCCGGGAGAATCACGAATTTGCGAATTCCAGAGACAAGCGGAACTGTGAATATTTCAAGAGTATTTTGCGACTATGTAATTTCAGGTGCATACGATTTACGCAATATGCAAGACGTTCAGTCCCCTAAATACTCTTGATTATTTCCTTGTTTCAAATTTCATATAATTATCAGCATTGAAGGTGATAGCCAGATCAGATTAGTTTATTTGTTAGTTGAATTGCATATCTATTTCTACATCGATTTTTTCATCCAAATATACTTGCACTCTAGTTAGCCGAGGACAGGTGAACATTCTCCATCAAAATGAGGAGAAATTATGCACTCCATCATTGCAATTTTGCATCATTGGTGTTTTGCAATGGGAAATATCGACGGATTTCGCTGGTGAATTCATTCTAATCATTAATATGCAGGAGAATTTGGACTAAAAATTCATAAACTTTGGACGATTGAAGGGCAGTCGATTGAATTATTCCTCTCAGGGCAAATTTAGCAGTAATTCAAGAGATTTTGTCGGAATTTACTTCTGGAGTTCTTGATTACGAATAGATAAACCCTTCTGGCGAAGTTTGGTCAGTCTTGCTTATTTAAAACAAACAATTCATTTGTTCACACCACAATTTCGTAGAAACGATCGCGTAAGGTAAGATAAATCGCCGAGAAATATTTCCCGTCTACAAATAGAGAGACATTTGGTCTTAATTTCCAATTTTTATACGCGGCCATCCCCCAAGGGCCTTCACCAGAAAATGTTTGAGATGTTTGAGGTGAATTTGTTGAGCTTGAGCTTGTGAGAATTTAACAATTTACCAAGTGCACCACTCGGCCTGGTTGAATTTTTGCATTAACAACAATTCTCATTGAAATAATATTAACATCATCTTATCACTGAGCCTCCTCACCCCACTCACTACCCCAATATCCATAACCCTCTCATTTTATGAAGCCCATCAGCGCAATCTTCTTTATTCTCCCCAACAATGAATTCAGCTCTAAGAATTCCCCACATGCGATAACTGCAGAATCTGAGAATAATCCTGTATAAAATTTTCTTATCGAAATGCCAGCTCCAGACTCTCGATTTCAGATCTTCAAACTAAAACATCGAAATCGCCTATACAAATACCAGTACGAGCTCTAAGAAAATCGTAATTCCTTAGGTCTAAAACAATCTAACGCCATGAAACTAAACTTTCTTGGAATTTCTGGTAAACTTTTCCAAAATTTTATCTTCCTAAGAATTCACATTTTGCAATTTTTTCCTGGCCACCCCTTAGAAACGCTTTTCCCGTGCTCGCATACAAATTTCTCTTAGAAATTCCGCCCCGTGCGTAAAGAAAATCCAGGAAAAAATGAAGAGCAAAACCCCCAAAAAAAAAATTTCAAAAATCTATGAAAAAATAAATAAAAATAAATTACTAGTCCAGTCCTGCAAACGATTTTTTCTCCTTTCTTCCCTCACTCATACACTCTCATATCGAAGTATAATCATGATTCCTCTACTGGGTGTTCTTCGGTGTGCGCACTGATTATCCACGCAAACGCCGTCAACGCCCCACTGCTTCCATTCCTTCTCGCATGTGTGCTCCTTGGAGTTGCGTCGTTTTTCGCCTTTACACCCGATACGTGACCCCATCGCAAGAGCCGGCGAGTTGTGCCGGTGTGCCGCAGTCACTCCCGAGACACACGTTAAAACGGACATCGTTGTCTCTTCTGCATCTACTTCATCTACTTAAAAAAAAAAAAAGACCGAGCGAACGAGTGTTTATTTTTTTTGTGAGAGGAAAACAGGACCCAAATCAAAGCCGGTTAGACAATTCAGGTAATTTTAATATCGCCGATGGACAATTTTCAATCAGTTAGGGAGAGATCGAGCGAACGAGAGGGCAAGGGTGAGAGAGAGAGAGTGAGAGAGAGAGAGAGCAAGAGAGGGGGGTGGGGGTAAGACGAAGTAGTTGTACCGCCCCCGCGTCTGAGTCGAATCTACTGAATCTACTGAGGAGTGCGAGGCTCAGTATCACGCGGGGTGTTTTGCCGAGCGTGTCGTTTCTCTTTCTACTCGGGTACTTCGCGTTTCATCGCTCTTCCTTCAATTCGTGAACCGAAGTGCATTTTTATCAAAGGAATTAAATAATCAGAATTAAGCCAGTCACTGGATATTTATTTTTTAAATAATTATTGAAGGTGTTTTTTGCGAGTGAATTAGAGGAAATAATAATTGAACGATCAGTTGGCAACCATTGATTTTCGGTGAAGACGGTGAGTGAAATTTTTCTGTTCATTTTATGGTATTCGGAGGGGTTTGGTAGTTGTGGAGTTTTGGCCAACCCACGCTTTGCCATCCAGACGTCGGGCATCGATCTTGGTGAACCTGAGAGACGGTGGGAGATATTCGCACACGAGGCGATGGTGTCCTTTGAGAAATGATGATGTAGAGGTGGAGGAGATGAGGGGATTTCAAGGGGAAAATGCAATCTGCTTTCAAGGATTCTACTTCGTGTTTAAGTCCGGAGAAATTGAATAATTTGGGCAAGAAAAATGGCTAAATTGAAAAATTCAATGGGAAAATTAGTTGTTGATTATTTTTCTGGTGTACATGTGAATTCCGGAGCGTCGTCGCGTTTCAAAGGATCATTAAGGGTGATATTGAAGATATTGTTGGGAGATTCAGTTATTAGCTTTGGAGTGCATGTGCACTGGATATGTTTATACAGTGGGAGGATTACGAAATCAGGGGGATGGATGAAAAATCATTTCTAGATGATCGTGTGTGATTATAAATTTAAGAAAAAATATCTAAATAAAATATTAAATATTTGATATTTAAATAAATACTTGCAAAAACTGGTGAATGCCTTTTTTGGACCCCAGAGTTAATAGAGAAATACTAAAGGCCTTGTTGAAAGTTGTCGAATGATTATCAGAGTAATTGGAAAATAGATGGCTCCGAAGAAATTTTTTTTCAATTGTTTAACAGCTTGTGAAATTTAGTTTTCAGGAAGTTTCATTGCCACTGCACCAATTTAAATAAAAAGGTGTCTTTATTACCCTGCTGTTCTATATTTGGTTTTAATAAGAATCGAAAATGTGGATTTTTTGTAGATTAGAGAGGTACATGATTGAATAAAATTTGTTAGTATGTCGAAAAAATTCAAGGCGCGTTCGAAAATTGGATTTTATTTAATTCGAAACATAGACTTGGTTGTGATTTAGTAATGTATGAAAGCCATTCGGATTCATTGTTTCGAACAATTTTTCTTCTGCAGTTTGGCAACTGCAAGGAGAGAGTTGAGCATAATGAAGGCCATTTCTGAATTTTTGAGAGAATGTTGAATGGGAAGAGGTTTGCATGTTTTAAGCACTCTCGAAGTGAAAGGAGACAAAAATAAAGGTAATCAACTTGCATTTTTCGAAAAATTATTGGACATCGAAACGTCAACAATGCCGAAAATCGAATATCGGTTCTGTTTTCAGTTATTTTTTTGGAGATTAGGAAAATGAGATGGGCAAAATCAACAGTTGTAATACTAATCTACAAATTTAAAAGTTTTCTTTTAATCAACATATACTTATTGACCACCGATTTTCTAATAATCTACGTTCTGGTATGTCGATTAACTTTGATTAATTTTTTCTCATTTTTGACGGTACCAAAAAGCAGTCACATTTTTTTCTTCTTCAGTTTTGAGAATGTAGCATCTAGAGATATTGACAGATTTCAACTTTTTCTTTCTCACAATTTTCTTTTTTCTTAATCATTGATTCAATCAATCCTAATTTTTTTCATTGACTACCTATGAGATTCCAGTATGAAAGGATCAAAAAATCGCATTTAGATACCTAGACCTGATTTTCAAAAATTCAGTGAATATTTTCACCGAAAAAATGAATTTTCATTGCAGTTCAAAGGCTTATAATAAAATAAATAAGTCAACTTCATCACTTTTGGAACTAAGTTCTGTGGAAAGTATGACTACACACCCTGGCGTGAATGAAGCATATGTCTGATTATAGTTATTTTCATTACAATAGTTATGGGAAGAAAAAATAAAAACAGTGAGTCATTCAATTTTCTTGAGAATATATAAACGGCTTAGGATATAACTTGGTTTCTTCGCTTCTTGGATTATTCTTACTGGTGAAAAGAAGGGAGAGAGGAGGAACCGAGATTTTACAGCACTTGCCAAGAATTAAATAGCATGGCGATGGCGCGGAACGCGTTCGCACAACGGGAACCCGTTTAGAATCCCGGAGTGGATCCGGGTTATACACTAACACATTCACATGCTGGGGGAAAAATTCTAATTTCAGAATAGATGTAGGGATTCACCCGGCTGTTTGTATCAGTGTCTTGTTAACTGGGAATATAATGCGTGTATTTATATTTGCGGGAGTTTCGAAAGATAATTATGATGCACCACGAGAAGAATTAAGAGAATAGAATTATTTAATTAATTGATGTTGTCAAAGGTTGATACTTCAAAATCTTATGAGACTGACGTGGGAACGTTTCCAGTGGATTTTTACGCATGCAGGAGTAAATTTTGAGTTGTTTTTTCGAAATTATATATTTAGCAAAAGTATATGGAGACAAATGCGGGAAAAATTACTGGGTCAACAGTTATTTTCACTGGGTGCTACAGTAATTTTGGGAGAGTTCAGGGAAAATTGTCACAAACCCGAATAAAAATTCCGCTGTTGGTACGAAAATTTTTCTGGGTCAGTGCAAATGAATTCATCTTGTTTTCCGGATTGTTTTTCTGTGGGTAGCTCTACTACAAAATTATAAAAAGTTTATCGTTAATTAGAAAAGTATATAATCCAATTCATTCACAAACCGATTCAATGACATAGATTATTGGATTATGGACAGGGATTATCTAAATACTATCAAAACGATTTGACTATGAACTTCAATTCTTTATTTATCGCACGCAGAAGGTATATCTTTCTCCGATGATGTCTCCAGAGCAATTACTTCCTAGTGACCAAGTTTTCACACTCTGGACTCATTTCCCAAAAAGCCCATATTTATTCATTTCTTTCTGGTTCTTCTCTGGTTCTCTTTATTAAAATTATTCTAAACATTTCGCTACTGTTCGGTGAAAACAACAATAAAATACTGACATGGGCTGAAGACAGCTATGGACCGACGATTAATTTTTGTCCACACATACCAAGGACTCTCAATATCGACAATTTGGAACTGAGTTGTAGCAACAATGAACACATCGCATCGGTGTTTTATGAAAAAAGTGGAAAAATTACCTCAAAAATTATATTAATTTTTCAAGAATTAGTTCTTCCGTTACGCTAACGATGAATGTTTTACTTGCTATTAAAAACAATTAATCATCTTGGCAAACAGCTGTAGCTATAGAAATACTCCTTTTGATTGAGCTACATGTTCATGTCTATCAATCTAACTAATTTCCCATAACTTATATTCCCCCAACAATGCAATTCTTTTCCATCGCCTCGGAAAAAAACGGTACTCGAATACTTAATTTCCCATTTGGCTCCAATGAAGCTCAGAAATCCTTCTGAGAACACCAGTAAAGTCTGGATTATTAACTCAATGATCAATCGACCTCTGTAAACCAGTACATTCCCATCATTTGTGTTCACCAAATAACGCCATCGTACTCAATCATACACAATAATAACAATCACAATAATAATATATTATTTGATAGTAATTGTGAGGATAATACTTATTTGTAATATATAGGAAATAATAATTATTATTAACTCGAATTAATGTGTTGAATGTGAGAGGGAATTTCTATGGTATCCGGTAGCTCAGTCGGTAAGAGTGCTCGACGTCATACTGGCAAGTCCGGGGTCGATTCCCATTTTTTTTTTCTCCAATTCTTGTTCGGTTGGACAACCAGATGAGTGCGATGACGGGAAAAAAAGGGAGTGAAGTGTGGCTGTTGGATTATGGACAGGGATTGTCTCAATAATATAAAAACGATTTAACTATCAACTTTAATTATTTATTATTGCACGCAGAAGGTATATCTTTCTGGTATGATGTCTCCAGACAGATCAACTGACTCTTAGTGACCAAAGATTTCACACTCTAGACCCATTTGAGATCTATTTGGAAGATCCTTGTTCATTAATTCCTTTCTGCTTCTTCTCTGGTTCTATTTATTAAAACCATTCTAAACATTTCAGTACTGTTTGGGGAAAAACTATAAAAACTATAACATACTGAAATGGACTGAAAAACAGCTATAGACAGATGATTCATTTTTATCCACACATATCAAGCATTCTTAATAGTGGCGTATTGGCATGGACCAATACATCGTTTTAATCAGCGTCTCGGTATCGACGGACATAATGATGGATAATAGGATCGAGAAATCCGATCTTTCTTTCCTGTCGTCCAGACATTGATCATCAAGGTGTCCCAAGGTGTCCTCTGGACATCGTGGTAAGCAGCTCCCAATGTTTTCATATTGGTCATGACCCCTGCGACGCCATTTGGATGATGGTTAGGCAATCCAATGGATGTTTGGACCATTGTCAACACTCTCATGACGTCACTTCAATATCATATTAATCAGTTTCACTCCAGGACAATGGACTGTTTGACGACGCCAGTCTTGTGACAATATTGGTGAAGAAAACTGTGGGACTTAGCTCGACGAATTGGGGCTTTGACAAAGTTGGTGGCCTCTCAGAGAGTCAGGGTACGATCAGGAACAGAACAGAACGGACCTCTGCAGGGAGAGAAGAATCTGACAATTTTTATAGTGTGATCCCGATAAAAATTACTGTGGTGCCTTACAATTTCGGGGCAGACTGCAAGCCTCAGACTTAACAGAAATTACTATGGCGTACAGTAAAATTTATTTATCGGCTTAGGAAAACTTCTATATCGGCCTCGTAAAAAGTCAAAGTTTGATGCAACATCTCTCATGAGGAAGTCCAACGTCGGCAATAATCGGCTATATTCGGCGTTCATCGTTAACCAATCGCCAATGAGTTACTGAACAATTACTGTGTCGCACAGTAAGAAATAAAAGAAGGCACAATAAAATAAACTGAGCTAGATAGAAATTATTAAAAAATATCTATCAATTTTGATAGATCTGAAAATTTTATAATGCTCTATTGGAAATGAGTCATTTGAAATAATAATTCTGTAAATAATTGTAACTATTTCTCTACTTTATTATTTAACTAAAATAATTGTGCTCGGAAGATACATCCGCTCTGTACCGATTTCTTAGAGGAACTAACTAGATTTATAAAGGGAAACAACATCCTGTACCTTTTAGTCACATGCTCTCAAAGAGTCCTATTCATTCCACTTTGTCTACATTCTTACAATCAAACCTAAACACCATACAACCTCACCACCATACCTCACACTTCTCCGAATTCCAAATCATAAAAATATTTTTCAATTTAAAGTATAAACACTTAGAAGAGAATGATATTGATTTTAGCTGTTGATTTATTGATTTCATGAAAAATCCAACATGCTCTTTAGTAAATTTTACGATGCTGCATATCATTAATTACAAAATTTACGGTATTTATAGAAATTTTAATGTGTGAGTAAAATACGTTTCAGTATTGTAGCATCTTGCACCTCGATTTTAATGCCCGGCACAATAAATTTTCACAGATTTTTCTCTTCGTGTGATCTCTCTACCATTAGTGAATTCGAAGTCCCAAGTCACAACCCAAGTCCCTACGATAGATACGGTATATCTATGAAATATGCATCAATTATACGCAGATATATTCCAGCCGAAAATTCAATATATCAGATATATACTGAATATATGAGAGCACATATAATTATGTCCATACATTTGACATACACCGGAGATATAAGTGAAATATATTTACAGTCGGACATGCCATATATCATATATAATTATTGGCATATGGATATTTTCATCGAGGGCTAACGGGGTACGACGACCCAATATCACCGAAGGATTGTCTAGTGTCTACGCTATAAAAAAAGTCTTTTTTATAATTTGTGAGCAGTCAGAGGCTAGTAACAACTTAGTTAGATCATCCAGGATTAACGCAGTGGATGATCCAACTCCCAAATGTCACGGAAGCACCAACAGAAATAGAATTCCGGTAAAGTCAGCTACTTAGACTTTTTCTGGTTTGCAGAATTCCAAATTGATAGGCAGTTAAAGAAAGGGAATAAAATAACAATAATTTTTTTTTAATCCAGAACATTTTATGCAAAAATCTACATTATTTCGTAGACAACCCGAAAATGTTTGGGATCTGAAATTTCTAATTATGAGGAGTCAATTTAATTGAGACTCATGACATCCACTATAGCAGGGCTAGAGGCGAAAAACCCTCTGGTCTAGATATACAGATTGAGAAGCAGAAAAAATATTGCCAATGTTGAGACCGAGTCTGGCATGACATTTGGCGAAATGCCTCACATATGTCTTGCGTAGTGCAAATAGGGATTATCGAGGCTTCGTATTGATAACGGACTCATAGGTTTGAAAAAAAAAAATGCAGGATGAATCATTGAGAAGTTTCCGGTTTTTCACCAATGTTGTGATACGATAGCGATTGTCAGAAAAGCCACTGACGGATGGTAAACCAAAATGATAATAAAAGGAAAACTTTATTAAAAATACAGTAGCGAAGTGGTAAAACGAGATAAGTCGACCTATCTCGGAGCGGAGTTTATGAGCAATATCTCGCAATCTGAAAGAGATAGCAAAATTTTTGTCATGACATTAATTGTAGTATTCAATTTGCCCCACAAAAAACGTTCTAATGAAAATGTTGATATTTTCATTGGATTACTAGATATTCAGCAAAAACTGGTGGATAGTGGAAAGTGACTTATCTCGTTTTGCCACTTCAATACTGAATTTGTTTATTCCTTCTCTCACGTCGCTAACAAATGCAGTTACAATAGGAGACGATTTCACTGGTGGAGTCAACTAATAAGGGAACCGTTAAAGAAATTATATTTACAGTAACAATTAACTTTGCAGATTGAACTAGAATTTATTATTCGATTTATCCCAAATAGCGTGATCAACATTGTGATGTAATTAGCGCTTGAATTGAATAGTTGAACCGGCCTTTTTGTGATTATCGAGATGATTATTTTTATTCTTCAGAATTGTACACTTTCGAGTCGTTACCTTTGTTTCCTTCCTCTGCATGAAAATGAAAATTCTTTATAAGTTACGTGTCTGTTCCGTAATCTGCCAGTCAAAACAATATTCGGTAAAAATTACGGAACAATTACGGACTTTTTAGTGAACTTTCTGGAAAGAATCTGGAAAATCTGGGAAAATCAAAACGTTCCAGACAAAGGATGGAACGTTCAGTGAAATAATGTGTAATTGTCCCGTACTTTTAACTGAATACTGTTTTGACTGGTATATTACGGGACAGGTACGTAATTTCTCGAGAATTTTCATCTCCGTGTACTGTGCCATGGGACCGACTGTTTCTCCATCTGTACTGCATTTACGTAAGGGTAGAGAAAAACCATGGAAAGGTCTGTGAAAAATTACTGTTGAAAAATTACTCCAGGCACGAGAATCGAGGTACAAAATGCTAGAATTCAAAAATGTTTTTTACTCACACATTAAAATTCCTATCAATACCGTAAATTTTATAATAAATTTTGTAGTTAATGATATGTGGCCTCGTAAAATTTACCAAACAGCACTATAAAATTTTAAGGTCTGTCGTTTTTTATTTGAGATTAAATGAAAAATTGATAGAATTCTTTTAATAATTCCTATCCGGGTCAGTTTATTTTATTGGGCCTTCGTTCATCTTTTACTGCACCACACAGCGATTTTTCGTTAGCTCATTGTGATTGGTTAACGATGAGCGCCGCATATAGCCGATTATTGCCGACGTCGGACTTCATCATGGGAAATGTTGCATCAGACTTTGAATGTTTACGAGGCCGATATAGAAGTTTTCCTAAGCCGATTAAAAAATTTTATTATGTGGCATAGTACTTTGTCTCAGTCCTGCTGTTTGCGCCGAGATTGTAAGGCAGCATAGTAATTTTTATTGAAATCACACCATAAAAATTGTCATATTTTTCTCGCCGTGTACCGTACAGTCGGCCGATAGACCAGGGTTCCAGGAGACCCTTCCGTCACACTGACTAGAACACTACACTGGGTCGCGTAATGATTATTTTTCTCATAATTACGTGGCCATTGAAATTACCAAAAATTTTAAAATTTTATTTAGTATAAAAACCAAAATAATCGTCCTAAATCAAATCGAAAAAAATGGTTAAAATGAAGTCGAACGGGATTATTTCACGAATCGACTTATTTCATGTTGGTATCAAGGTCGGAGTTGGCTTGATTCAAGCCAATTTATCGGCTTTACTCAAGTCGTCTCTGCAGCCCAAATATGGAAAGAGCCAGATGAGAGAAAAGGTTGCAAAGTTGTTTCTTTTTGTACCGAGGCCTTTGTAAATGGCAACAGGGCTTGTATATTGGCGTAACGTGTGATAGAGAGAGGCAATGTCAAGTGTCCCGAAATCCTATTAGCCAATCACAGCATGCGGCTCTCCGCTGAAAAAAAATATCGTATATTCTACGGAATATAGTCTGTTGGATGCATGTTATTTCATATGAAAATAGAATTACATTGTTTTTACATTTTTAATTTTTATTTTTACCACTAGGTTCCCTACAGACCCTAGATAATGACATATTCGTTTGAAAATGTTGAATTTTTGAGGATTTCCGCAAGTACAAAATTCACCCTTTCTCCTTTGCAAATATGTTCTAGAGCTTTATTGTAGTAGGGCCCCGAATTTATAAAAAAAAGGGGCAAAATTTGATTACCCGCTTTGCTAAGCAACATTTGGCGACCAGAAGTGGCCATGGGGTTATAAATAAAAACCTTTTCGAGGATGGTAATGTTCTGGTTCATGAGGCCCAAAATACCATCTTTGAGTTTAGTCTGTCGTAAGAATCTGTAGAGGAACATACCTCCTGACCAAAGCAGAGTCAAGAATAACGAATAAAATATAAAGTGCATAAAATAGAACAGAAGTGTTGTTTATTTAAATCCCATAATCCAACAGAAAATGAGTCATTATTCCATTAAAAATATCTTATTGCGTGCGATTTAGTTGATGTGACCTACAATAAGTTCTCAAATCGGCGGAATGCGATGCCCTGAAATAAATAATTAAATGTGTTGAAATATTCAGGGAATCCAAAAAAATATACGATAGATTAGACCCCCCCCCCCATGTGATCGAATCGGGAGGTCTCTTTGCAACCCTCAGAATCAACTATACTGAACGTGCCATACTTTTGTGAAGTGTCTTTATTGAGAGTGCTTGATATGTGTGGACAAAATGAATCATCTGTTTATAGCTGCTTTCAGTCCATCTCAGTATGTTATAGTTTTTATAGTTTTTCTCCAAAGAGTACCAAAATGTTTAGAATGGTTTTAATAAATAGAATCAGAGAAGAAACAAAAAGGAATGATTGAACAAAGACCTTTTCTCAAATGGGTCTAAAGTGTGAAATCTTTGGTCACTAAGAGTGAGTTGATCTGTCTGGAGACATCATACCAGAAAGATATACCTTCTGCGTGCAATAATAAATAATTAAAGTTGACAGTTAAATCGTTTTTATATTATTGAGACAATCCATATCCATAATCCAATAGTTTTGGATTTTTTTCTGAAGATTCACGGAAAAAGTGCGTAACTATTCCGGTATTTTGACTGGATAGTGTTTTGATTGGTAGATTACGGAACAAGCACGGCATTTTTCAAGAATTTTTCTCTTTGTAGATGGAAACATACAGTTTAATGACGGAATCCATTAAAAGGGCCCAGATAATTCGTATCGTTAAGGATTTATTCCGTTGGTACTATTGAAGAACAGTTAGTGTTTGAATAAAAAAATAATTCGACCATTTGGCTTTCCCCCCGCGGGAATCGGCTCTGGCCTTTCCTCGAACTCGAAAAAGGCAAAATCACTAGAGAAAAATATCGACGAGAAGTATTCTCGACTTCGTCTCGGAGGAAAATACCTCGTCACCAAAAATCCCTATGACATTGGTCCTGAAGTATAGTATTCTGCTCCCTTCTGCGCCCTTCTTTTCTTCAGTTTCCCTCCTGCCCCAGTAACCACACCAAGGAAAATATTTCAATAAAAATTACGCGACAGCTCCGTAATTCCCGAGTGGAAACAAAGCTTTGATAAAAATTACGGAGGGTACGATAAAAAGTATGGAACGCTCCGTAAATAGTACGCAGCGAGTTACGTTATTTTTACGGAGCGTTTCGTACTTTTTATTAGACCCTTCGTAATTTCTAGCGGACCTTTGTTCTCACTCGGTAATTACCGAACTTCTACGTAATTTTTGCTGAATATTTATCTCGATCGCACCAAAATGTTGCCAAGTAATGTACTCTAGAGCGCAATTAGGTGAAATTTATTTTTTTTGAGATTATCGAAATTTTTGAGAGTTCAACCTCTTAGAGGTCATCATCATGAGACAAAGAGAAAGGCTGAAAATTGAATGCAGAAAAAAAATCAAGGAAAATAAATAAACTTTTAGATTATTGTGGTACGAAATTCTTTTTTGTTAGTATATCCTGAAAATTTCGTAAAAATTGTTCGATTGATTATAATTTTGTTTGTTTTGTTTTGCTCTTTTCGGAATTTCCTCAATCCTTAGGCGATTCTTACAGAGCTTGCACGGATAGAAAAATTCTTGAAAAATGTCTGTTCCGTAATCTGTCAGTCAACACAGTATTCCGTAAAAATTACGGAACAGTAATGCATTATTTCACTGAACGTTCCAAACTTTTTCTGGTACGTTTTGGACTTTTTCCTGGAACTTTACTGAAACAGTGCGTGATTGTTCCGTAATTTTTACCGAATATTCTTTTGACTGGCGGATTACAGAACTGGCGCGTAATTTTTACAGAATTTTTCTCTCCGTATGGAGTTTCTGCCTAATTTTTCCGCATTTTTTTTCCATAGGAAGAAATTGATGAAATCACGTGATTCCAGGGATCTATCCATTTCAATTGATTTCAGCTGATACAGTTGTTGACTCCACCAGAGATTTCACCATCATATATGTTCTCTTTCGTAAGTTGGGTCACAAGAATTGTGGACAGCTCAAATCGGCCAGAGTCTACGTTCCTAAATTAAATGTATACGATCTCTGTCCTCTTAATTGGTGTAAAAATCTCAAATTGATTAATACCATCTTTTTACATATAGTACGCCCTAGGACTGTTGATTATCTTCGACGAATCGAATTGTTCTATCACTAATTTATGTCAAATTGACCCCAATTTTTTCTATCAGAAATAAATAGGCTTTCAGTTTTTTTTAGAGAATTGGTTCACTGTTAGATAAGTTATTTGGAGAGTAGGTTGAACAGTTTGCGAGCATGTGGAGACCCAAATGTTTGTGTTGGAAAAAAGTTGTTGGTGGATATAAAAATAGCTACGTTGATGGAACAAGAAAGTTTTTCGGATAAAAATCAAACCGTCGAAAAATTGCAAATCTCCAGTCTAAAAAAAATACAATTTCTTTCTAACCTGCTGAAGAATTCGTAGTGGAGTAGGCAGGAGATGAGCAAAAAAAGAATCTATTGTTCATTGTACGGAAACCAATTATTTATCAAAAAACCAATATTTTCATTGTCAAGTCCGAATTTATTTGCACCATTTTTATAGCAGTATGTAAGGATTTCAGCAGAAGACAATTTTTTAATAAAAATTACCCTATTGTTTTACAAAAGTGTACGGAGTCATAAACGAAGAACAATATTCCATAAAAATGCCGTATTATTTTCGCCATTCCGGAGCAAGAAAATGAAGTAGCGGGTAATTTTATAGAATTTTTTGGAAGCGTTCCGTAATTTTTATTTAACTGTTCTGAGAAAAATGCCGATTTCATCAGGTCAATTTTCTTAGTCACCTTTATAATCGGTAAACAAACTAAAACCGTATAAATTTTACTCCATGCTAGAGTGGTTTAGTCCCGATTAGAATGAAAATTATCATACACGGAACGAGATATTCATTAAAAATTATCTATCTTTTCTGTCATTTCGGAACAAAATGCGAGTATTGAAAATTTTATGAGAATGTCACGAAATTTTTCCTGAATGTTTTGTGATTTTTATCTATTATTATTGTTTTGACTGACAGATTACATGGAGAGAAAGATTCTTGAGAAATTACATACCTGTTCTGTAATCTGGCAGACAAAAGAGTATTCAGTAAAAATTACGGAACAGTTGGGTATTTTTTTTTACTGAATGTTCGATACTTTTTTTTGAACGTTCTGGATTTTTTCCAGAAAGTTCACTGAAAAAGTGCGTAACTGTACCGTAATTTTTACCAGATATTGTTTTGACTGACAGATTACGTGATAGGCACGGAATTTTTCAAGAATTTATCTCTCCGTGTAGTTTTTTCTTCAAAATTCGCTGGATGCGAAAGAAAGCATTATGGTTAATTAGACAATATTGGAAATGGGATAATGGTTAAATGATTCGACGTGTGAATCCCGTTTTAATTCTTTTATTGTATACGCTGGAAAGGCACAACCGCTCTGCTTCGTTTCCTCAAAGGAACTAACTAAACGACTGAAGGGATACAACACCCCGGACCTGATGTCTCTCATCATCAATGGTCCCACTCATGCACCTCTGTATACATTCAGGAAAACAGAGCATACACATCACCCCCATCTGAAAATTAATTCTTGACAAACATTCGAAACGTAAACTCCAATAATAAAAATATTGATTGACAATCTCAAAATTAAATGCGCTCTGATTTAATATGCGCCGCATTAGACAGCTGTGAACCAATGAGAAATGAGCGTGACAGACTTTGAAGCTATCGAGAGTCTCGATGTTTGTTTCTTTTATACTAGGACTAGGATATTCATGCCATGCAACAAAACTATCCGAAAATACCCGATCATTTGAAACTCGATTCAAATCTCAGGGAATTCCAACTAATCATCCGAGTGGCGATATTCCCCCTCGATTGCCGGGGGTACGGAACACTCCCCCTTCCATTTCGCGCACTAGTTGTTTCAAAATCACGGGTTCCAAGTTTCATTGGATCGTAACAGACGATCCATCCATTTTACAACGGAGAAAATTATTTGAGTTTATTTTACTTTCTTCCAGTTCACTTCCTTTAATTCACTTGACCAGTGAAGCGATTAAATACATGTCGACGACATAATTAGCATAATGAAAAACCTGAATGAACACCGAAGACGTGCATTACACATATATGTTATCTCATTGCTATTGTACTGACTAGCTTACGATGTATGGCTTGTTCCATATAATTCACAAACCGCCGACGATTACCCAGGAGAGATCGAGCGGGGGGTTCAAACCTCGGAAATAGATCCTACATATTCCCGGAGTAAGAGAAAGTGACTCGGTGACACAGTATTCTTCCGAAGTTATATACCAAAGTTATTTTCGTATCTTCGGGTGACCTAATGTATGTCAGAGAATTTCCGAAATTCGTCTTGGTAAACACCTCTTCTCGCTAATGAAGAATAATTGAGGGAGGTTCTGTGATTGGGTAATTGGGTGGGCTCGACCTGGACTTTGATTTTAGTTTTATTCTGAATGAAAGTTATGTATGTGTTGTTTACAAACTATAGAAATTTGCATTCCATTCACGTCCTCGGAGGGAAAATTAATCAGAAGCTACCACACGGAGAGAAAAATTCTTTAAAAATTACGTGTGTTGGATTCTCAATAAATAAATTTTGAGGACAGTTTTATTCTTAAAATAAACTGATATTTTAATCGAGAAACACTAGTTATTCAACAACCGAGTCGACAGAGAATTTCGGAGCTCGGAGTGACTACCTTGGTAGGTGAGAAATTAGAACTAACTTGAAATTAAAGGAGTCCTCAGTTCTATGTGTCTAAGGATCTGCGAAAAAAATGGAGGGGAAAGTTTTGAGACATTTGTCGTAGGGTTTAATATGTTTGGGAATTCTTCAGCGGATTAGGCTTTATTGGAGGCAATTTTATATAAGGTATGTCCGCTAAGGGTTATTCAATTGGGGAATTTTCAGGACGATTAGGAAAATACAGGAAATGTGAATTGAAATATTGGGGTATACAACACGTGCCTATTCCGTAATATGTCAGTCAAAACAATATTAGGCAGAAATTATGGCACAGTTAGGGATTCTTTCACTGAACATTCCATAATTTTTCGGACGTTTTTACTTTTTCCTGAAAGTTCACTGAAAAAGTGCGTTACTGTTCCGTAATTTTTACCGAACATTTCTTTGGCTGGCAAATTACGGAAACGGCACGTAATTTTTAAAGAACTTTTCTCTCTGTGCAAAGTATTTGGTAATCTTATTGTGCTTTGGGTGTTCCCGAAAAGTTACCGTACACGGAGAGAAAAAGTATTAAAAATTACGAAACAGTTTCGGACTTTTTCAGTGAACTTTCAGGAAAAAGTCCGAACGTCCGAAAAAGTATGGAACGTTCAGTGAAAAAATGGATAACTGTTCCGTAATTTTTACTTCATACTGGTTTGACTGCCAAATTACAGAACAGGTCTGTAATTTTTCAAGAATTTTTCTCTCCGTGTGTAACTCAATAAAATTTATCGAGTGTTTACTGTTTAGTCAAAATGATCAATCGATTAAAAAAAATTATCTGAGTGTTAGACAATTTTTTTTAACGAGTAGATAAACTTTAAATACCCAATAAATTTTACGGAGGAATGTGGTAACATTTCCTGAATGATCAAAACACACCACGTTTACCAAACGGTTGGGTATTTTTGTATGAATTTGTCTCTCTGTGTAGAGACTCGCACTCTTGATTAGGGTCATTTCCACTGTGCAAAGGTTTACTGAGACAGTAGGAAAATTTATAATAAAACTAAATACATAATTCCGATACTGATGACGATCCCAATGGAATGTTTTCGACCAATATGCGTTTCATTAATTCAAAACTGTTTAATATTCATGTTTACTTTAGCCTCCGGGAGATACTAATTATAATCAATCATGTTTTACATGAAAATATTGACAGTAAGTCCCCCTCCTACATGCGAGAAAAATTGAGGAAAACGAAACGATTATTTTTTGACTCAACCACTCGGCCTATTTCGATACTGCCAACGTAAAAATGCATTGATCTAACAAAATATGTCGGCACTTTAAAGTACTCTTTGATTAAACTGTACGTTTCAATCGTTAATTCTCAGGGCTCCAAACATGAACCTCATGCTTCGATCAAATGAGGGTTGACACCTATCGTATATTGGGGCTCGTACTCCCTGAATATTTCATCGAATTTCAATAATTAGTGAATGTATCGTCTTTCGTTGATCTGAAAACTTATTGTAAACGATATCAATGCAATCGCAATCAATAAAATATTTGTAATGAAATAGTGATCCATTTTCAGCGGAATATTTCATTATCTACGCTCTATTAGTAGCCCATAGCGAACATAAATAATTAAAACATTGAAACAATAGAATTACATTTTGATACCAAAGAATATTCATCTAACAAGATATGTTTCATTAAATCTACGATAATTTTCTCTCACTGTATGTTGCGATGAGACATTCTTAGTCGAGGTGATGGTTTTATCATCGTGAAACATTTGCAAATCTTCAAAAATGCATAAACATTAATTGAATACTGATGATAGTAGTAATTGTTTTACAAGACAAAATTTTCTGATAAATTGTACCTCGTGGAAAGTTTATTGAAATGTGCCAATTATGATAGTTCACTTTTATAAGGGGGAAGAAATGCATTAAAAATTCTATTTGTTCAGCCCTGCCCAAATGTAATAGTACCTTTTGTTTATCCCTCTTGGAACAACGCAGCTAATTAATTTCTTTGCCACGCTATAATTCGTTCAGACACAGCTGACTGGAATACTATGGAGCTTTGTCAGTGGTGTTCTTTATTTTTTTTTCGCTACTTTACCCCCTTCTTTGCCAGAATTTTTCGGGAGAGAGGGCCATACATTGAGCCAAGGAGCTGACGTCATTCCCATAACATGTGGTTCATATCCTTCTGGCCAGAGATTCTCTTCTCTTCTCGTGAAATTGAGAATTTATCTGTTCTGCGGTGAAACTATTTATAAACAATTTTTCTCTCTGCCAGATTTTAGTGGTAAATAAACAGAAGAAAATACTTAGATCAACAAATTGTGTATATTTATCTCCAAGTACACTTGACGTACAAGTACACACGAAAATATTTACAATGGAGCAACTGAATATGGTTTTTCTTGAATTCAATAGAATTGAAATATTTCAAGAATTCGAGGCAGATGGATGAAATCAATCGCGTTTGAAAAATGGTTGATTTTGTGTTTAGGAGTTATTGACGATATTCTTTAATTTTACATATTTTTTTTGTCAATTTTGGGGAAACGATGGCTCACATGGACGTTTTAATATGAGTCACAAAGTGTCAAAGTCGTGTGGCGATTTTTCTAAATTTTTACAAATGTTTACTGATTATTTTTCCCACCCAAATTTCAGCCAATAGAATTGCACCATTTGTTGATATTTTGTATAGCCTACCTCGAATATCAACGATTATTTTTCCCACCCAAATTTCAGCCAATAGAATTGCACCATTTGTTGATATTTTGTATAGTCAACACGGTATTTCAGCGGATATTCTTGGAAATTTCACTGGAAATTTTGCATGTTGATATATATAAAAAAAACAAATGTTGAAGTAACCCTCAATTGTATCTGACAGATTAAATGGCAATTCGTTGAAAATTATGTCTCATGGTGCAATTCTATCGGCCAAGATTTGGATGCAAAAAATAATCCCCCGAATACCACTCGAACTTCGAAATTATCTGATATTTCCCTCAAGGTTCCCTGCAAACAAATAAGCTCGTCAAGTTTTCCAGAAAAATCACTCGCGCTTCGCGCTCGTGATTTTTAAACTGGAAAACTTGACACGTTCATTTGTTTGCAACGAACCTATCGGGAAATATCCGATAATTTCGGAGCTCTTGTGGTATTACATGCGATTATTTTTTGATAATTTTGATAAACAAACGACACTTAACCAAATAAATCTCTTTTCATGTCATGGCACAATTTTCTTGGCCGAAATTTGGATAGGAAAAATAATCCCCTGAATACCACTCGAGCTTCAAAATTATAGAATATTTCCCTCTAGGTTCCCTGCATACAAATGAAGTCGTCAAGTTTTTCAGGAAAAATCACTCGTGCTTCGCACTCGTGATTTTTTAGCCTGAAAAACTTGACTCCTTCATTTGTTTGCAACGAATCTATCGGGAAATATTCGATAATTTTGAACCACTTGTGGTATTATATGTGATAAAATAGGAAAATTATTCTGCGGTGATGGAACATCGTGAAACATTAAATAATAATAAAACGTAAAAACGGTATATTTTTGCACGTCAATTATATCACTCGCTTCTTAGAGATTTGTAAAACCTCGAAAGATGAGGAAGATGATATCGGCAATAACCCTTTAGATGCCTGATTTTTTGCCACACGTAGAGAAATATTCAGTAAAGATTACTGAAGATTCAGTAAAAAGTCGTGAGCGAGTTTCATAATTTTGACGGGCGTTCCCTACTTTTTATTGAACCCTCGCAATTTCAATGGGACTATTGAGAGTACTTGATATGTGTGGACAAAAATGAGTCATCTGTCTATAGCTGTTTTCAGTCCATGTCAGTATGTTATAGTTTATATAGTTTTTCTCTAAACAGTACCGAAGTGTTTAGAATGGTTTTAATAAATGGAATCAGAGAAGAAGCAGAAAGGAATTAATGAACAAGGGCCTTTTCTCAAATGGGTCTAGAGGGTGAAATCTTTGGTCACTAAGAGTCAGTTGATCTGGAGACATCATACCAGAAAGATATACCTTCTGCGTGCGACAATAAATAATTAAAGTTGATAGTTAAATCGTTTTTATATTATTAAGACAATCCCTATCCATAATCCAATAGTTTTGCACTTTTGTTCTTACTCGAATTACGAAACTTTGGAGTAATTTTTACTGAACTATTTCTCTCTACGGAGAGAAATCTCTAACTATACGGAGAGAATATTCTTGAAAAATTACGTGTCTGTTCGTGAACTTTTCAAACTTTTTCTGGTACATTTTGCATTTTTTCCTGAAAGTTCACTGAAAAAGTGCGTAACTGTTCCGTCATTTTTACTGCATATTGTTTGGGTTGGCGCATTATGAAACAGGCACGTAGTTTTACAAGATTTTTTCTCTCCGTGTATCATTTTTATTCTTCGAAAAAAGGTCACCATGGTACCAATTTCGTAGACATAAAATTTTTAACATTCAATAATATTGCTAAAATAAGATATTGATATCAGCTGTTGTTGGATAAATTTTCCTTTTCGCGGCCAACCGATCCAATGTCCTGGAATGAGGAACTTTTCAGACAGACATCGAAGGACCTCAAGGACACTTTCGTTATTCACATTTCCTTGTCTAAAAAAATCATGAATAATAAGTTACGTGAGGAGTTGAGAGGTATTTAACTTAGTAGATCTAGGCGACTCAGAGGAAACCATATGCTGACATATAATTTCATTAGGTGACTGTGTTAAGTTAGTTTTCATCACCTGATGGCCGCTGGGACGACAACATGACATAAAAAGGAATTTCGAAAGGAGACGAGCTTGTAAAACGATACCTCTGAAGGTCACATTATCGATTTTGGAGTTTTGTATTTGTATGGGATGTACATTGAAAAGGAGTGACTGATCATTTTTTCATTTTTGAAAATATCTATTTAAGAGGATGCTAATTATAGAGCTCAAAAATGTATATCTTATTCATCGAGATGACGAAAAATTATCGTAAGTCTAAAAACACTACTTCCAAATTTAATTCGAAAGGAATGACAAAAACTAATTTTGCGTTTATTCGAGTAATAAAAGCATATTTTCGAAGAAGACCACCCACGTGTGATGAAAAATTGGCGGCAGTTCAAGTGAGAAATTTCTGGGTGAATTGTTTGAATGTTGGAAAAGCTGGAGTGACGATAGGGACTCCAGAAGTTCGATGAGGAATTTTGCACGAGCGCTCTCAGTCTAGTGTGCGTCATTCTAGAATTATGCGCCTCATGCCCCAAGAATTTATCGAATAGAAGAGATACAATAAAAAGGGAACCGATAATTTTATGCTTGAGAACAAATTCATGCTCGATGTGTTTCAAAATAATTATACTTGATTTAATATCTTGTTTGCATGTCATCGAATCGATCCTTAATTAACTTTCAATTCACAAAAATATGTCTAGGACTATGATAAATTGTATTTGCAATTTTTTTTTAGTTCTTTATTACACTTGAAAGCTCTTTTAATCCACCCTAGAGCGGAAGAACACACTTTTCTCCCGCCCTTCCGTCCCAGCAGAGGAAAATTTGACGGAACTGTTACGTAATTATTGAATTATGAGCAGGGATTATCTAAATGACATCAAAACGATTTGACTATGAACTTTAATCGTTTATTTACCGCACGCAGACGGTATATCTTTCTTCTGCGATACGAGACATAGTCGCGCGCCACCGCGCGCGATTTGGTTAATCTTAATTGTTGTGATATTTTTTATTTAAGTCACATTTGCGGTGAGCGCACCTTATTTTAACTACTGTATGAGTAGAGCAGTTGAATTATAGGGATATAAAAAGTCAATGTAATATTTAAATTCAAAATAATCATACCAAAATGATCCTGAAGTAATAGCGTATGACGTTGAACACGTCATCATTTCGTAAACATGGATTTTTAAAAATTGCTGATATACTCACAGCTGATCTATTTCCCACTTGTAGGCAACATGCAAAATTTTAAATGTCTTGAAGTTGTAAGACGACTTGGAAAATACAGGAGTTTCGATAAGATATAGATATTTACATTTGATGAGTAACTTGTTTCATTTCCATTTTCTAAGTTTTTATTTTCTACTAATTAACTCATCCTTTGACTTGATTTACTTGATACTTGTGTACTTGTGAAATTCAAATTTTGCCGCTGTGAATGTATCTACCAATCACGAATAAGTGTTACGGAATTTCGATATGTTCGATTCAATTCGAGATTTGAGGTGTATGTCCTTTTTACAAAAGGATCTCCAGAGCAACTAACTCTTAGTGACTAAAGTTTTCATACTCTAGACCCATTTCACAAAGGGCCCTTGTTTATTCATTCCTTCCTGTTCCTTCTCTGTTTCTGTTTATCAAAACTATTCTTAACATTTCGGTACTGTTCGGAGAAAAAAAAAACTATAAAATACTGACATGGATTGAACACAGATATGAACAGACGATTTATTTTTGTCCACACATACCAATCACTCTCATTAATATTTTTTTCGGAGCGTTCCGTATTTTTCATCTGAGTTTTCTATGAAAAAGGGCGATACCATCACATGAATTTTCTTAGTTACTTTTGTAATCTGTAAGCGAACTTACGTTCCGTCATTTTTACTGAATATTTATCTGCGTACTAGACACTTGAAGTGATAAAGTTATATTTCTTGAAATTTCTCCAATGAGCCAATTCATTACGATTTATGGAAAACGACTCGTTACAGCGGTTCTCTCGTAAATGTATAGGGTGACCAATCTAGGGTTAACAATGGATCAAGTCTGTTTGCGGAATGAAGAATATTGAACAATAAAAGCCTTTTCAGCTTCCGTTTGTCAGAGCATCTTCAACAAAGTACTCCTCCAGTCGTAACAATAACCGAGGACGACCAATTCCGAAAATGAAAGCGGGTGGGGTTTATTATTATAATGCATGTCTGCTGAAATTAACCGGGGAGCGTCCGATTCTCGTTGTACTCACATTCGAAACTACTTATATTTTCCAAGCCTTTACTGAGTGACCTGACTCAGTCCCGCATCCCCAGCATTCCTTCAGCCTTAGTCGTGTGTGTGTGTGAGACATAAATATTTTGGACTCACTCCATTGCGCATGTGTTCGCGACATCCGCAATCGAATTACTTTTACTTGTAACACTAACAGCGAGAACGAGGCGAACGGTCATTTTTACGAACGTACTGTATTTAATTTTAATGATTTTAGACAGCATTTTCATGTTTCCTTATTCTGTTGTAGTTTGCTGAGAATACCAAGTGATTTTTTAGGAGGGAGATTGGGGTGGCGAGGTACCAGTGAAAAAAATATTTATTATTAGGCGATCCAAGTCGAAAAATTATGTTCTGCTGAAGATCTTCCAGAATTCTTCAGAAGAATCATCGAATGATTTTTGGACGATCTCCCTGGTGGCTCACATTGTCTGCAAGATTTTTGCAAGATGTGTTTTCCTAAAGATGTTTTCAATCAGACTTTGGAAAATATTCTGGAAAACTTCTTCAAATAAAATGTATATTTCCAAAATCTTCCAACGATTTTTTTGGAGTCATCAGGGAGATTTTCCAATGATTTTTCTAAAGTTTTTTAAAGATCTTGGAAAGACAGAAATTTTTCTAGGTTTAAGAGTTCCTCGTTGCAGAGGAATTTTTGTACTATCGTAAGGGTGATTACTTGTAGGGGCATGGGGTTTAAAACAATAGCGGATCTTCGAGAAGTGGTTGTCTTCAGAAACGGCAGATGTTCCCAGAGAGATGAAAATCAGGAAAATTATCTTGGGGGAAACTAATTGACGGCCGAGACTTAATTGCTTTATTGCTCTGTTCGAGAGATTTTAGAATGATTTGTTTAGAATGGGGGATAGATTGGGGAATCCAGAATCTTTTGTCTTCAGGGACAAATGAGAAATAGGAATAATTAGTTTGAATTCAGTTTTAAAATTAGAAATTTTAGAATTATTGGCTTTGAATGGGCAATGGATCTGAGAATTTAGAGTATTTTGTTTTTCAGGATAAATAAAAAAATAGAGATTATTCATTTTTCAAGTGTAAAATGCGAATAGATGTATTCAACTATTTCAACTATTTATGAGAAACCTTTATTGTTACTACTTCATTGAGATGTATTAACGCTAATTCAGAAGAGTGATTCACGCTGCGCCCAGGCAAAACGTTTACAAGGGAGTCCCCTTTCTGCGGTTTGTAAAGGCGATAACAATAGGCGTGACACGAGTACTGATGGATACTCCTTCTCTCATTGTGCACAATTGTGTTGGCGAGTTAAACTACGGAGAATCGGTCAAAATAACTTTGCGTAGATAAGTTGGATAAGAGATCTTGATGAGAAGGAGAAGGCTAGCATGCATTCACCCAATAAAAATTAAGAATAGAAATGTGAAAATAGTTCTATCCTATAGTTGGGAAAATCTCAGCTGCAAAATACTTGGCCGGATGACCTTCCTATTAGCTCCAAAACGTTTGGCAACAATCCAATCAAAGTGATTGTCGTTATGAAAACTTCTCTGCTGAGGTACTACGTGAGAGTTCTTCAATGAACGAACGTTATTGAGTTTTACAACGAGAATTTCCCTAGTCTAGAGAATGGAAAAATACTGATAGAAAATCTAAGAGAGAGGAGAATAAAAACTCAATTTTTTCAAAATTAAATATGCGGAGGAAAAAGCTGACAAAAAACGTTACGTCTTTTTTTAAAAAGAAATTGCATATTCTATCGAGCAATATTTATTCATTTGTTTACAAAGGATCACTATAAAGGTCACCGGCTCAAGAGTATATGAAAGTCAGTATCGGCTTTTACTTCCCTGGATACCCCCACTCCACGTAATTCCCTCTTGTAACTGTACCCCCCACCCTTCAAAGCCCAGGAAAAGTTATTCTGAGTTCAGTATAGTGCAGTTTCCCTCAAAAGTCAGTCTCCCATAATGGAAAAGCCTGCAGGATGAGGGCTAAGGGTTGACACATTTGTCGTGCAATGGCTCACATCATTTCCTGAAGTTTCAATTGCACAATCTCCTTTAGAATTTACATTTTCAACTTGAGCACTGCTAGCTTTACGCTGTGAACGCAGACGGACATTAACATCTAATAATAGGGGGCTTATGTGTCGGGTAACGTGCCGACCGATGCCCACCGGGATTCCAAGCGTTTTAAGGATCTCAAAGAAATGTAAGAGAGAAAAAAAATCAAAACAAGGGTGAAAGAAAGGAACAGAAAAATTCTCCATTCAATAGTTGGAATTTTTTAAAGTGCTTCAAGCAAAAGAAATTCAGGTCAATTTTCAATCGTTTTGCTGTAATATTTGTGATGAAAGGGAGATTTCGCCCGAATTTTGCGTCGATAGCTCGATTTTTGGGCGGAGGAGAGGGCGAATAAGATTTTTTTTCAAAAACAGAAAAGTGAGAATAACTAGGATTTCTTCCAGGGTTCACTTTCTAATTTTTGAATGTTTCCAACAGATCAAATCATGACGAAAACGATAAAAAGAAACAAAAACTGAATACTCTCCTTAGATTTGAAGATATTTCGAAAAAATAATTTATAAACAAATTATGAGTTGTTAAAAATGCCTTGGCCGATCGAACTGAATGTCATTCCAGAATTAGCCTCAACTCTTATTTACCCTCTCATAAAATTCCAAATATTTCGAAATTTTTTTGCCCACCTAAATCTGTTTTGTAACTAACAAATGGCCAGGGCCCCGGAGGCACCACGCACATACATCAAAACAATTTATATTTTGACATTTCAATCCATTTTTACGTTTCCAAGTAGAATTAGATTTTTTGGGGAGTGGAGGATTGCATTGTTTCCATTCGCAATCAACAGATGATTAAACTAATTATTCATTAAGTAACTCTCTCTAATGATTATTATTGATAAGTTGACCAAATGCCAGTCAGATATATTTTTATTTCAACGACTCTTCGTTTTGAAACTTTAACAAAATCCCATAAAAATGAATACGAATAAATATTCCTATATACAATGTATTTGAACATGTAACAATATCCAAAAAAATAATAAATCACTCTTGTTTTCTGTTCCTAGATTTTCACTAACATCACACCCAGCAATGGCTGAGTTGCTCTCCAAGAAATCATCAAATGCAGTAAGTACAAAAAGCGATGTATGCAGTGTCAAATCTAACAATGGTTTGATCGATCTCGATATAACCCCAAGTAACAATCAGCTATTAAACCTGTGTGACGACGAGGACGATTTAATACTAACGAACAACACGAAGAACGAGTTAACCCCTGAGGACAAGAGTCTCCAAGAGCTTATCGAGAGTGAATTGGCCCTTAGAATATGCTCAGAGTCTTCCAGTGAAGTTGACATGCTGGCACCTGAAGAAGATCACCATCAGCCTTCGATCTCAATAAAAAAAATCGTTATTGAGCCACGCCAGGACTTACTGGACATCAACACCGAATTCATAGGTGCGGAAATTAATCATTACAATACCGTGGAGGATCCCTACACTTACAGAAACGGTCATACTAGCCCGGTTATCAAAGAATCGCCATCACCAGAGCCAAACGAACCTGTAGAACTGATCAATGATGATTTGAATCAGGTATTTGCTGGTGATATTCGAGGAGCAACGATAAAATCGAGTGGCAGTGCTACAGAATCACTTCTAGACCTCGAGAATGAGGAAACAGTTCAGAATTCCCAAACAGATATGCCAACAACTGTTGATTCATTTGATGCTGCACCTCAGTCCGTTGACGATAGCGCTCAGGACTTTGACTTCACATTTGGACAAATTCAACCGTACGAGCTGGAATCTGAAGTTGATAATGGAGAGCCACATCATGCTGATGCTGAAGATGATGGACTTGATCTAGTGAAGTTTGTTGCTGATGGTTATCAGCCAGATGAACGGAAGAAGAGTGCGAGGGACATGTGGATGGATGAAGTCGATCGGGTGGATCAGGTTCGACAAATCACTGATAATTTTCCCATTCATGACAATACAGAAGTGACGTATGAAGATTTGGCGTATTGTATTCCATCTGTGTTTGATGGAATTGCTGTTGAAAAAGAACACGAGGCTGATGATCTCGACGTAAAATATGAAGAAGATGTGAGCAAGCATGGAAATATTGTTGAATTCGAGACTGAGTTGATGGAACCTGGTGAATTACTGGGGAAATCATCGGGTATTTTGAAGGATGCTAGCGTTTTTGGACCTTTAATGATAGGAGAGAGGGATATCATCATGGCGAATGATCAGTTCATTGATAAGGAACGTAAAGAGATCGTTAAAGAACAAAATGTCGAATTATGTGAGAATAATTATGTTGATGAGAAAAATGACGTGGTTGAAGAGGTAGGAATGGTCCAACAACAATTACCGAATGATATTATTGAGCCTTCAAAACAGTTTAATGAAGAGATCCTCTGTAGAACCACAGCAGAACCAATTTTGCTGGAAGAACGAAAGGAAAAATGCGAAATTATTGAGGAAGATAAAGTGTTGGCTAAAGGCGAAGACTTGGCAGAGACTGACGAAGCTAATAATCCAACTAAAAATGATAGTGTGCGTGAGCAATGCTTGAGTTCACCCTCGGTGGCTCCCCTAGCAACTCCAGACGACGAGAGCAGCGATTTGTCTAACTCGTGTGATGTAAGTGTTGTTTTACTCGTTTTTTTTACCTTTATGCTAACATCAATTTCGTAACTGTGTCGCATGTATGGCGATTATTGTGGGAGAGTAAACTGGTGCCTTTCCAATTTACCGATCCCAGTTGTCTAATTGTAACGCTTTATTGTTGTCATAGAGCGGAAATCATGAACAGATCATTTCGATGAATGATTAACTCGTGCACATCGTAAACACTTGCAAGAGATTAACTGAGATTTCAAAAATTATATTACAAATTTCTGGGACCTGGGATAATAATTTTTCTATGTGAATATGTCTAAGGTTTCAATAGGAGGGGTCATTCGGGGAAAAAATACTTATGCATTCTTCTAATTCCGGAAATTATAAAGAATTTCAAGACTGATAATCGAAACTTTTCTCTCAAGTAGACACTTTAGATGATAGAAAAAATTTGTTTGGGTCATCGCCGTTTAGATTTAGCCGAAGAAAGATTCTATCAGGTGGAAATATATTTATATTTTCTAACAGATCGATTATATTTTGAACAGCAATTTTTTTTCGCTTAGTGTATGAAGCTGGAAGATGTTCAAGGAGTTTTTCGAGAATTCCAGAGAATTCCGAGGGTCTCCAAAAATTTTGAGGGTATCCCACCAATTTTTAAATCTTGCAAGGGAATTCTATAAATTTATTTCAAAATGGAAAAAAATACATGTTTAAAGAATTTACAGAAATTATAGATAATTCGAAAGTATTCACCGTTTTTCTTGAAATTTCGAGACGATTCGATGTTCTAGAGAAAAATATTTCGTAAAAATTAGGGAACTTGCAGTTCGCTCACCCATTGCGGAATCGACTGAGAAATTTGTCTTTTTTTTCATCTTAGTATTATAATTATTCACAGACGATTCAGGTCAAAATTACGGAACGTTCCGGAAAAATTCCGTGACAGTTCTGTAAATCGTCTACAACCTGATTTCACTTTGGAATTCCGGAAAAGCTGCGTCATTTTAATCGAACATTTTTCTCCATGTAGAATTCAGAACATTTATTTAAAAAATCGATGAAATCCAAAGACTTCCCAGGAACTTGAAGATGGAACGAAAATCTATGGACAAATTCACGCATAATTACAGCTGTATAAACGATACAGCCGTCCTCAATGTTTTTTTAAAATATCTCAGAAATTTCGTTACCCCTATTTTATCCATTTTCATTATTTTCCTGTGTAAATAAAAAAACCAGAAAATTTATTATCGTAAATTGTGGACACCTTTGAATGAGGATTAGGTTGAAAATTCCGGTTTAATAGAGTCAATGCCCGTAATAGCTGCGCCTCCACTCTCCACGCTCGCGTATATTACGTACATTTTCACCGCATACTGACAAAACAAGTATTCCAGTATATACGGATTGTACCCAATCGTAGCGTAACGCCGAGGAGAATCAACCAATCCCCCCCCACTTATATTACAAAGTTATCCGATCTTCACCATCCGGCTGTGGGTCTCTTTACTCGTGCCACGGTTTGAGGAGCACGGAGTTTCCTGAACCCGTTTGCTACAAGTCTCGGACACCTTTAATCGCCTCAAGGCCGAGTCGAGCGTCGGCGTTGACGGTGGGTGAGGGCAAACTGTAAGGCAATTCAGTGTGTAACATTTAACGTTAGTAGGCCCAATGCGTCAATCCAGTTGCTCTTTTAAATGATCTTAATCGATTATATTAAAGTGATATTCTGTGAACCACTTGAGGAGAGATTGAGAATCCTAGGAATGTTTTTTTTGTGAAGGGGACGGGAGAGGATGGCCAGTGAATTATTATTGGGTCAATTGTGGAACATTGTGAGATTATTTCACCGAGGATGGTACATCTTTCGCCGCTTTCATCGACCTCTTTGATGGTTTCAAGTTATAACGGATGCACTTCAATTTGAAAACAATTACGATCTAATCGATCGGTGAAAGCAAGTGATTAGGAATTGAGGCCCTTCTCGGTTTGGGACACATAGCAGCCGGGTGTGGTGAAAAGGGTGTGATTTTAGGGGTTTGAATATCCAGCTAGAATAGCTAGAATAATAAATGAATGTGGTGGGATCACTCACCGGTGTTAGATAAAAACAAGTTTTTTTTATCTCTGCAACGGTCTGCCGGTAGTCTTCTAGATGTGAGCACCTTCCAGACACTTGACCTTGACTCGTTCAGTGATAAAACACAACACTAGTTCACCAGAGAATATCCAAGTACTGTTCTATTTTGAAGTTTATGGTATTTGACAATGATTTTATTATTTTAGGTTGTTCTTGTGCAAAGTATTTACTCGACACTTTTTGTTTGAATTTTTAATGGAATTGGAATTGTTTAATTTAATTGGAAGTGCTTTAGCTACAAAATGATCACTTTCTTTTTGATAATGTCCGTTTTGAAGTTGAAATTTTTTAATTTGGACAACTTTTCACGGATTAGAATTTTTTTCGAATCAAGGGCTCGATAAATTTCAAATAACAATTGTTCGGGTTAGAAACGGCCCCCAATTATGATTTTAGAGTAATCAAAATGATAATTTTGGGTAAAATATAATAGCGAAACTGAGGAATGTTAATTTTTTCTTCAATTATTCACCATTTTGTTATTCTCTAATTATCAAATTTCATAACTAGAGACGAATTGGAATTTATAGTATGGATTTATGATGAATAATTATAATTAATTATAATAAGTAATAATCACTCATCATAATTCGCAATAGTTTTAATTATTATATGTAATTGATAATTATTTTGATACTTTATGTGTGATTTATCCTATCTAGGAAATCAAGACATACTAAATTCAGTCAGCAACTCAAAATAGATGGTAACCTTATGCATAGAGCTTGGATATCCTCGACCACAAGACATTTTCATAGTCGTTTGACATCAACACTCCACTAGAAACTTCATTGCACTCCTTTCTGCAAACACTATCACGAGAAAAAAACGAAAATATCCCATTCAATCGATTCACACTACAAAAGTTCTTCTCCCGGCACAAAATTATCGCGCGATGAGTTCACCAAGTCATTTGTTTTATTTTACTTCGCTGAACCTTGTGAGAGTGTAGGCTCTCCACATGCTTATATTATTGTGTGGAATTTGAGCCTCCGTACCACTCTCTCAACTAAATAGTGGTCCTCTGAGTTCATTGTCCCAAGTGAAAATCCCAATACCATACTTCAGCATACCTAACACTCACGGAGAAGCATTCTTAACGATCTCCTTACTTCAATGTTGTCTTTCACCCCGAAGTCGATCACTTCTTGTCGTTCTGCCTCGTATTGTGGACAAAGATCGTTCAAACGCTATTTCTCATGTTATTACACACCACTCGAACTTCTGATGCGACTAATTCACGAAATGGCGAAAATTCTGACAAAATGGAAGATGTCGTCGGCTTTGGAAAATACTTAGTGCTTCGTGGATGGGGTCGCGTTATTGCAATTATTAATTGACAAAAATATTCTCTTCCCAGTGAAGCAAATTATTAGTGTTAATTGTTTTGTTGAGTTCAGTTTTATAGAAGAAAACATGTGGTTCTCGGAAAGCTCTTATTTTTTTTACTGTATGAATGGGAGATGAAAAAAGTCATGGCTCAATGTCCTACTAGAAACAATAAGGGTGTCTTTTTATGAAACTTGAATAAGTTATAGATAAGTCAAATTAATTAGACGATTTTTTGTTATCACTTGTTATGGGGGTTTAGGCAGTGGATTCTCCTTATGTGCGCTATTGGATTATGGACTTACTATGGGATTTACTAAATAATATTAAACGATTCGGCTATTAACTTTAATTCTTTATTATCGCACGCAAAAGGTATATCTTTCTCCTATGATGTCTCCAGAGGAACTAACCCTCAGTGACCAGTGTTTTCACACTCTGGACCCATTCAACAAAAGGTGCTTGTTCACTCATTTCTTTCTTTTCCTTCTCTGTTTCTGTTTATTAAAACTATTCTAAACATTCTGCCAGTGTTCTGAGAAAATCTATGGAATACTGACGTGGACTAAACAGAGCTATGCGTAGACGGTTAATTTTTGTCCACGCATACCATGCACCCTCAATATGCGCTATTGAAAAAATGGTCGAATTTTGGAAAATTGATTTTTCTTTTCCTTCACCTTTTTAGAAAATGCAAAAAAAGCTGTTTTGTATTTTTTATGGATTTTCACGTGTAATTAAGTTCATTGAATTCGAAGCAATACATTTTTTATTGAATTGATGGTTTTTCATGGGGGTAGTTCATCTCCGAAATTTCAATTGCTACCTTAATCATTTTCTATAATCAATTTGAGTCTACATATTCTGCTTCTACGTGCAATTGAAGGAATTCCGGCCAATCTCAGAGGGCAGTTTCACCCCCTAGACCCGCATATGGGTTGATAGAGAAAAATACGCTTCCGTTAGTTGATTTGAGTCCTCTATAACACATTCAAGTGTCATCAAAATTAGAGGTGAACACCTACTTATTCAACTAAAAAATCGTAATCGAGATAAGTTGACTCATCTCTGACTCCAATTTTTGAGCAATGCTCCAAATCTAAGGAAGGTAGCGGAATTTTTGTCATGACATTTGTTGTGGAATGAAATTCGCTCCACAAAAAAGTTCATAATAAAAATGTTCTTATCTGCCTTAGACTTCGAGATATTCATCAAAACTGGTTAATAATCGAAAGTGACATCCCATTTTTTCACTTCGCTGTTGGATTGTTAGTGTTCCTTGACAGCCAAATTATTACCAAAAATACTTTGCCTCATACAAATTTTGATGAAAAGTGGAGATACATTTTTTCACTTTTAATACCACAAGAGTTTCAAAATTATCGAGCATTTCCGGATACATTGTTTGCCAACAAATGAAGCAGTCAATTTTCCTGAAATACTTGATGCCTTTATTCGTTTGTGAGGAACCTCCAGGGAAATGCCAGATAATTTTGATGCTCCTGTGGTATTCGAGGGATTATTTTTCCGGCCCAACTGGCGACCAATAGAATTGCACCGTCAGACAAAACTCACAGTTAAGAAATAAAAATTGTCGCGGGGTCAATTAGGCTGGACCATGTTTGTTTTTTTTTATATACCAACTACCAGAGGGAATGATTAAATGATGATCAGTATAATCCCATGCTGGTTGTACCACGTGATGTCTCATGGTGCACTTCCATTGGTCGATATTTGGGCCAGACAAATAATCACAGAAATTTTCAAATATTCGTAGTTATGTCCATCGGTTTAAGCTGCCACCAGAGTATTGCCCTACGATCCGTTAAAAACATCAACAATTTCATGGCGGACCGGATTCGATTTCGTTAACCGTTACTCACGCGTGGCATCACCACAGAAAAAAAAATATCATATTTTCAGTCCCTCCAAGTCATTACCGACGGTAGTTTCGTATTTATCCTCCAGCGAGGGCCTTCAGTTGAAGAATAATCGACACGAGTTATCATTAAAGTGGTGACCTTTGGAGTAACGTTATTGTTCTGTGGAAGAAAGGGTAGAGTTATTATTCTTTACGGTTCCTGAACTGCCGGATGTGTGGCCCAATGCTGTCTTCTTTCCTTTTATTCCCCCCATTTTCGCAATGATGGATGAAACAGAGCATTCTAGAAGTGTAGGTATTTCATTTATTGTTGTAAGACCAAATTTATTTCAATGAATAGAGGAAAAAAAACCGAATGGCTAACAAGATCGTACAATTTCTTTGTTCTGCAGAACTACCTTTTGTTTTAATGTCCTCGCGTGTGGGACAGGTATTTTCGTGTCTTCATTCAAGGCTATGTAGTGCCTACCATTTTGTCCTTTCAAATTTGAGATGCAATTCTTTTTATTCGGTGTTTTTTTATCTGATAACAATTAAAACAATGGCGATTGAAAATTCAGATTATTTTACAATCAGTTAATTATAATTTTCTGTAGTTAACTGAATAATTTTCTGAAATTATCTAGCGGAGTTGGTTTGATATCTGTCATGGTCCTATAGGAGTATTTACAGTAGTTCGACCCTTTTACTAAATTCTATGATTATCCAAAACTACACAAAATTTGTAGAGAACTATCACATTTGGAATCAAAACATTTTTCGGCTTTCCAAAAAAAGAGGTGAAAAATCAGAACTTAACATAATGTTGTATGGGAAATTCAACATTTCCGTTATAGTCAGAGATTAAAATCTGAATTTTTAATCACTAGACGTAGAACATCAAGGAATTTTTTCACACTTTGGAAAAGATAATCCACGGGCTGGGAAACAAGTTCTGTTATTTGTTTATAAGAACGAAATATTAATACTGACTGCGTATGATTTTTTTTCAGAATTTCAGCTGAATTTAGTCAAATTTGGTTAAAGTTAGCAACTAAAAATATTTAAAAGCAGGGTATCCGGTCGGCAAAATAAGAGCATAACAGTAAATCGATAATCAGTTAATAAGTGGATTATATAAAATAGGAAAATTGTTATATTAGTATTTAAATAGAAAATTTTCGTTAGTGAAGACCATCGTGCGGAAAATATCTCAAATATTTTTGCGTATTATTGGAGTTTTCTAATTATCACTTCGATTCAATATTCAAAGTCTATACAAAATACCGATTAGAAAATACTATGAACATGTAAGGACTCTAAACCGCTTGAACATGCGTTAATTTTCATAGCAATATTGGAATGTATTGATTAGGATTTTCAATATTTTTCACAATAAAAAATGCTAGAAGAAACTCGTCTCAATAACCACATCCTGGGAGGACAGTAGGATAATTTATACCCAATAAACATTTTATGACTGACTTGTATTAACCAAATTTTATTGCGTCCAGAGCGAAAACCATGAAGAGGTGATAACAACCAGCACAGTAACCTCGTCCACCTCCAAGACCATCACGAAGACCAAAAAGAAGAAGATTGAGGGGAGTAGCAACGATGTATCGCAAATCAGCACTCCAAAAACCAAGAAAACTAAAAAGAGCAAGAAGAGTGACCTTGAGAAGGAGAATATCTCAGTGGTAAGTAAATAAAACAACAATAAACTTTTATGTTTTAATCAATAAAGATTGTGCATGGTGGTATTGCTAATTTATTGTGAAACTGTTGTTGTTGTTGCTAGAAGCTAGTGAGTTGATTGATTCGTCGTTTCATTTGTGATTAAGCATAGATAAAATTCCGGCGATTCTATGATTGAGTGAGCAAAATTGATTGATGGATTTCGTTAATTATCGTTTGTTTCAGTAGTACTGCCGATTTGTCAATGAAAATTACTTATAGCTTATTGAATAGAGGCTATTCCATTAGAAACATTCTCAACCCCTTTTCTGGTCTGCTTGCACTACTTATATAAATATTTTTCTATATTTGTCGGAAAGTATTTACGGCCTTGTCAAGGAGAAAGAAAAAAAGGCCAAGAAGTTGATGATTTTCTGTAAATACCTTTTTTGAAGTTTTAAAAATGCGACATACAAAATGTCCGATAGCTTAAGAAAGTTGTAGTAATAAAAATAATTTCTAAATTTACCACGTATGTATAAACTTGAATGAGACAGCAGTAATTTCATCTTTCTTCCTATATTACCGATGCCCAGGCAATATTGCAACAATGTTTATAATTCCCCTAGGCTATCTGAGATTTATTGCGATGTTTTTTGATACATCGAAGACTGTATTTACCAAAAGCTATCTCGACTTTTTTTAATTTTCTCTCTGATGACGCCATAAATACCTTAAATTCAAATTCGGGTGAATTACGTGTGATGAATGAATTACACACAACATCAGTAAAACGCTGTTTTGCGGTCAGAATGGGAAAAAAAATATTGAGGCCGGATGTGCGTGCGATACATGGAGAGAAAAATCCAGGAGAAATTACCGTACCATTTGGTAATGGTGTTGTGGTTTGGCCGTTTGGGGGAAAATTACTGTACCATTTAGTAAAAATTGTCGGCTGCTTGGTAAAAATTACGTGACCATTTGAAAAAAATTACCTAACAGTTGGTCAATATTTGTCGAACAGCTATTTGTATAACTGTTACTGGGTAGTTCACAAATTTTACTAAGAGGCACGGTAATTTGCTGCGAACTAACAATATACAACATGATTACCCAACGATACGGTAATTTCTACTGGATTTTTAGCTTCCTGTGGTTGGTAGAACGGCCCATATCATTAGACATTGGGGAAGTCCAGAGAAAAATTTTGTTCTCACTCTTTCTCTTCGATAACACTATTATTAGCAGCATGTTTTGCCACTTAGAACGTTAATGCCGAAGAAAAAAGCATGCACAGTATTCATCGCGTTCAACCACAGACGGAAGAACTCTCGGATGAGGACGATCTGTCCAACGTCAACGTCAAGTCCCTGGTGAGTATCGTCATCTGCTCGCCATTCTCAAACTCAGCTTTCAGATGTAAAAAAATTCTCCTTCTGCTCACGCTAATCTGATCCAACACTGGCAACTTTTACTAATCAATTTTTCATTGCCATGTTGAAAAGTAGTGATACGTGGGAGGAAAAGATGGCAAATATTCAGTACATGTCTATTCGGAAAAACAATCGTTTTACATTCATTAAAAAAATTGTATTTAGCTCGTGGGATTATATCACTTGCCTTTGGTTCGTCTGACAGTCTTCCCACGAACGAAAAACTACTTTTTCGGTAGATCGCGTGTAAAGTAACATTTACGTACAGCGAGACAAAAATTATTAAAAAATTAGGTGTCTGTTCCGTAATCTGCCAGTCAAAACAGTATTCAGTAAAAATTACGGAGGAGTTACGCACTTTTTCGGTGACCCTTCGAGAAAAAGTCCAGAATGTTCAGTGAAAAAATGCGGATCTGTTCCGTAAGTTTGAATTTTTAAGGAATTTTTCTCTCCGTGTGCGTTTCACCTGCGCAAAACTCCAATTCTAACACATCTTGGGATTATTTATTTTCGGCTCATCCCGTAAACCTTCCACAAGTCCAATAGTAGATTCCAGGTTGAGTGCTGAGGGACTTTTCCGCAGTGATTTTCACGTTTTCAATTTTGAGGAAGGGCCAATGCCAATCCCGGGATGAGGAAAAGTGAAGATCAGTACGGAAATAGTATATTTCAGGACGAGTGCCATAGGGATTTTCGCTCGCATGTCACGCCAGGGAAAATATTCATATCACTAGTCATGAATGATATTTTTCTATAGTGAATTTTCCTTTTACGAGTTCGGGGAAGGGTTAATGCCGATCCCCAGACGAGAAAAAGTGAATATCAGTATGGAAAAACACTTTCCTGCAATCGTATCGATATACACTATTCAGCACTCACATTGGAGTATCGATCAAATGCACTTTACTACTATCGAGTTGAATATAGACCTCAGAGACGGTAAGATGTTTAGGCTTTGCAACATTCCTCATAAATAGTCTCATTTTTTTTCTCCACAACTATATTTCAAGTACAATAAACAATCGTAAAATGCATGAAGTTGAATGTGTTGGCTTTTTATTTATTGAAAGGACCGGCTTTAAACTTCAGAAGATAAATTAAATAATTCGATTCGGGCCAAAATTTGCAGCCAAGTGCTGCTGAATACAATGACAATTTCCCAGCTAAACTTTACCCACTAAATTCTTCAGCATGCAATTATTTCACCGATGCATTTCCGTCTTTGTTTTATCCTTCTGATGTTGGATGATCTAAAAAATTTGTAATTGCATGACACAGACACAGTGTTATGTATCAGAGACGAGTAGGAACGAGAATGAGAAGTCGAGCAAGGAAGTAATCGAGACCGGAGTGTCCATCAAACAGTTGGTAAGTGGCGTACAGTATGGTTTGTTAGTTAGAGCATGTATGAGATCTTTTCAACGGTTTTTACACGTCTGTGCCATGAAAAACGGAATGCGCCTGACATTCTCAGTAAAAAAAAACACCAAGAAAGCTTGATATAGATCGGTTGTGATTTATGACTTTTTTGCAACTAGAAATAAGAAATAATCTATCATTTTCATCAGTACGTACAAAATTTCTTCATTTCTTCTTGGAGATGAGAATGAATACGGAAATGAAACTAACATTCTTATTTGCTTTGTCCTTGAATTAATTAGAGCAAAAAGAATAATCCAAAAAATGATGGAAATTGATTAATTGAATGATTTATACATAATAACACAGAATAATAAATTAATTCATATGATTGAGCCCACATTCTCATTACATAGTGCGAAGGCTTACAGATTATATCCACCATGAACGTCACTGATAAGAGCACTGGTTATACCAGTTTTAAGATAATCCATCAATTTGCTTAAGCATCACTTGTCACTAACACTAGATTCATGTTGCCTAACAGTGCCGAAGCTTTGGTGACATATCGAACGCAAACGACGTGGATTACGCTACACCAGGGCATGGAAAATCGAATATGGAGACCCAAGAGGTACGTTACTCTTCCTCGAACAATTATTTACGCTTTTATTGATCTCAGTAATTAATTTAATTATAATAATTTATATTTATACATTGAATCAAATGCTTTTATCGCTAATAACGCATTATTCAGTGATTGATGATTAATATTTTCTGGATGGCATGAACAGAAAGCAAAGTCAATGGATGACCTAAGGGTCTACGACAGGGCGAGGAAATTTACTAGAGATGCGTCGGTCTTTGCTAGAGTCTCTGTCTCAGCTCTTGTAAGTACAGTTAGGTAGGGACATCTGAGAGTTTGATTAAAATTCGAAGGACATTTGAATCTTGCTATTTCATTGGAAAGTCAGCCAACTGATGGGCAAAAACAATAAATTTATCAGGAGTTATTGATAATACCGATTAAGGAGTTATTGACAATATCTTCTCTGTGAATTTCTGAGAAAGACTGGATCCGATGGACATGAAAATATACCATTTTAAGGCTTTGTCATTATCCCATAACTCACAAATTTTTATAGTCGTGTGTCCATTTTTCAAAAGTTTGGGTAAAATTGTTGGAATGTCGCAAAAGTTTAATGAGAAAGTGGAAAACTCCTTCCACGTCGATGAAACTTCATGAGCCATTGAATAATCATCAAACGGGAAAATGGTGTATTTGTAAAAAGTCGAATAATGAGACGATCTCGGCAGAACGTTTAATGAATTATTGAGCTCGAAGTAATTTGAAATGAAAAATATTTCAATCAGTTGGTTATGAATTTAACGGGGTGTCCGTCTGTTCTCTTGTATAAGGTGATAAACAAGAAGCTGCTTAAAGGATAAAGTACAATAAAGTACTGAGGTTCGAAAGAAAGACCTATTAGAAGCATCTGATTCAATTAGAACTAATTCTTAACAAAACTGACATCTTGACTCAAGATGTAGTTTTTTTTCTCTGGCACTCATTTCAAAGTTATGAATGATCAGTTTTAAACAACTTCCCAATTGTCACCCTCAGAAATTGTTAGTTAATGAACTGAAGTGTTACCTGACTTAGTGGGATACTGACGTAACGATAATGTTCAAATATTTTTCGATGACTTGTCAACCTCTCAGAGTGTCACATTTGTCTGTGAACATAACGTATTTATTCTCTGGTAAATAGTCCAGTTCAAGCTCTTGCTTTATTTCTGGATAAAAGAGAAAAAATTGCTGAGTTGACAGACAAAAGTTGTAGCGCAGGTCGCGTTTATGCTTACATCGGTTAATTTGATTACTAAAATTGCATTCCGCTCTTCTGTTTGTTTGAACAAAAAAAAACTACTGACTATTAAAACAATAGAGAGCGTCCTACTGTAGCTTGGCAAATTTAACGAGAAGAATTGAGCAGGAATCGAGCTCACGTCCGAGGTTCCTTGGAATCCAGGTAAGGTACCAAGGAAAATAACAGAATTATTATCATCACGTGGTGATGGGTTTTATTATTATTTTTTCTCACCTTGCAGCCTTTTTTGTCACGATTAGCAATCTCACCAGGAAGTTCCTTCGCCTACGGTCTGTCATCGCTTCTCAATTCACTCATCTATTGAATTTACAATGCACTTATTTTAATAAAAACAAGAGGACTCAATGCGATGGGCAGAACAATTTTTTCATTTCGTTCTTTTTTGGTGAAGAGATGAAATCCAACCTATTTTTTGTTGATAAGAAATTTGACTGATTACACGCTATTTATACACCTGAATGAACATTTTGAATTCATTCAAGTCTCAATTAGCCCCTTTCCCTGCCATTCAGATAATTTGTTACTTAGAATGTGGAAAATACCAAGTCCGAAAAGATTTGAATCCTTCGTATTTATAAAATGCTATTTTGCCCAGCACTGGAATCAAACATATTATTCAGTGCATGTACGTACATGAATAGCTTTTCTCTATGTATATATTTCTATGTATATTTATATATTTTCAACTGAATTATAAGAATAATTCCTCGATTATGTCCCTAATTCTCCTTCGAGATCCATCAAATGATCTGAATCTCAATTTATTTTTTCAGAAATCAAGTTTCAACAAATTCGATGCACTCACTAAGAAAAACGTCCTCCATGTTCGCTCCGTGGATGCTTCAAAAGTCCATCAACAATTAAACTCTGTAAGTATGAATACATCTTATAGTCCTCGAAAATTGGACATAACGTAATTCCGTAATCATCTTCCCATTGCGTCACGCTTTGCTTCCTATATACCCATAAAAAAAAAGTTACTGTTTTAAACCTGCATCCTGATGGTGTTACCAGGTGGGCCAAAATGGCGATGCGAATCCCAACTGCCGCAGCTGTGGCAAGGTCGTATTCCAAATGGAACAGACGAAGGCCGAGGGACTTGTGTGGCACAAAAACTGTTTCCGATGTGTACAGTGCAGCAAGCAGCTGAATGTCGACAATTACGAGAGCAATGATTGTATCCTCTATTGCAAAGCGCACTTCAAGGAGCTGTTTCAACCGAAACCGGTTGAAGAATCAGATCAACCCGGTAAGAATGAATTTAACGAAGACCTAAGCTACTCTCCTACAATGAAATCGCACTACTGTTGATGATGGATAGTCACGAGGAATGTCTTTGTCATTCAAATAATAATGATTATCATTGTAACAAAATTGCGTTGCGGAGCCATTAAATTGGCCATTGCACTGAGGAGAAAAAATGAAAAAATATTTGTTTATATAGTGCCAAAGATAGATTTTTTAAGAAGAAATGAATTATTTTTCATTTTGATTGTATTTTGGGTATTTTACAATATCTTTTTTGAAAAATTTCTAGAAATTCATGAACATAAATGAAAGAAATCGAGTTTTTATTGATTGACGAAAATATTATTTTGATACTATTGGAAAAAATATCTCTTTAATTGGTACTCGTTATTTTTCTCAGTGGGCATTGCAACGAGTCCGCAGTTCTTTACATTAGCAAAGGTTTCATAATTAATATGGAACAGTCGAATTAACAATTTTAGTGTGACAAGGAAAGTTTAGGGAAACTGTTTGCATGAAATCAGTTCAAAAATTTGTAATTTGCGTGCTTTTATATACTTGATTTTATTGGGTCCGCGAGTCATCGAGTGCGGCACCACTGGTACCAAGGAAAACATGACCGATGGAAAGTTTCCCCGTTTATCAAAGTAAACTATGAAAAGCTTAATGAGAAAGTTCTGTCTCAAAATGTTTCGTTTATCGACGAATCTCCTTAAAAAATGTATATATGCAATTAAATTGCGAGAGATTAGTAACGTAGTAAACGTAGCACACAAGCAAAACCTTCCATCAGCCATGTTTTTTTAGCACCCCGAAGCCAACATTGCGAAGTTAAAAATTCCAATGGACGAAAGACAGAATGGGATGCAATGAATAAGGAGTCGTAAATGGTCGGAAAAGATGCGAATTTGGACCTTTCGCGTTTTAACCTTCACTTAAAGTCTAACAATTTAACAAATCGACGGCTAAAACTGAAGAGTGGCATTCGACGGGCTCCGCATCGGCTCGGAAAGTACGTCAGTAGTATCATGGCACTCAATTCAGTCGGTGCCATGAAGATATAAAAGAAGAGAAGTTTCAAATACAGAGAGAATATTTTTACAATTAAGGCAAGGCATTGGAGTAAAAGTACTTGGTGGAACCAATGTCCGAGTGCCTGTTAAAGTGATGTTGTCATCATTTTTTTATAATAATTCGATGGTCAACATAATAAGAAAACGAGCAACATTGAACGCGTTGTTTTGCAAGGAATGCGTCAAATGTTTTAGAATGTCATGGAACTTGAAAAAATGAGGTTTTAAACGAATGTTTTTTTTCACCGAACGGTTGGTTGAGAAGAATTATATAACCGGTCACTTGTACTTTTTAATATTTCACAGAACACATTCAAATTTTCTATTGAAAGATTTAACTACTTTGAGTCAACTGGAATATGACAAGAACGGATGTAGATCTTAAGATTAAGAATAAATCAAATTATTCTAATGATCTGATGATACAAAAAAATTACTTTCATTTCTTAAATTTCATTGACATTAATTGTAAAATTTCTCAGTGAGACCGAGAAAACCAGAGATGATCATACGTGAGAACCAGCCAAAAGAGTTACCACCCGATGTGGTCAGAGGTAAAGAAATCTGTGTTGAGTGGCGAAGTCTCGTCGATAAACATTAACACAATCAATTTTTCGTAGAAAAATAAAAATTATTAATATTTAAGGGTATGAGCAAGCTGTGCTGTTGACAAATATAATTGAAAACCAATAATTTTTACAGTGATTTTATTACCTTAACGTGCCGATAACAAGCTTCTTTGTGTGCATTGTTAACATCAATTACAATCAAAACTTTATTTTATGTTCATGATGTTTTAGCATCGGACAAGCCTGACCTTGGACTCGAGGAGCTGTCTTCGTTGAACGTTAAGTCACGCTTCCAAGTATTTGAGAAGTCTGATGCTGAAAAGAATGAGATTGAACGATCACCCTCACAGGTCGCTGTCAAAAGGTCACCGAGCATTCTCAGCAAGCTTGCCAAGTACGTATAATTAGAAATTACAGTAAAAAAATCAATCTCTACCAAGAAGATTATTTTCCAAATGAGTTTTACCCAGAAATTTTTTCGTAACAGATTGTGACCTACTTGAAGAATCTTTTAACAACCCATTTAAATTTCCTCCCATCATAGAAATTAAAGAATAATAATTCAACGCAACACCGGAATCATTTAAACGTAGTAAATAAAACTTGCGGATTAAGAAAACATTTATTGTTCAACAAAAGGCCAAAGAGAGAATCCGCGAGAGTTCTCGAATCTCACATTACGACAGAGGAAATGCGATTCTACTCCGGTGGTCAGCGAAATTTCGCAATCGAATACGAAAAATCGGAGTTTCGCACAATTGCTTTACTGGAATTTATTTTTTTCCCCTCGTTGATGTTCGTAACAAAAGTTAAGATTATGTTGCACCACAGATTCCAGGCAAAGGGAATGGACATTGGCGTGGCGGACGAGTCATTGAACGGTATACCATACGAAGAAACCAGTGAGAGTGAGGAGGAAGTGGATGAGGAAGAGGAAACTGAAGGTATCATATTTATCTATTTATTCTCAATTATTTATTTTCAATCAAACTTGTTTACATGTTCATTTTACATATTTTCACTACTTTACTCACTATAATGTTACAATGTAGAATTGAGACAAAATTAACACATTAAAATTGGTGAAACAGTCTTTTGAAATATTGAGAAAACCGAACTTTGAAGAAGTTCTTGTATCTCAAGAATTACTGGGCCAATCGAACTGAAACCGCGCACCAAAGTAAAGCTCAACCATTGCTGCTATGAGCAGACATAGAAGAACATTTTTCTCGGTTTATAACATTCTTGTTGGAATATTTGAAATCGAAAAAAATTATTTATTGCTTTGACCAAGTTTGCTTTGTATTAGAATATGTTAAGACATTTTATGGTTCTTCCCAGAAGTGAGTAAACGTTACGAAAAGTATTTACAGGACATAGAGTAAGGGACAAACCTATAAAAAATGAAGATAGAGAAGCAGAAATGAAGAGCCTTTGTTACATGGGTCCAGAGTGTGAAAACTCTTTAGTTTTAGTCAGTTGTTGCGGGGATTTCGTCAGAGTAACATATACTTTCTGCATTCGTACATATTAACATTGATTTGCAGAAAATATATATTTCTATTTCACTGTTTGGTTAGCGAAGGCGCCAATTCTAGATTGAAAAAACTGCAAATCGAAGAACGTATAAATCGCTCAAATGCAGGGCTTTCGCGTGGAAGGGAAAAAATTCCATTGCCAAGAGATCACTCTCACAATCAATCCCAATTATCAATACTTTTTCATTCTATTCTTTTGTACGTAATTTTCGTGTATTAATTAATTTTTTATTGTTTGCTGCAGAGTCGGAGATAGTAAAATCGAAGCGTACAACTCGTGAACGTCCAATGAGTTTTAGTAAGATGGACGATATGAAGAATCGATGGGAAGTTACAAGTCAGCAAGGAAGAAAGGAGTCGCAACGAGAGGCCCGTAAAGAGGAGATCGCTGGCATTCGATCAAGACTCTTCATGGTAAGAGACGTTCAACCCTTCATGGTCATTCATTTTTCTCTTCCATTTATTCGCTTTTATCTCTACGTTGAATACTATCTTTTACTTCTCGAGGCGATACTGAACGTTATGGCTTTCTTTTAGGGCAAACAGGGGAAGATGAAGGAGATGTATCAGCAGGCGGTTGCAACCAGCGAAAAGGTCACGAAGATCAACCCAGCTGAGGAGATTCAGAATTCCACCCATGCTAGATCGATTAAGGAACGATTTGAGAGAGGTGAACCTATTGTTGCTGATGAGGACGAGACAGACAACAAGCCGAAAGCAGAGAAACCAGATGAGGAGGTCATCGCTGCTGGTAATTTTTTTTTGTCGCTGAAAGAAAATCCTTTTTACCAGAGTTTTGGCGTAAAATGACCATTTTTCATAGTGGACTGATAGCTTTATCCCAATTTGAGATATCACATTTTCAAGAAAAACAATCGTTTGACAAATATATTTACTTGTCCTCAGGAAATCTACGTAAATATTTCTATAAGACATACGTATGCCCAGTAAATTTACTTCTGGTTAGTAATTACTTTGGGCACAAGAATTTTCTGCTTACTGTGATGGGCAAAATATTTAGTTCTAATATAAAACAATAAATATTGAGTCCTTTATACTTAAAATCAGTATTTTACAGAGAAAAAAATCCTCGTTATATTCCGAGAGATTCATTGAATACTGCTAAATACTCAAAACGAACACCTCGTTTTATCACTGCTGAATTACTGTTTTCCCACATGGAATAGCAAATTAATATGATGCAAATTGATAAAAATTTAATATCAAATGACAGCTCTTCAATTTTGTTAACTTTGATGATCCATGATGAACCTATAAAATTACAAACCAACTGCTTTCAGGGAATTGTCCCTTAAAAGTATATAATATGATGGAATGGTAATATTGTTTGCTACCATATTTTTGGCTATATTTATTTATCTCAGTAAAATTATGTCTTGCAACATTTTTTGGCAATATTTTGCAGTGTAATGTTACCGTATCATCTTTCGTACAATCCACGTCACTAGTGAGTTGACCGTGCTCATAGTCATTTCCCAAAAATGATCGCATTCATACTGTCACAGGTATCAGCAGGAAATCCCGCTCTCTATTTTTGGAATTGGACGCTACTGCAGCTAAGACTGGACGACCTGTGACGCCTGTCAATCCCAAAACTCCTACTGAGGCCCCAAGACGGGCGCGAGATGTGAGTTTCAATTTTTTTTTATAGCTACCAATTACGTTACACAGTAAAAGGAACATTCAGAGTACGAATCACATTGAAAATTTTTTTGTGAGCAATTGTTGCATTTTAGGATAGATTGCAAATCAGGCAGGAATTGGGTATGCTACTCCAAAGGAATTTATATTGTTTTGATAGGAACATATTGGATTTGTTTGCTTGTCAAAGATGTATTTTGAAGTATGTTAGGTCGGAATCTGGTTGCTATCAGTGTATTTATGCTGTGGCTTATCACATTATCATGAATGATTGTTCATGTACGGGACTTCCCATTTCTAGACTTTTCCTTCTAAACAATGATGAGCAGGTGCATTTATTTTCAAAGTATTGACTCTCACCAGGACTTAGGGTTCAGTGTGGAGATGTAGCTGATATGCACCTCACAACGGTCTCAATATTTGGGCCCGCTATAGTTTATAATTAGTCTGCCTATTTCAGGGTGACTCAATTTCATATTGAAGTACTTCCAGAGTGAGTCTAAAAATTATGAAGCGGGAATAAAGATTGCGCACTTTAATCTCTTTTTTTCTTCTATCGTTGGATAAATAACGTCTCAAAAAATCATGATTTTGACGCACATATTTACCAATAGCTCATGAAAACTGTGGTGAGTAATGAAATTGCTATCATGTATTTTGGAAACATGCACGAATCGATCAACTACGGATTCGGTTTCTCCAAAAATTATCAAACCTTGTCATTCGCCATTGAAAAGTGTCTCATAAGACCCCGTACAAATGCCACTTTTGATGATTTTCTTTCCACAAATTGGTACGGAAAATCGATTCAGGACTTCCGTGAGAAATTTCGAAATTACACGAAGAGTATTGTCTAAAAAATTCCACTCTCTCTCTCATTTCCTTCTGCTCCCATATACTTACTGTGGAAGTACCTTAAGATCCAGATGAAATTATTTGAAAATCAATATATAAACTTAAACTGCGATTACAGATCCCGACCAGAATACTTATTTGACAGTTACCAAATGCAATTATACCAACCTGCCTTTATTGTTTGCGTAAGCTGGTATTTATATTTGATTCTAATAAAATCATTATTTCACCAGTTTATTTGGTTTCGTGATTTGCGATCACACGATTCTTTCTAGTATAGTTCCAAGTCTCGTAATAAAGTTCTTTGGAGTTGCTATAACTTACTATTGATGTCCTGTAAAGGTTCTTACAATATCTATTTAACGTTACTGAAATCAGGATGAATACTTTCCCAAAATTTCAGGTAAAATTGAGTCGTTTATGTACTACATACTTGTCCATCCCTCTATGAACAATCCAAACATCACATATTTTTAAAATATCTAGTGAACTAAATTCACAACTTGGACTCGTAGTCCTAAACTGCTTCCTTTTCACTATAAATCAATTTTGCAATTCCAGGGAAAACTGACGAAGTATTAAGGTTTCTAAATGATTTTGTCTTTATTTAATTACAAATCTTTCAATTATATAGGTAGATAAGTTCGATTATTTCTGCTAAATTTTTATCTTCTTGCTTTGATGACATCAGAAAAATGTACGTTAATTAATTATTTTTTTCATCGAACTCCACTGGATTTGGAAACGCTACTATAAACATGTGGAAATATGCATTAATTAAATAGAGGAATTCTTCCATGATGCTCCAATTTGTTATCAAAATTTAGAAGATTACTAATGTATTTTTTTTGGGGTCGGTGATTGGGGGGGAAACAAAAGGCTTTCATGGGACGACAGGTATCAGACGACGTCATTAGAAGCACAGATACGACTGCGGAGATTCAGGTGGAAACTTCTGACATCACCAATAAGTTTAAATTTTTCGAAACATATAGGGAGCCGGAAAAGATGAGAAAGCAGTTCCGAATAACCCCTCCGCGTGATGGCGAGGTCAAGGTTCGTCAGAACCCTGAAAATTTATTTATTTCCTAACAGTTTTACGGTTGGAAAAATTAACAAACAAGTTTAAATTTGCATTGTTTATAACTCCAAAAAGCTATTGTTGTTAATGAATTAGCAATGTCCTCTCTATTATATAAACTTTGATTGGGGGAAATTTTCGCAAAAACAATACTCACACGATCCGAACTCAGATAGTGAGACTTTTGAGGCGGTAATTTTTGTCACACAAAAGGACAATTTCAGTTTAGACTAGTGCAATGGTTTTGCTTCGCATCAAAAGGTCTCGGTGATATTTCATTGCTCAATAATAAATCAAATTTAACGCTCATCATCTTTAATATTATTGTTATTTTTTCGGTATTTTGGGGCTGGAGTTGCGAAGGAAATATGGATTACAACCTGGAGATTATTGAAGTAGAAACTGTTTATTTGTGATATTCCAATAGTTGATAAGGGGACAACATTTAAGTTTCTTCTATTTTAGTAAGAATATCTCTTGTCATGTTTTGAAAAAGAATATATTGACAAATATTAGCACGAACATGTCGAAAAATATTCGATTAAATATATTTTCTACGGATTTATTAATCCAATAGAAAACAGATGGGGCATTCAAAAGTAAACTTTCGTATGTAACCAAATGAGTTGTCCAGGCGACTCCATTCCACAGACTCACAGCGTTTTAGGATCGGATAGACCTAACAATAATGCTACGTATTTTTCAAAAGGATTCAATTAAAAATTATAAAAACAACATTCATGTGCACATCATATAAATTTATTCATGTACATAGGCCGCTATCATCTAAACTACGGCGTGGGAAACGGTTCTAAGTCAAAATTTCTCAAACACAAATTTTCTCAGATAAAATTTCTCAGACTTTATTTTTCAAATAAAAAAATGCAGTGCACAAAAAATTGAAAAAAAAATTGCCAATGTAAATGTTCAACACATTTCACATGTAAGACGAAAAATTGATATAGCAGTCCACATCTTGTGCCATAATAGAAAATTTTAGCAAGTTGTTATTATTATTATTTATGTGGACTTTTGGGAAATCTGGAACGATTGCAATTATTGAACAAAAATAGAAAAATTAAAAATTGCTAATGACACAAGCTTATCAAAAAAATAGTGAGTAATCTTTGGGTTTAAGAGGAACTCACTTGACTTAAAAAATTGGTCTACCTTTGTTTATCATAAACAGAAGCTTTCATGAATTCAACTATTCTGAACATAAATATTATAAATAACGAAAAAATGTTGAAACAAGTCTCTGATGATTTCTTAATTACATAAAAATGTAATTAACGTGAAAACTTTCTATAATCCTGGGTTTCTCATGAACTTTCATTTTCATGAACCATTAAACTGGCGGAAATATAAATATTGTTAATGACAACAAAAACATTAAAGAACTTTGTCAATGAAAATTAAACCAAAAACTTGGCATGAAAAATTTTCACCGGCATTATTTTTTACTTCAATGTATTTCAAATTGGAAAACATTTTGCAATTTAGACAACAATAAGAATTTTACAAAAAACTTTTGTTCAGACAATTTTAATCCTGAGAAATTTTCGTTTTAAGAAATTTTAATTACAAAAAAAGCAAATTCAGGAAAACTATCGGAGAAATTTTGGTCGGATAAAAAAAGCTGTACACCGTGCCCCAATCGTACCGTATACACTAGTATTTAAGAAAAAGGGTTGTATTTAGGCCCTTCCAAGTTACCATTCATTATTTACAACTTGTAAAATCACGCAGTACAACAGTACTAAATTTATTGTCGTAGGAATAAATAACGATAAACCAGCTTTTTATTTGCATGCAATAGATGGTCATTAATTGCTGTGGACTAACTTAATTCCTAAAAAAAGGGCAATGTCATATGAACAAAGCCTGTCTTTGTCCAAAAATGAGAACAAGGAGGTCCAGTGTGTTGTCCACTGAAAGCCCTTTCATGTGAACAGAGAACCACTGCAAGGCTAGTACTTGAATTATAAGTGGAGAAACACTGTCAGACAAAGGGGAATCGGACGAAGGCCGTTCTGCGGCTTTTTTGCGCGAATAACCAAGTCAAATTAATTTGTCATTCCAGAGGTACGAAATGTAGGGAGTTTGCACTAGTGTCAATGAGCTTATTTCCCTACACAACGCTTGAAAATAATTTTTCAAAAATTCATTTCCACTGACTTGAATCAATTTACTACATTCATTGAGAATGAACGTTGTCTATGGACGACTGCATATTAAAAATTAATTATTATTGTTATGAAACAAACTCATTCATAACTTGAAACATTAGTTTTTATTTGTAAGTGATTATTATCGTTCTCTTCATCGAATATCAAAGGCGGATGTCTTTCGAATGAAATTTCATTGGATGTTTTATGCATTTACTTGTGTATAACCCTTAAAGAAAAAACGAATTTTTGGGTCTCATGCAAAAAAGACGAAAATCCGACGGCCCGAGAGGGGCCTGAGAGGGTATACAACGGGTGGCACTTGATTTCTCGACTGCCCTTGAACCCCGAGAAGTTGCTTGCTAAGGTTTTACCGTTAGTATTCCTACATCCTTCCATTCGGTCTGAAGTGAGTGTGTGTATACCATCCTTTTCTCTTGTAGAGAAAGAGAAGAGCCACCAAACCACCGGCCACCCAGTAACATACCCGCTTATATAGCAGCACCCAGTGCGCTTTAATACTCAGTGCAACGAGCGACAACCGGCTCCGAAATTCTATTGAAAAGAAATATATAAAAATACCTGAAGTTGTTTTATTATTGCTAGCTCTGATCATCTGTCAATTTTGAGACTCATTTTTTATTATATCACAGTGCTCCAATTTTTCCGGTGTTTTTGGGGAATTAAAAACTATCTCGTTTTAATCGAAAATGAGCGAGGTAATGATTGCCATTTGTTTTTTTATCATTAAGTGGAAAATAAGTCGGTGATGGGGGAGGGGGCCTTTATCGAAAAGGATGGACAGTGCGATAGGGGAAGGGGAGGCGGGTAGAATTGTACTAACGATACTATAGACTTTATTTTTTTGGGCAGATGTATGATATATTTGATATTTTTCTTAACGTTCGCGGAGAAACTTTTTTTTATTATTTGAAATGATTATTTATCTCGTGGATTATTTATAGTACACAATTACCGTACAGGATTTTGATTGTTTTCACAGATACGTTAAAAAAAATTGTAAATTAAAAATTTAATTTTTTTTAACAGTGGATTGCTGAAACTTCAGTTTTGAGTGTGTTTATAATTAGTTTCTCAACTGATTGCTTTTATTTCAATGAAAATTCGATAAAATGTTATCTTTCTCCTCTCCATGACACAGTATTACACATAAGTTCGATAAAACATTGAACATTAAATTTTTATATTCCTCAAATTAGTGACATTCGAAAAATGCTGTTTATTAAAAATGTAAATAATTTTCACGACGTCCATCTTTATGGGAATTGCAATAGCTACTTGAAACATTAATATTTATATCGTTATCAATTCCGGTAATTATCTAGTGGACTCGTACCAATTAAGGCGAATAAATAAACTGCAATTAAATGCCCAATGAAATATTGAATAGCTAATGATGCTCCGGACAGTTTTTTTTTATTCACTGTAAAGTTATTAAAAATGGTCGGATTTTCATCATTGAGAATAATTGTTTAATCATTCCGTAAAGGTATCTACTCCAAAGCACATCTGAAAATGATAACTGCTAAATGATGAAGAACAAGAATAGAGATATGCTATTTCAACCAATCCGTAACTTCGTTCCTCAACTGACTAATCTTTCAGGCATTCTTTTGATATCTTGCCTTTACATTTCTCGATTATATGCACATTTCCGACCTATGAAAGTCGCTTAACTTTCTGCGGTATAACGCAGACTCCGGTCATTCATGCGGAAATAAAATTCAAGTCAGAAAATTTCGAATCATCTCTCACCGTGAGAATAAAATTCCCTCGACTTTTTGCATTTTTTCTGAACACGTCGCTGCCGATAGCAAATTTTATTTTACACCATAATTTGAATCGAATGAACATGCGAATTTTCTTAGATTTTTAATGAGTTTATTTTTAGACGTCGTGTTATCCACTAATTGAAAAATCAATAAATTGATTCTCTTAGGTAAACAAACTGGATGCCATCCCTTACTCACTCACAAAGTTGATCACATCAGATTTTCTACAAAATTCTATTTTATTTGTAATGGTATTACTATTTTCGATGTATAATACTCATTTCGCGGTATGTACACATACTATTGTTATTAAAAAAAGTTTTTTCGAACATATAGAAAGATTGGTGTCCGATAATTCCGATATTCACTCGCTCTACATCATCAGGAAGTCATTAAAAATTGGGGAAAGTAATTCAGTAGCCAAGTGGTTAATTAAGATGAGTCACTTCTGATTATTGACCAGTTTTTAATGAATATCTCGAAATCTAGGGCAGGTACAAAAATTTTCATTACAACATTTTTTATGGAGCGAATTGAGCGCTACAACAAATGTTATTACAATAATTCTGCTATCTGTCTCAGATTCGAAGATATGGCTGAACAACTGGACTCAAAAATAAACCATCTCGTTTTACCACTTCGCCACTGAATTAATTCGGGAGATTGATATAATTGTATTGATTCTAGTAATGAGATAAATGTCCCGGTACTTGAATTAGTCTAAATAGCCGAATCGTCGAGTGTCTGATTGTCATTTTTCTCCAATAATTAGCTAAATTCTCTCAAAACTGATATTTTGTGAATAAGCATACGGTTATGATGATGAAGACCGAATAATTGAGTCAAAAAATAATCGTTTCATTTTACTAAAATTTTCTCTTAGTGTGCAAATAGTACTTCAATACAAACTTTGTGGTTTAAAATTCGAGATTTTAAAGAGCAGACGCTCGAATATTTTTTCACACTTTTAGTTTTATTATTTCCCAGTGGACGTTTTATAACCAGACGCCGGTATCTGTAACGGTCCAACTCAAGAATAACGAGCCAACTCGTTAGGCCAAGTCATAATGCGCGAAGAAGATACCACCGTGTCATGATGGAAAAAAGACTAAATACAATAATGGATTGTAATATTTGAGAAACGTGGAGATTGTAGAAATACAGTATCTTTTTAATGGACAGTTCGTGAGTTTAGGTGTAAACGAGTTTATGGAATAGTGTAGAGATTTTTTTTTTCCATTGAAAAGGGTCGAATTCCGACTGAGGGAGTGTTCTAATCCTTGACCAAAAAAGGGAAATTATGTGGGCGTCTATTTTGAATTCCACCCACGTTGGCAAACCTACCGTTTGTGGTTGGAATTGTGTTGCTCAGAAGAATGGTGACTATTTTCTTCAATTGTAGGGAATTATTTCCAAGAGACTCACGATTCTGAGTATTTTATTAAATTGTATGAAACTGGAGGTGCAGAAATGCCAGTGGAAAGTCTCCTGTGTAAAACGTACTGAAGAAGAATAAGGGATCAAATATGATTCATATGTATTTAGATATTTCGATAACAATTATGTTAAATATTACAAGGCATTGCAATTTCAACATATTCGGGCTTACTGTAGGTATGAAGACTATGCCAAAGATTTTGGAAATGTCAAAATTGAAATAATTTAGGAATATGTGATACTGATATTAGTAGTAGAAAGACTCCGTGCGTGAGTGATTAATCAATAATTTTAATCAAATCATGCAGATTTGTCTTCTCTGCTTGACGAATTTATTTTTATTGTGCATTTATTGGTGTATTTATTTTTTTGTCCCACGTGTTTGATTCTTAACATCAATGTTCATGAAATTATTTCGACAGCATAGCCTAATCTTTTGTTGGATTTATTGTCAATAGGTGAATTCACCCGAGCGCGAAATTTATCGCGACCCTGATGTCATCAGAGCTGATGACAGAGTCGACGAAATTGTTCACACAGATACAGCACGAAAAATGCTGTCTATCTTCAGGCAAATGGAGGAAAAAGCGACTAAAGAAGATTTGCCCGATGGGCCCAAACCTCTGAAATGCTTTACTCCACCACCTGAAGATAAATATGCTAGACCAACAGCGTCAGACTCTGAAGAAGAAGAAGAGGAAGAAGGAGAGGAGTCTGGAAGTGATGAAGAGAGAGATCCAAACTATGTCAGAGCATCGGATAAGGTGAAAATCATTCAAAAAAATCGTCATTATTAGAATATTTGAACACAGATTCTCCCTATATTTATAATTATTTATACTTCACACTCGAAAACTGTTTAATGCTAAACATTTGTTAAACTTTAAAGGGCTGTTTCCTTTTCAGTTCTAGAACTTATTGTTCTACTCTAGATTCCTTGAGTGAAAATTTATCATTTATAGTCATAGCAAATAGTTAGACAACTTTCTTCTAGTAAAAACAGATCTTTCTCAAGCTAATGAAGAATGATTTATAAAATATTTCAGTGCTTGTGGAAATTCATTTATTCCCTTGCACACACAATGCAACATTCCAATGTGATGAAGAGAGAGATCCAAACCCACAATCCAATATTTGAAAAATTTACACACGAAACTTACTTGTTAGTTCTGCAGATTTCCTCAATGTTTAAAACCTTTAATTTACTAAAATAAATTTGATTAATTTTATATGTTTTTTTCTGTGGTAATTTTCCTTTTTTTCTGATATTCTTCAGGTTGAGGATGAGTTCTTGAAACAAGCTCAGAACGCTGCGAAGGCAAAAACACTTCGTGCTAAGTTCGAGCAGTGGGAAACGACCGATGGAAAAACAACAAGTCATCACGTTGCTGAGATGGACCTTGCTCAGACAGCAGATGGTGAGCAACAGAGCATAGAGTCTGCCAGAAGTCTCAGAGCTAGATTTGAATCTCTTGGGTCACAACCAGCAGAGGCACCCCGCGCTGCCAAAGTCAAAGTCAACAGATTTGTGGTGAGTTTTCTCTATCGAAAAAAAAGATATCTTTAATACTATTTTTTATTATGACATGCGTTTGACCGTTTTCTAGATTTAACTGTTTTCTAGTCTTGTGGTACTTATAGTTTTATAATAATGTACGATTCATTTGATGTATATGATTTTTGTGCAACATAATTTTTTAACGTTGTCGTTTGTAGTGACGTTTTGAAAAGCGATAATTTATTATATCACTTTCGCTAGTAAGCCAAGAAGTAATATTTAAATCCCTGTTTTATAATAAGAAAATCAAACAGCATACACCAAATCTATTGAAGTTTCAAAGATTTCTCGTTTCAGAGGTATTTTGAAGAATGATATACGCGATAATTAATTACTTATCATTTTCATTCGTCACTACTCTATCGAAATTCATCCATCCATCATAAATTTATCAATTGTCTTAGAGCTATTAATAATACTAAGTGAGTTCCAATCTTTTTGATTTGATACTCATCAGAGGAAAACATTTATTTAGTTATCAAAGAATAATTGCGAGCTAATATTTTAAACTTATCTATACAGACTGAGAAAGTATCTCCAGCTTTTTAATCCGACGTCAGTGTCTCGAAAGTCGATGATTAATTTATAAAAATTGATTATTCGGTAATTTGATCATTTCTGGGCCGTTTTCCATTCCATTCATCATTGCAAAATTATCTTAGTCATAACTGACTGATGGCAGAACTTTGAAGAAAGCTGTTTGGTAGAAAATTTCTTGAGCTGCAGAGAAACTCTATTTTCCCCTCGCTAAAAGACCAAATGTTCTCCAAATAATCACGATATAAACAAAACTTTGATGCTCACGTATTTATTGACTTGGTGCGAAATAATAAGTTGACCTAACCCGACCTCTGCAATTTTATAATTTGGCTAAGTGCAACTTTCAACTTGAAAAATTTGAATTAAAAATTTTGTAACTTTAATTGACAATTATTTGTTATTACGTTGGGTTTATTTCTTCTTTTGGTGTCTGCCTAGCATGAGCAATGACTGTAATTTCACGTATAATCCAGCATTAGGCTGATTAATGTGACGAAACTGCACCTTGGCACTTTATTTCAACCTGGATGAAATTTTTTATTAAGGTGACGGAATCGACGATTTTTACACTCAAATTTTTATACCAATTTTTATGCTTAAATTTTTGTATTTTTATTTTCACGCATACAACAAGTAGATATTGTTATAAATCTGTAATGGAGGGGTAAAGAACTTAAATGACCTTACCTGCAGCCTTACTATTCATTAAAATCTCAAAATCTGACAGCAATAGAAAAATCTTCATGAAGATTTTTTCGTAGAACTTATTTCTTCCTACAAAAAGGTAATGGGGGTTGCGTCATTTGCCATAATTTTTGGAAATATTCATTAAAAAAACAAGGTTTGAGATAAGAGTTAACTTACCTTGTTTTATGGTTTCACTATAGATATTATTTATTACCTGCTGGTAGTTGAGATGCAACATTTTTAAACAAACATAAAATTTACATGGTTTTCATGGTTTGTTCTGGCCCGTGAGAATAATTAATTACACTTTATTTTAAAAATATTTATAAACGTTCAACTAAGTATTTCGACAGCTTTAGCCACAAAAACCACGATAGAGTAAATAATAATGATCATAGAAATAATTTAACTTAAATAGGAGCTGCAAAGAGAGAACCGCGCACATCTTTAGGAACTTAAATCCGGCTAGGTATCAAAAAAATTTTTTCACTCCATTTTTTCATATCAAATCGACTGCTACTTTACCAGAACAATAAACAAAACGTGATTTTCGTGTCGAATGTCCGTATATTGACTTTTTTCCACAATGGATTATAACATAGCATAGATTATATTTATAGCATATATCATACAGTTAAGAGCTATTCGTAGTAACATTTGACTGAAGATCAATTAATTTGCGCCGTTTCACTGCAAAAAATATTACTGACATGCCGTCAACAATTATTTAAATTTCGGCATCTTATTCCTTGATACCATTGAACCTACAGTAAACCCCGTGGTCTCAGTGATTACCAAATAACTGTAAAAATGAACACATTGAGTGATATATTCATGAACGCTTATGAATACAAATTATATAAATTATTATCAGGACAAGAAAACCATAATGTGAGAATGCTTTCTTTGGAAAGTCGTTAAAGAGCGATAATTTTAACTGAACATAGGGTAGTGATGATCCGCAATGCCAATGTGATCTCTCGGGCATAAATGATTGGAAGAACCTCGATGAATTAGAGATATGAAAGAATTATCAGCAAAAATTTTGAGATTTTCCAATGATACAATTGTTTATAATTTTACGGTAAGAACGATACCGTCACCTTAATTTCCTTGAGTGTATCGTGTGAGGAATATCCACAAATGTTCACCAAAAATAATTCATATTTGAATGAATTTTCAAATTTTTGGGAAGCAGTAAGACTCGAAGACTGACACCAGTGCAATGAGCAGCGAGGACTCAACCCTGGAGCATCAAAGTACTTTTCACAGTCAGGGATTTTCTAAACAGCAGAAGAAAATATATTATTTACCAACTAATTATGGCTATTCTTATCATTACAAACGTGTTTACGTTTTATAGAGAATTTTAATTGATGAAGTTAGGTTTCGATACGATTTACTGTAGATTATTACATGTATTATATTCTCTCGTATTTAATTCGTGCTAAAAACTTGATAAGAAAGCAAGAAATTTGATGAATAAAAAAAAAAGAGTGCAATATACAATGTTGTCATCATCTAACTCTTGATTGAAATCCATGATTTAGTAAAAGTAGTTTCTAAGTTGAAGATTTCTATTTTCAGTCGTTGAATGATTCATTAACATCTGTAAAATTTTCTTTCGCGTGCCAATTAACAGTTACGGGGGGAAAAGTGAAAAATGTAACTACTAATCTGCAAAACAATGAAAAAGACTGATAAGAACAGTTAATGTTTCAACGATTTATTTTCGAGATACCAATAGAATTCGCGGAATGAGGGTGGTTTCTACGATTCGAAAAAAACTACTCAAAAATATTCATGGGAAATGGTGTGGAAGGAGAGAGAATTCTAGAGTGAAAAATTTTTGAGATTTCAAATCACGCAAAATAGAATTGCATTTTATAACGAACCAATTTCATAGAAAAAGCTTTTTGCATAAATTTGGGAATTTCAATTTTTCAATAAATATTGAAATATTTCTCTAACATCGATTTTTGTTGAATTTATAATCGACAATTTGTGGCACTTCAAATTAGTTTTTTTCATTAATCTGTGCATCTATATTCACATACTTCTTCTGAATTAAAGAATTTATCAATTGACCTACAATACTAAAGATCCAAACATGCAGGACTTGTAATGAACTAATGTATCAGTAACGTTTCCCAATAAGGCTTCCACGATAATTTATAACAATAATTGAAAGTCAAGTACATTTTTCGGGAGTTGAAAATAAAATTGCAAAATATATTTTTGCATATTTGATGAAGTAATCTTGAAAGGTGAAAGAATTTTCGGTTTGTTCTATTTATAATTAACATTTACATGAATAAAAGATTGTGACATATCTGCACTAATCAGAAAAAAATCCTCTCTACAGAGTATAAAAAAATCATAGCAATTCATCCTGTAATCGCTTAGAGTTTGGAGTTATTATACAGCAATATTGTATTATAAAATGTGAACTTCGACTGTATCTTTTTACTGTGGAAATTAATGACAACAAATAAACAAACGTTACAACGTTTTATTGAAGGGGAATGACTAGACTATGCATTATCTATTCGGTTATCCGTTTTAATTGTTAAGATAATTAAGAGAGAGTTCCTTGAACGGTCAAATGCACTTTCCTTCTCTCATCCTTTTCCATCCTATGTAATGATAATATCGGTAGTGAAGTCGTGAAAGGAGATGAGAACATGTAAGAGTTTTTTTTCCTTGGGACATTTCATGAACTGTAAGGTTTATTTTTTCAAAGTCATCCGTTTCGAAAATATTCACAGTACTTTTATGAAATTTTTGAGCGTATTATTTTATCACTCACATACTATTTTTCGTTTCTATTATTTTATTTTTTTTGTAATATAATCAGGAAATTCAAACTGCCTGTACTGATGTCTGTGAAAGCTGTGAGAAGAAGGTTTACCCATTGGAAAAGGTGGAGACGAATAACAAAATATTTCACAAACATTGCTTCCGATGTTTGCAGTGCAACTGTGTTTTGAGGTAAATAGTATTGATTATTATAACTTCATTAATGGTGTTGACAATTATCTCGTGCCAAATACATTTCTACTACAATATAATCTATGTCTCTATTCTGTAAGTTTTCGAAATAGTTCTCAGAATCTCTCTGTCTCGTGTTTTACAACAGAAATTATTTTTGTATCCTTTATAGTATTGTACGTTTCAGAATTTCGGAGTGAAAATTTTTAAATAAAATTAGATGCGAGAGCATTGCCATCTTGTATGATGAATCCGAATAAATGTTCTGTTTAAATCATTGAAAAAATTATTAAAATCAATCATGACATAATTTGAGGAATTTAAGTAATTCCACTTCTATTGAAAATTCGTTTTGAAAAGCATCTCAAAGTCTTATAGGAGTTGTCTCTGAACGTGTTAGAAGATGGATATTTAGGCACCTATTCAATTAGAATCGCATGGACCGAAATTGAATTATTAAAACAGCCCTAAATGGAAGAGAGTTCCTATTTTAAAACTATGGTGCTAATCAATTTTTTTTTAAACGGAGAGACCGTTCTTTAAGTCTCTGTTCGAAGATATCAAACACTCAACTCAAACATGAGTCATCTTATCTCATTTTACCACTTCGCTACTGAATTCATAGATTTGTATGATTAGATTTTTGTTTTATATATATGTATTTTTGATATGTTGACGTATGGTATTTTATTATAGTATCGGAAAAATCCCCATTAACCTCCGAGCAGTCGAGCATCACTCATTTGGTGCTAAATACCTCATCTAATTATGTTAATCTAAGTTATGAAAACCTCTTTGAATTTTTTTTCAATAACATACGATTTTACATTTTTTTTGTAGAATGGATACATTCACACTCAACAATGGTAAACTCTACTGCATTCCCCACTTCAAGCAACTCTTCATAGCCCGCGGTAACTATGACGAAGGCTTTGGCGTTGACCCCCACAAGAACAAGTGGTCAACGACAACAAATTCATCAACGACTGCCCCAGCAACAATTGTGGCAAATGGTGGGGCAACGCCCGTGGCCAATTAGGTCTGATGTCCATATTAAATCGCGCTCTAATCAAACAATTGAGAGGGAAATAATACAGACACTGCAGTTTATATTAATAAAAGAGTTGGGGGAACAGAGGCGAAAAGAATTTAAGTGAAAGTGAATGTTGCATCCATCAAAATTGCTCAATTCATTAATTTGATTTTATGCGAAAATACGTATGATTTAATGGAGAATTTTAACATTTTGTTAATTGTGAATAATTGATTGGATTAGAAACTGGAAAATCTCATGTGAGTGTGAAATTGGTATCTTACTTAAGATTTAATTTAAAATGCGTCTTAGACAATGAATAAGCTGTTTATTGAGAAAACATCGTATTGTATTGAATGTATTAAAAAATTCAAAATTCAGCTGTGTCAAATATTTTAGGAACGTCATTGTAAATTGGGTCGGATGAAAATATTTTTTCTGTCGAATTCGTTCTTTCATGCTAATTGGAGGGTTAAAAAGGTTGGAAGTGATAGGTGAGAGTGTTTCAGCTGAAAATCCTCTAGTTTTTCAGTAAAATCATTTGCAGTTCTAGATTCAACCAGATTTATAACAATTAATTCTTAACAATTTATTCATTGAATCTACTCCAATCAGTAAATCCAATCGATGCCAGTTAAATGCCTATTCACATATGATTTCGTAAAATTCCTCACGGCCTATTAATGAAGCAATTTCCTCCATTCTCCAGAAAATTCCCGATATTTAAAAAATGACTCAATCAAGTTTTATGTAAATTACTTTGAATTATTTATAATGTTTAAACGGTGAGCCCGTGCAATGTGTATTATTAATTATTTCTTGGCTGTGCTTATTCAGCGCGGCTGATGCTCACTTGACAGGAACTTTCGCAATATGTTAAATTAAAAAAGAAATCAATTAAAAATCCATTAACTCTGTACACAATATTTGTGAGCATCACGTGGATATTCTTGCCCTACTTAATTGAAACATCGTGCGAATAAGATAAAACATAACTTGGTTAATTCTCTTTTAAATGTTAATATTTTTTCCAAATACTTTAACTTAAATTGTGTAATTGTCATTGTTTTTTAATCATTTCAAAATTGTAAACAGCATCGATGATCGATGTGAGGTTGATTAATATGATAAACTTGGCCTCAGGGAGACTGCTCACTGTGAAAAGTCTCCATGATTCTCATTACTGACTACAACATCATGAACTATTTAAATGTTATAAAAGAGATTCTTTTTCAGTACGTGGAGGGTACTATTTTCTCCCCAACTGACTCGAAGAGATAATAGCTTATATGTATTATTCATATTTTAAATCTTTTTTGTTCATTTCTTTTTATACATTGTACTATATATTTTCATTTATCTTCATTTTTATCTCTATTGCAAAGGAAATTCTGAGCGATGAAAAAGTGTATTAGCTCCATTAATGTCAATACAATATTTAATTCTTTTAAAATTGTCTCATCATTATTTATGTTCACATCCAAGTGCATGATCCCAAATTCAAAATAAATTTGGTCAGCAAAAAAAAAATTTTTAATGCGTATATTTTACCGCCGGTGTCCATAATACTGCAACATCTCTTGTTAAGGGGTTACATGGGTTTCAAGGTTTCAAAAAATCGATTTTTTTGTCTTATTAAATTCTATAACATCTCTAGAATATTGTCCTAAATTTTCAAGTTGATCCGAGTAATAGTTTCGGAGATACAGCCCTGAAAAGACGGACGCTCGAGGTCAGGTATAGGCTGAGCGCGCAGTAGGTATAACGCTGCAGCTGCTCGCCTATTGTTAGTCGTAATTCTTGCCCTTTTCTTTCACTGTATAAGGTAAACTAGTGGGAAATATTTCATTTGGTGATTTCTCGTTAAACTACGTAGTTTATTTTGAGTTTATAAGTGTTTGCTGTGAATTTTATTCGATAAAAAATGCCGTTTAAAGTGTCTAGAGCCCAGATAACGGAAGGTGTTCGTAGAAAAGATAGACCTAAGAAAAGGAAACAATCGTTTAATCCGAAAAATCCTGAGATAGATGATAATTCTTTCACGAGTTCGTCGGCAAAGAAATTAAAAGGCGAGGATAAACAGCACGTGCCAGAGGAAGCCACACTACAATATTCGATCATTGACTTTGCTCTGGTTTTTTCTACACTTTCGTCTTTTGTGCGGTGTTCAAACATTATTAAAAGTGCAGGTGAAGAACAATTTTGTAATGGAAAAATAGATTTTAAACAATGCTCCAAATTCGGTCTGGGATTTAAACTTGTGGTACAATGTGAACGATGTAAACCAAAATATATTTTATCATGTCAACAAATTGGCAGAATGTATGAACTAAATCGGCGGTTTATTTTTGTTATGCGAGTATTGGGTTTGGGTCTTGCTGGATGCAAGAAGTTTTGCGGTTTGATGGATATAAGCAGCTCCTTTTTGAATCAATCAACATACGACTTTTATATTAATAAAATACATGAATGTATTACCATAGTTGGTGAGAAACTGTTCTCCTCTGCTGCTACAGAGGAAAAGCAAATGACAAGTTTAGCAAACAACATTGAAGATACGACAGATGTGACTGTCTCCGGTGATGGGACGTGGAAAAAGCAAACTGCTGCATTAATCGCTGCTTGTACTTTCAATGAAGGAATATCAGCATTATTATTAATTATGCACAGTATGGACCTAAAACTTGGTCCAAATTCCCACAATTATGCCCGAAAGATAGATGAAAACCGGGTGATCGCAGCCGAAAAGAAATCTACTAGCGAGACTCGTGAAGCCAGGGTTCGTCATCGACAGGAGCAAAAGGATGCCCTGGACATTGCAGCTGCAGCAGGTTCTCCACTTTATGGCCCAGGAATCGACGATTCAATGTAAGTTGAAAAAAAGATTTTTTTTCCCACTTTTATTGTCTCCAAAACTTTAAACGCGTTTTTCTCAAAACTATATTTTCAAAGTCGGTTGTCAAGATTTCTCGCGAACTACTCAACCGATCTTAATGAAATTTTACACAAGTCTTCGAGATATCATTTACAAGGTCTTGAACGAAGGATTTTTTTTTTTAATTACAACTATTTAAAAATAAAAAATTTCGAGAAATTTTCATCAAAATTTGCATTTTTTTATAAAAATGTCTGCCAAAAATCGAATTTTCATTTTTTTTTCCTTCGTCCAATGCAGCCCAGTGCAACTCCTGCTCGATAGCTGCCCAGATATTGTCACGTCCTAGGTGGCGCTGATGGCTATGTGTTCTATCTCGCTTGGGAGTTTGAAGATTTGAATACGCGCCAGGGTTTTTGTGCGCGTTGACAGAAAAAATAACGAAAAAACGATAATTTGTTGACATTTAGTATATTATAAAAATGAGAATGAAGTGCTTATCTTAGCTATATACATACAATAATTAAAAAATACATAGAATTTAATTATTTTCGATTCATCTAATTCATCGTGCAGAAGAGGGCCGGTGCAGACATTGAGTCCATCAATACTATTTATCAAAGCTTGGATTTCTTCAATGGATCGGATTGGTGCATGATCAATATAATCCCAGGGTTGATGTAACACGTAGACTTGAGGTATTAAATTAGGTTTTATCAGAATCGCCTTCCAGATTACTGGTGTCACATGGTTTGGACCGTTTAATGAGTTTTTATTTTCAATAATTTTAGTTACGATGAAACTTAGCATGTTTCTATGATTACTGGGCTTTATTTCTTGTTACCATCCCTCAGGAAGTTTGAAGCTAGTTCGTACCAATTCATTAAAGCTAATCGAAGATGTGTGATTGTTAATGTTTCCACGTAATGACACAGAATCAGCTGCCTCATTACTGCAGCATGGTGAAGCACATGCATTTTCCGAAGATGCAAGATTCTCACTATCACTAAAATTGGAAATTGACGGGACGTCCAGGGGTAATTCCAAATTTTCCTGATTTTCATGGATCGGGACAGCATTAGGTGCATTATTGTCGGGGCGTGCAAATAAATTATCAGAACCCAGTCCTTCGTTAATGAGCTCTCCGTTGTGAATTACACCCCTGTGATGGCTCGCAACTAGATTCTCGTGAGTTGGGTTTTTTACCTGGCATTTCAAATCAAGAGAATTCCAGTCCTCGGTCCAGGGAAAAATGGACGGAACTACTCCTTTTTTCAGCCGTGGAACTTTTAAAATTGTCTAAGACATATATACAAATCTTTTTTACCCGAATATGACATTATTTTTCATGAACAAAAAATGTGTAAACATACCTTGCCGAAAACTTGTCCATTTCTAATTATAGCATCTCTCTCTGTCCAATCTATTTCCTGAGTTCGAAAATGTTTTTCACATACAGCTCTCCCAGCACTCAAATCATCACGATTTAATGCAATTCTCCACTCTGCTAATCTTTTTTTCGTAATCGAAAAAAAATGTACTTTTTCAGGATTCGTATTATAACCCGATTTGCATTCTTGAAGCGCACAAGATGGCATTATTTTTTCTTCGCAAAAACCACAGAAAGAAAAACACAATTTGAACGCACATTCAATACCAGGATTTACCATAGAAACCGAGGAGTGGGGATGAAAATCGCAGGGAGGGGATAGAGCACATAACATCCTGCACCATCTGGATCGGTGACAATAACGGGGCAGCAAATCCTTATGGACTTTTAGAGGAGTTTCAGTGGGCTGATCCAATACCTAGTTTGTTGTCTTTACTAAAACACTAATTTTTTTACTTTCATTTCAGATAATCCTGAAAGAAGTTCTGCTGACAACGCGGAGGCACCTTTTTTCCGAGGGACTGCCGGAAATGGCGTCGTAATGGCCGCCATCTTGATATTTTTTTTTGAAAATTTCACAAAATGTTTATTAAATATGTATCTTTTAAATAATAAAAAGTTTCATCTAAATATTTCATTTTTTATATGCAAAAAAAATTATTGAAAAAAGGCCGTTTTTTTGCCGGAGGAAACCCATGTAACCCCTTAAATTCTCGATTTGATGAAAAGAAAGGCCTCGCATAGAATGATCAGATCAAAGAGGATTAACTGAATAGAGCCTCAATGGGGAACTTGCATGATTTCTTTTAATTTTTTTTTACATAGTTAATGGTCCTAATAATAGATTTTTCATGAAAAAACATTTAAAAAATCGTTTAACAATTAATTATCGATTGTTCAAAAAGTGAAAGTTTCAAATGCTCCAAAAATTGTCATGATGTCATCAGGCGGGTCCTATACTTCCGCATGTGGCGCCATCTACCGGATCATAGATTCCTACCGTCGGTATATCAAATTTACCTAACCCTAACTGATTAAACCTATTTAAACTGATTTAACCTTAACTGATTAAAACACTCACAAATACTCCAAAATGTCAAATGACAGTAAAAAAGTTAAAAAACAACCATACAAATATTGTTTTGTACCATCGTGTGCGAACTCAACTGTGTCAACACCGAATAAAGTGTTTATAACAGTTCCTGCGTGCAAAAATATTCAAAAATTGTGGTGTGAAGCCGCAGGTAATTCTCGCCCATTACTGGGCAGAAGTGACATTTAACAATATAACCTCTACTGTTCGTTGAAACAGGCTGACGTTTAGAAAAATATCAGTGCTGTCATCTAGCGGCTGCAATAAGAACCCGGAGTCACCGCCTGATGACGTCGCGAGCGTTGAATCATGGTTCAAAATTATGCAATTTTCGATTGATTGTTAAAAAAAAACTGCGATGAGTTAGAATGCATTTGTCATTGGAGAGTATTCCATAGGCGTTAGACTATTTATTAATACATTTGTTTCTCAAATCTGGGCCGCATGCAAGTTCCCCATTGTTTAGTACAAAAGCAAAGGAAAACCTGACATTAACGCCCAAAGAGGATAGACCAAAGTAGAGGCTCCGTTCTGGGGGTTTGACTGACGCCAGTTTCTCCACGTTACCGACACGATTTCACCCCCGAGGAGACGGGGCGCCACGAGTCCTACTGGGGTATCTGCATATCGGCCAAGCGGGGGGGCTCCGTTCGTACTTGTTCAACTGTACAAATGATCAACTGTACACAGAATTTTCAAACGGTGAGAGCACCGTTTGAAAATTCTAAAATTCTAAAAAGCTAGGCTGTACATGTGGCGCTGGGTCCACATGTACAGCCTAGCTTTTTCTCTCGACAGTTGAATCCCTGCACAGTGGTGCTCTCATCGTCTGAAAATTCTGTGTACAGTTGATTATTTGTACAGTTGAACAAGTACGAACGGAGTCCCCCCGCTTGGCCGATATGCAGATACCCCAGTAGGTCTCGTGGCGCCCCGTCTCCTCGGGGGTGAAATCGTGTCGGTAACGTTGAGAAACTGGCGTCAGTCAAACCCCCAGAACTGAGCCTCTACTTTGGTCTATCCTCTTTGTCAATAATCCTCAAAACTCATGAATCCTCCGTCATGAATTTGGGGGGGCTCCGTTCGTACTTGCACAACTCTAAAAATGAACAACTGAACAGAAAATTTTCAAACTGTGAGAGCACCACATGGGTCCACATGTACAACCACATTTTTGTCTCAACAGTTGAATCCCTGCACAGTGGTGCTCTCACAGTTTGAAAATTTTCTGTTCAGTTGTTCATTTTTAGAGTTGTGCAAGTACGAACGGAGCCCCCCCATGAATTTTTGTATCGTCGATGGCGCCATCCCACGGATTCGAGCGGTATTTCTAAAAAAATATGGCTACAGCTGATCGCTTCAATCCCGGCTTTCCGAATTTACGCTGACTGTAGTGGTCAAATTGGTCCAGGAATAATTTTAAAAAATAGTGCATTATATCCCATGAATCGGAAATTAGGTGTGAAAAGTGTCCAGTGTCTGAAATAATTATAATGAGTGTTTTTTCAAGTGACAGTTAGCCACGCCATATTGACCGGGTGCCACGGTGTGCTAATTTGGACAGGGGGCGAGAATGGTGTTTTTTTTGTGTGATTTTCCAATGACAAAAAAAAATACTTCCATTCATTTTCCTCCTTCCAGACCTAATTTCCGATCCATCGGAAACAAACGTTCAATTTTTGTGACCAAAATTGGATTTTTTCGTCCAATAACCCGGTCGTAATTTCGGAAACTGGAAATGGTCAATTTGGATCAGTTTCCTAGGGAATTTCATAGGGACTTGTCTGGAAAAAATCCCTCCAACCGGGCCTTAACATCAAATTGATGACAAATGGCGGTTGCATGGATTACGGAGATGCTGCAGTGGTTAAAAACAGTTTGTAAACGAGTTGAAATTTTAATTAGAAAATGACAGTATCTTCTGATCCAGTTCGTTTTACAAAAAAAAACTTTGTCTGATACGTGGGGGGCATAAGCACACGTGGAGGTACTGACTGAGGTTGTTTCGCACGTAAGATGCGAAACCACACAACTATAGTATCAATCGAAATGATGGACCAATAGGAAGATCAATCAAAAATTCAAAATCAACGCTCTTCGTATCCCACGCGATCTAAAGGTTATATCGGATATGACGTGATAGACATCGATTATTGTCATAAATCGATGAGAAAACAATCGATTTGTGCATCTCGAAATTCGATATTATTCCATTCCAGAAAAAGGTCAAACATCGAAACTATCGATAGCTGGCAAGTCTGTCACACTGACTCCTCATTGGCTGACAGCTGTCTAAGGCAGTTCCGTTCAATTCAGAACTCATTTAATTTTGAAATTTTCAATCATGATTTTATAAGGACAACACACGTTGTCCTTTCGGAATAAGCGGGCCAGCATCATAAGGCGCGCCGAACCCTAAAATGAGGTTATATAGAGTATGTCTAATTAAGGGGTTATTCTCATGTGAGCACTTCAAAAAATCGATTTTTGTTTTTTTTGATATTTTGATAGTAAAACCTACTGAAAACATGCTGTGAAAAATTCAGACCGAAATTCATAGTATTTGATAAGTTACAGCTCATAGTCGCCGACGTGTCGTAAGCGATTGTCTACCAGGCTTTCAACTTTAAACGCGTTTTTCTCGAATCATCATTTTCTGAAACGGTCAAGGTCCTACAAGAAAAAGTATTCAACCGATTGCTTTAAAATTTACATATGTTCTTCTACTCATTTATAGTTATCGTCCCTACCACAATTGTTTATTTTCGACAATATCTTCATATTTTTTTTAAACGATTTGTAACGAAAAAGAACAAGATTTTCGTGATTTTTTTTTTGAAGTTCGATATTTTTTTTTGTTTTTAATGAAATTGATTATATTTGGTAGGGACGATAGCCACAGATCTACTGAATAATAATCCATTCGATTTTTTTATGTCAGACAACATGAACAGCCGCTATCACCTTGACCAGTGAACTACCTTTTTTTGTTGGGGACTACTTTGACTTAAAAAAAATATATGTTAAAAATGTAAAAAATGGAAAAAAAAATTTTTTTCGTATATTTCAAAATACAAATAAAAATATATTGAAAAATCAACATGATTGAAGTTTGTTGTCGCATAAAAAAAAAATTCCGAAAAAGTGGTAAAATATAGGCGTTCACATGAGAATAACCCCTTAAGGGTCATATCGACTAGTTTTCAATAAGAAGGCAATCAATCAAACACTTAGCTGCCAGCATTTCGAAAATACTGTAGCAGTCCCATTAGTAAATGTAACCTGGCGCGATAATGGTAGACCCGGGTTCGATTCCTGGCTGGCTCAAAGTGGAAATCTTTTCTCTGTAATTATAATTCTCTTGGAATTATTTTACGTCTAATGAAGGTTAGGCGGTGTTTCTGGTGAATTTGCGAGTGAATTTCTATGGTATCCGGTAGCTCAGTTGGTAAGAGCGCCCCTAAGACTCTACATTCAGGAGTCAAACTCTGTACATAATAGGATTAAGTTAGATTTAAGTCAATTTAATACTAAATAACCGAGACACGAAGAATGACTTTTTTCCAAAACCTATTTTTTTTAATCATTCGATAACTCATCTTGAAAATGTATAAATCACGTAGCATCAATTATGATTTAATAAACCCTAGAATAGCCATAGTTAATACACAAACAGAAACATTTCGCTGCAGCAACTCTGTAATCAATACAGATTCGCAGGAGTAAAAAAACATAGATATAAGGAGTTTTTTATTACATTTGTTCATCTTCATGTATTTTATTTGGTATGTTGGGTTAATAAAGAAATCTTTTCACAAATAACATGATAAGAGCGCCTGGCGCGATACTGGGAGACCTGGGTTCGATTCCCGGCTGGGTTAAAGTGGAAATTTTTCCTATCTAATTCTAATTCTCTTCGAATTGGAAAAAAGGGATGGTTAAGTTGACAGAGCATCCTCCAAGGTAAAGTAGATATTAATGGGTGCTACATGACAAATTATATGGCGCCTATAATCCATGATTATAATCTGAAGTTAGCGGAAAAAGGTCTTTAAAGGAGATACGCCGTTGAAAAATCGAGGGATTCGAATACTTGGACTGTCAATCTATTCGATGGGCACATAGTTAGCTACCACAGCGGTGGATTAGGTAGACATAAAATTGAAGGGTGGGTTTAATGGATTAATCATGTTCAAACATATCAATGCTGCATATATCGCCTCGGAACAAATGCATTGCAAAAAAAATTAGTCACAAATGTAGTTTTCTAAAATCTCATTGTATTTTTTTCTCTCAATTTTTAAAACATTTCACCTGCTGTTAAGGTATGACGGCTTGTCAAGCTGTCTTATACAATTTATTACTCCGTTATTTGAATGTACAATACAGCTTGACAAATTTTTAACCCGTCCCAACAGATAAAATTTTGACTTTTGAGTGGAGAAAAAAAAATTGAAAATGTCATGAAGAGATTACGAACAATTATATTTATGATTTATTATTTTTTTAATGCAGTCGTTTCGAAGCAAGATTTACAGTATTTTTTCACGATTCATTATTTTATTGAACTCCGATTTCAATTTATATTGCCATCTAATCAATCACTACCACCGCTAGGTTTCTTCTTCTCCGATAAATAAAAAATTGAAATTTCAAATTACCCAATTGTTTCAAAAAGATATCCTTTATTGAATATGCGATTTTTCTAATTTCATGTATTATATGCTATAAAATAAATTTAATGTATCTTCGTGTGAACCGACTGTGAAAATCGTTTTTAATCTGTTCAACTATTGCGCAATTATTTTTGAAAATCAATCTTCAAGATATCATCAAAATGATTCATCGGATGCGTTAGTCGCCGGCTATCCTGTCTGTCCCTGAGGTCTGGGGAAGTAGGTGTTATCTGCCAATAAGATTGGAAGATACGTCAACCATCAAAACGACGCACACGTTAAATAATTAAACTTGAGTTGGCCGTGTGGGCTGAACACATTATACTGACCAACCCAAACTACCACACTACCACCCTCGACTTCCGCCTCATTCTCTCTTTGTTTCTATCTCCATTTTCTGTCTTTATTTCTTCTTTTTATTTTCTTGGGAACCACTCCTCAGCCACCGTTGATAGTTCCTCCGTCATTTTCAGTTGTTCAAGGACCACGTGCGGGCTCGGTCACGCTGCTAAATCATCAACAAGTTTTACTCAGTAAATAAACCACTTAGTTTCCAATAAACAAATTGCATCGCGTCGGAAACTAAAAAAGTTATGTTTATTTTGTAGCTGGAAAAAATTTGTGTTAAAAAATGTAAAACTAACAGATCTGAATGGGTTTGTCGTGAGTACGTCCTTCCACGATTTTCACTTAAAATCAGAAAAATAAGAATAACTACAAAACTTGCTAAATTATCTAAACAATTCAATCTTCAATACCCGAAAAAATACAAATTTCAATTTGCTAAATAGGATTAATTGTCCGATAGTGGAAATAATCTATAATTTTGACGCCTTTATAGGATCTATTTTATTATATTGTATATAGTGAGGTAAAAAGAAATGGTATTCTCCATAGAGTCATGTTAGAAACATATATTTTTAGCCAGGAATTATTTCGAATGAAGGTGTTGAAGATTTGGAGAGGATCTTGGGAAATCATATTCAGCGCAAGTACATTCAATTGATTCAATTGATTTAGAAAATCCAAATTATCTTAGCCTCGTTAAACTTAACAAGGCTAAGCGGAAGGAAAAAATCATAAAAAATTACCGAAAATTTCATCAATAATTGTCCGTGTAGAAGTTCAAGTCAGGATGACACTGAAACTCCGCTTTCGTGCTCAAAGTGACCATTTAGCTCCGGCTTTACGGGATAACCAGTGATGATTGACCAGAGAGAATTATACACCAGTTAAGATGTGATGTTGAAATTAATTGTTATATCAAGGATGTAGTTACTAAGAATTTTCTCAACTGCGTGGATTGGAGTTAATTGAATTTTCGAAAAGATATCTGAGCTTCCTCTAATTTTCTCAACAGATTAAAGGTCTGCTGCTGATATCATCTCAGTCGTCTCGTTTTTTGTAAATTTCTGAAAAACCATGGATCACATGAACTTGAAAAAATAACTCGCTTTTCAGTCTGATCATTATTCAATGACTCACAAATTTTCATAGTCACCTGTCTATTTTTCTATATTTTTGGTAAAATTTCCTGAATTTTTGCAAACACTTACTGAGGAAATAAGAAATTATTTCACAGTAATGAAACTTCATGAGTCATTGAATAATAATAAAACTTAAGGGCAATCTATTTCTTTCTGTTAATGTTATTTATCGTTTTTCAGAAATTTGTACTAAACTCTAAAAATTAGAAGAATTTTGTAGAATTTCAACAGATGATAATGGCTGTTAGGGGTGACTCCATGAATAATTCCCAACATGAAATGAAAGGCCCAGTAGATCTTTCGAACAAGATGCCTCCATATAAGACACCTCACACTCCAAACGATTTCCTCAGCACCAACGCGATAGTGTAATGTCTTTCCTAGAAATAGAAAATAGGCGGTGGTAGAGGCATCAACGATCACAGTGAACGATTCATATCTCATCGTCCCCTCATTTCATTTCCCATCATCAGCATAAAAAAATAATATATGCAGTGTCACCAGATAAGACTATCATCCGGTATTGGATTTCCTGGAACGTCTGAACTCGAATATGTGTTTCGATTGAGCCGAGTCATGATTCTACAGCGATGACAGTACCTTAACCCGATTGTGCTTATCTGTCTGTCTTCCCTGTAGATTCCACCTTCACCTCCACCTCCACCACCATCTTCACCAGCTTTCAGCCGACAAACAGAAGCTCTGAATCTAGTCATGGAGAAATACCACAGTTGCCGGTAAAAACTACTCCTACAACTCTTTCAGTTCCAGTGGTCTTGATGAGGTTTTTATTCTATTTGTGATTAGGAAAGAGTGGGGTAAAATGAACAGCTTTTTATTTAAATTCGTGTGTTGGCAATTAAAACTGATGAATGTCTTCGTCAAGGCAGAGAATCTTGAGCCAAATCATTGTGAAAAGCTAGTTAAACATTAGCAGAAGAACTGTAAAATAGGTGGCTACGAAAACAAGTTTTTTTTCTAATTATTTAAGAATTAATTTTACTATGAAAAATACTGTTGAAGCACAACCCAATGCACCAGAAGTACATAATCATTGGCAAGTTTTTGCGTTATATACGAGGTTGTGTCCTTGGGAAATCCTACATGATGGCCTATCAATCCAGTAGTTGTGAAACACTTCATTTACCTAATGACATTTGTTAGAAAATTAACTAATTTTGTAAACTAAAAAAGAAATCATTTTTAGAGTGTCCATCTTACCCCAGGTTTTACATTAGGATCAAACATAGAATTCATACTAAAAAACATCTTATCAGTATATAAAAGAGCAGTCGAATTGTTATATTCTATTGACTGAATATTAGACGAGATAAATCCCCCCGACAAATTATCATTGATAAACTCCTGATCTTTCCACGCATCACCAGATACGTAATAATAATTCAAAATTATAAACAATCGTAATAATATACATATATGTGGCAATTTAAAAGTTGTCCATCGACTACAGTTCTTTTGATGGAAAAACTCCATCCAAATATTTATTTATTTAATATTTTCAATTCAATTTGTGCAACTTCTTCCGGGAACTTTCAACTAAAAATCACTCGAAGGCCTTCAGTCATCTGACCAAATATTTAATCAACTATTGAGCAATATATGTAGATGCGTTCACGTTCAAGTTATTCGTTAATATTCCGGAGGAACGGGTTCTTCTATGAGAGTTTGATCCGATTCTTTTAGGCTCCACAATGACTCCTAATGTTACTCCACCAGCCGTTACTTTGTCTCTCCAGTGTAGCTAGTTCATCAGAGAGAGAGAGAGAGAGAGAGAGAAAGAGAGAGAGAGAGGGAAGTCATCTTACACCAAGTTGCAGACATTGGATTTTTCCTGTCTCTCGTTCTTGAAATTCTTTGCGGTCTCATGCACTTGTATTTATAGAGGGACTGCGGGTGCAAAGGCACTGTGGAAAAAGTACAAATAAAAGGGCATTTGGACTCTAACCCGGTGAGGGCTGGCAACATAGGAGGCCAGACATTTGGAAATCCGTCTCAATATCGGCGGCAGTCACAACAATAAGAAGATTCATGATAAAAGTTATCCGATAGATCATGAGTCGATGTGTCGACGTACCTTGTTCAAGATACCTCCCAAAAAGTGTCAGCTCGCCAAATCAACATGATTGACTTCTGGAGTACTGGGAAATTCTTAGCCCTTGGGATTATTATCACTGAATGTTGCGTCGGTGAATTTTACGTGAGTATCATTCCTATACATAAGAACCCATTTTAACAATGATTTCCCTTAATTTTTATATTTCTTTCATCTTCATTTCTCAATTTTATTTGTCACTCTCCTCTGGAGTGTCTGGACCAGTCTTGCGTTCACGGTCATTGATGGGGTGTGTGAAGGTATTTAAATTCGATTCTATAGGCCGAGAGAAATATTCAATAAAAATGACGGAAGTCCCAGTTCAGTTACGATATCAATCGGGAAATGTTACGTGATCATATCGTAATTTTTCACTGACGATTCAGATAAAAATTGCAGAACGCCCAGCAAAAATATTGTAACTGTTGGGGAAAATTTTCTACAGTAACTGAGAACAAAAATTACTTTTGCAAAATATATTTACCAGTCAGAACTAATCTAGATAAATATTTCCATAAAACATGTCAAGTAAATTTACGTCTAATGGTTCTTGGAACAAGAGATATTTGTTTTTACTGAACCGCACTTTGTTCCGGATTAACGGAAAAGATACGTAATTTTTGTTGAATATGTCTCTTCGTGTCAATCGGAGCTCGTGGCCCTGAAGATGTAGATTGCAATGCCTACGAAATGTGGAAACCAACGGCGGCATCCGCTCGAAGCCAACTATACACTGACAGAAAACATTAATTCAATAGCGAAGTGGCTACTTGAGATAAGGTGACTTATCTCCCACACCGGTTTTTGAGGAATATCAATGAATCTACGAGAGATAGCGGAATTTCCGCCACTATCTTTATTGTAGGGCTTGTTTAACTTCATAAAAAAGATCGTAATGAAAATTTTGCTATCTTCGTTAGATTCTGAAATATTTATCTAAAACTGGGCGCTAGTGCAGACTCACTCCGCACTAAGATTCGAACTAACGAATGTATATTGTGATTATCTTTTGTGCAATTTCTCATTTAAAAGTCGATCGTACATCTTTCGAATGGTGTCCATCTATCAACAGCTAGATTACCCTCCAAGTCTGGGTACAATATCCGCAAAAAATCGGCGACATAATCGAAGGGGCTGGGTGTTCGGGCCTCGTTGAGTTGGTTTAGCACTCCATAAATATAATTCATTCAATTCATTTGCTTATCTTATACTTTCCTCAATGAGGGGAGAAAGTCGGGCCTCACCCCCCCGCCCCTATCACAACCTCCTCTTTTAGGGGGTCTTCGCCCCCTGCACTATCTCCAGTTCCCTCCGTTGGCCCTTCCAATCGTAAAATAATGAGCCATTCGGAGGGTCGGGTTGATTTGTGAGTCTCGTGATTACAACACTCCTCATAAGCCGTCATTTGCCCTCCTTATGACTCAGTGTACTAATTCTAGAATATGGAGATCATGATTCTGCATTTGGTGGGCGTATCAATTTTCATGCACTGTATGATTTTGTGGAATGAAATGTCCATTCAATTTGGACAGATTGATAATAACATGTGTGCCATATTTTCCTACGGGCTCTAGACAAAAGTACCATTTAATTATATAAATATTTTTGTATATATAAGGAGTGGGTAATAAAACGGGTACTTTCAGTGATGTGTCAATCCTTCATGGAAAACTGGAGGTGGACGAAATTGCCACGCAAATCGTTGCATGACAAAGTGCGTGTGCTCAAAAGGACATCTACACACCCAGACTCTGTTCCAATTTTTTTCTGCTCGTGGTTAATATCCGGGGTTCTTATGCATTTATTAATATTTTATTTTAAGGCCCGGCTGGATCGACTGAAGTATCTGGAATAGATTTCAGTTTTATATTTTATCTAAAACTTTGGGGGGATCCTGCGTCAAACAGAGATGCACAGAAAAAATAAAAATGTGCTGAAAAAAAGCAAAAAAAAACTAGAAATATAGAATCCGGTCTTTTAAATTTACATGGTAGGATAAATGCAATAGATGCAAAACTAATGCCTGATTGGGCGGAAGAGGACAGCGTTATAAAAGTAAATGATTTCCTGAGGGATTCATGGAGCATTATTTTAAAATATTTCTGTGAAAAATTATTAATGATTTTTAGCAATTTTTTATTATGAATAGTCTTACTCCATAATCCGTAGGACCCTGGAAATTGGAAAACTTTTCTTGCAGTGGCAGTTAGCTGTCAGTTGAACGTATCGCGGGTGGGGGGTGGAAGGGGAAATATCCAGAATGTAAATCATTCTGTAATCAACCCATGAGCAATAATTGTCAAATATTCTTCGCCGAAAAAATTTTCAATATTTTTACAAAATTTTTAATTACGATGGAATTACCGTAAGATACCTATAACTCTGGAAATTAGAGAAATTTTATTGGGGTGGTAATCAAGTGTCTTTTTATTACGAAAAAAGGGGCGGAGTGACTAAATTCATATTGCTACCTGGTGGATTACTAAGTGACAGTTGATCATGACATCAATTAAACTTGCCTAATTCCCAGCGTTCTGGATATTTTACGGTAAGACGATGGTCGTCCAAAAAATTCTAAAAATATTCAAAAAAATTTGAGGGAACCATATTTTACAATTATCTCTAGGTATTTAAATTTTTTATGTGCATGTCTGCTTGATACAGGAGTGTCGGATAAAATATAAAACCAAAAACTATCTATTCCAGTTAGTTCAGACTATCCAACCGAATCTTAATATTTAATTTTTATTATTTTGATTTTTACGTCAGTCTTTAGGAGTGATTGTTTAAGAGACCGTTTGGAATGCACAAACCAGGCTCCAATTAGACTCTGATGCGCGTAACAGTTGTGAAGCCTTTGCAATCAGTCTCACGACACAATTGTTACAATTAAGCAATGAGAAGGTCTGGCGAGAAGGGGGGGGGGGGTTACGGTGAACCTTCGAGTGTTCCCGGGGTGTCAATTCTGAAAATCATATCCTTGAAAGATTGTTTTTGTTGGAAAGTTTGAACACAACTCTTCGGTTTATCTTCAAAAATCACTCGACAAGGTTTATCACGTATTTTGAAGAGGCTCCAGAAAAGGATTAATTTATGATCCACTGTGCTCCGAATTTGAGAGCGTTGCAATCCTGGCCACATGCCAATAATAAAGAGTTCAAATTAGAGTAATTCATTGTGTGGCTATATTTATTTATCTACTTTTACCCATATCCCAATAGTTTTCATAAGCAGACATTGAATAAGTTAATGAGCTTCCATAGTCTAGTGAAGCCACTGTTGGAATTGATCCTTTAAAAGTGGAATAAGTCGGGTACGACAGGGAAAAATGGAGAACGGGGTTAAATGGGTGGTTGGGGCAAAACGGGGAGTAAGGCAAAATGGACGTGAAGGATTTCTACCCTGTAACTTGAATTTTGAAGATGACTATTGAGAATGCTTGATATGTGCTTGATACGTGTGGACAAAAATGAATCATCTGTCTATAGCTGTTTTTCAGTCCATCTCAGTATGTTATAGTTTTTATAGTTTGTCTCCAAACAGTACCGAAATGTTTAGAATGGTTTTAATAAATAGAACCAGAGAAGAAACAGAAAGGAATGAATGAACAAGGGCCTTTTGTCAAATGGGTCTAGAGTGTCAAATCTTTGGTCACTGAGAGTCAGTTGATCTGGAGATATCATAGGAGAAAGATATACCTTTTGCGTGCGATAATAAAGAATTAAACTTAATAGTTAAAACGTTTTTATATTATTGAGACAATCCCTATCCATAATCCAATAATGACAATGATCTTAATCCTCCATAAAAATTAATAGGGCTACCAACACTCTGGTTCAGTTTGTTTATGATACTGCTCGTAATAATTAATTCACAACTATAAAAATGATGTAGTTGTATAATTTCGTCTCAGTAAATTTGTTAGCCAATGAGGTAACGCTCAATTCGATGATTTTGTAGCTTTACATTTTCATTAGTATGCAGTCCCAGGATGAGCCCAATTCCCGGAGACCCTGGCTCATTTACCCAGGCCTTGTTAACTCACTCCGTACTCAGTCACACCAGCATGATTAATTCAATAGCTGTGAGCCATCAGTCATTTACTAACTCCTACATACACTTTTTCATCCAGCGATGGATTCAAACACCAGATCAATTGTGAGTCATGTCTCTTTATCATTTTAGGCAGATAATCGCAGTGTTGGGAGCTTGGAGAGAGAGCAAAGACGGCTATCTAGTCATGGACTTGTTGGACATTCTCCAATTCACAGTAAGTTCATTTGATAATTAATAATGATTGAGGGCTAATAGGGTAGCAGACAGTGAATGTTAATTGGAAAAAACATAACGGCCAAAATTCAGGGGGTTTCTCTATTTTTAATTAAATTTGTTGAAAGCATTCAGTAGTATTGAGAGTGCTTGGTATGTGTGGAAAAAATTAAACGTCTGTCCGTAGCTCTGTTCAATCGTTTATAGTTTTTTTTTTCTCCAAACAGTATCCAAATGTTCAAAGAAGGAAAAGAAAGGAATAAATAAAAAAGGGTCTTTTGTGAAATGGGTCTAGCGTGTAAAAATTTTGGTCATCAAGAGTCAGTTGCTCTGGAGACATCATAACAGAAAGATATAACTTCTGCGTGCGATAAATAAAGGATTAAAGTTCATAGTCAAATCGTTTTGATATTATTTAGATAATCCCAGTCCATGATCCAATCAGAAGCAAACTGGTAAAACGACATAAGTTGACTGTTCTCTGAATCGATTTTTTGAGCGATAACTCTGAATTTAAGAGAAATACCTCAATTTTTATCATGACATTTGTTGTAGCTCTTCATACGCACCATAAAAAAGGTTCTAATGAAAATGTTGCTATCTTCCCTAGATTTTGAGATATTCATACAAAACTGATCACCAGTCAAACATGACTTATGTCGTTTTACCACTCCGCTACTGATTTTTTCTCGTGCTAAACCAAAGGGACTGGGATACGACGTTTTTCAACACTCACTAAACGCGGTCAGACCCTCTACAAGGCATAAATTATATGCGTTTCTATATGATGGACGATCAAATAGAATATGGAATATATCAGACTATAAAAATCGAGGCAAAAAAATCGGCTAACGCTCGCAGGATAATGAAATATTATAAATATATGTATAATAAAAAAGATGAATGTCCACAAAGACTGAATTATTCTTGAAAACAGGTGAATTATATTTCTCTGGCATTGTTTCTCACATACAGAGTCTCCATATTTTACTGGTTGGAGTGAATGGTCCGTTTGTGATCGACATTGCTTTCAAAATCGCGTTAAAATCTGCAAAATCAGCAAAAAATGTGGGACAACGATCATACGAGTAAGTACAACCACTACACGACAAGAAATATTCACATATAATACCACAAGTGGTTCAAAATTATCGAATATTTCCCGATAGATTCGTTGTAAACAAATGAAGGAGTCAAGTTTTTCAGGCTAAAAAATCACGAGTGCGAAGCACGAGTGATTTTTCCTGAAAAACTTGACGACTTCATTTGTATGCAGGGAACCTAGAGGGAAATATTCTATAATTTTGAAGCTCGAGTGGTATTCAGGGGATTATTTTTCCTATCCAAATTTCGGCCAAGAGAATTGTGCCATGACATGAAAAGAGGTTTATTTGGTTAAGTGTCGTTTGTTTACCAAAATATTCAAAAAATTATCGCATATAATACCACAAGAGCTCCGAAATTATCGGATATTTCCCGATAGGTTCGTTGCAAACAAATGAACGTGTCAAGTTTTCCAGTTTAAAAATCACGAGCGCGAAGCGCGAGTGATTTTTCTGGAAAACTTGACGAGCTTATTTGTTTGTAGGGAACCTTGAGGGAAATATCAGATAATTTCGAAGTTCGAGTGGTATTCGGGGGATTATTTTTTCCATCCAAATCTTGGCCGATAGAATTGCACCATGAGACATAATTTTCAACGAATTGCCATTTAATCTGTCAGATACAATTGAGGGTTACTTCAACATTTGTTTTTTTTTATATATATCAACATGCAAAATTTCCAGTGAAATTTCCAAGAATATCCGCTGAAATACCGTGTTGACTATACAAAATAACGTCGAATGGTGCAATCCTATTGGCTGAAATTTGGGTGGGAAAAATAATCAGTAAAAATGACGGAACTCACATTTCGTTTACCGATTATGGAATAACTGGGAAACTTTACGTGACAGTATCGCAATTATTTACAGACGATTCAGATAAAAATTACGAGACTCTCAGGAAAACTTCCTGATAGTTCCGTAGGATATCCTGAAATCACGCTTCGTTTGGAAATTACGGGACAGATACGTAATTTTAATTGAATATTTCTCTCTGTGTATTCCTCTAAACCAATATCGAAGTTGTTCGTAAAATGTAGTTAACTGAATCTCATAACATAAATTTGCAGGAAGAAAAGAGCTGTTATCATAAGAGAAAGGGCGGGCCCTGGTTCTGCAATGAACGATTCCGTAGACATCCTCATCGCACCGAGTTATTTCACGTTGTACAAATACCGAAGGAAGCAGAACCTAGACAGGGTGGTAGGCGTCAACGTAAGGAGTCAATCAATCAACCTCAAAGTCACTATGGTAAATGGAGTAAATGGTCGCCTTGTACTCGATCGTGTACGACACAGAGACATCGATGGTGCACAAGACCTGGTATCTGCGATAAAGATGTTATCAGAGAGAGTGCCTATTGTTATGTAGAGGGAAGCTTCTGTCAGAAGTGGATTCACAGGAGAATAAGAGGGAGCCATGATGATGACAATGGTGGTACATAATTGTCGTTATATCTTTGAAAAATAAAATAATAGTACGAGTTAGACATGTCCGAAAATATTTATGAAGGTATTTGTAAATCGAAATTTTTTCCCATTCTCATACAACAAATTGAAGCTATATTGTATGTATAATATATTATATATTATATATTGCATATAATATATATGTATACACGGAGAGAAATATTCAGTAGTAATACCCCAAGACCTTCAAAATTATCGGATATTGCCCGAGAGTTTCGTTGCGTAACAGCGAGAGGGATAATTTTTGCAGTTTAAAAATCTCGAGCAGGAAGTGCGAGGGTTTTTCTGCGAAACCTATCCCGATCGGTGCTACGCAGGGGAACTGGAGGGAAATATCTGATTAATTTTGAAGGTCGAGGGGTATTGGGCTGGATTATTTTTTTATTCCAATTTCAAGCAATTAAATGTGTGGCATTTCACGTCATATGCTATCGTTTTTCACTGGTAGTTGTGGCTTCCAGGGTATATTTTCTGTCTGCACAAAATGCAGAGAATTGTTTCCAAATTGTGACTTTTGTCTTCACCGTACTATTAGAAACATTTTTTTTAATTTCTTGAACAATAATGTCCAAGGATTCTCCTCCAAATCTGCTCATATCGAGGTAAAGTCTTTGAACTTGATTCTTTCTAATGATAGTTTTGGGATTTGAAACGCGTACAAATTGTTTATTGGATATTTTCATTGCTTAGCAACAAATAGGCAAATATTCGAAAAATATCCGAAGTAAAACCGCTTTACTTGTACCAGGAGACGGGAAATGCCACCATTTGATTGGTTGAAATTGGGATGAAAAAAATAATCAAGAAAAATTACGTACCTTTCCCATAATTCTGGAGTAAATTGCCATTGTCGGAAATTTGACGGAACTGCCAGGGAATTTTTCCTGGAATTTCCATAATTTTTGGCTGAATCGACAGGGAAAAATTACCATAGTGTCACGTTAAATTTCTCAGTCGTTTCCGTAATTGGTAAGCGACCTGCGAGTTTCGTAATTTTTATGAAATATTTCTCGTCGTGTAATATGAAAAAAATGGCTCCAGAAGTTCGGACCTAGATTTTAATGATTTAAACTTCAAATAAATTATTTATAACTAAAAATGACTGAACCCCCGAAAACTATTAATACGCGTGCACACATTTAGTATTCAATAATAATTACGTACCATGTTCATTATTCGCAAGCGAGAATAAAGATCCGATAATAATTACGAAAGATTCAGTAAAAAGTACGAAATGCTTCGTACATTTTGCTAGACCTTCTGTAATCTTTATTGAAGCCTGTCTATTCTGTAATTAACATTATTGCATTATTGGTATAGATACTGCGTTGGACGAGTTCGAATTAAATCCGAATGCAGTGAATAGTCTGGCGGTCTCGAAGAACGATGATATTTGGAAGTGTGGAGTTGCTGCGAATGGGAAGATATCTAGGCTTTCATACTTCACTAGAATTATTGGAGGACGTCCTACGATACCTGGTAGCTGGCCTTGGCAAGTTGCCGTTCTCAATAGATTTCGAGTAAGTACGAATTATGAGAATTTTATTACGAGGATCGATCAAGGGATACAAGTCGCTTGACTGTAGGACTCGCAAATCACCGATTCGGTTGTGAATTAGAGTACACTGAATTCTTTTTTTCTCACCCGCATCGTTTTACGACGTCTCTCACGTTTTCACATCACCAGGATAACCCCATGTTGAAAAACTGAATAAATCAAAGGACTGGGTTCATCGTAAAATTGAAAGTGTGTTAATTTTTCATAATTACTTTTAGTTCAGTTTCGTAACGAAGCAGCTCAGGTGCATATTTAGCCTGAGGCGTCACTTGGTGGTACCGTGTGATATAGACTATCTGACTTGTGTGATTATAAAACTTGCCTGTGGCTCGTTTTCCAGCCCCCACACTCGTCAGGAAATCTTTACCGCGCCAGTTGTGTAATAAACAATTGTTATGAAATGAAAGCCATGGAATGAAATACCTGAAAGTTTTCGGTACGACCAATGAAGTTCGTAAAGAACGTGAAGCTGCGTCCTGTGGAATTCTCAGTTACAATACCACAAGAGCTTTACAATTATCAGGAATTTCTCGATAGGTTTATTGCAAATAAATGAAGAAGTCAAGTTTTTTAAGCTAACAAATTACGAGTGCAAAGGGCGACTGATTTTTCGTGAATAATTTGATGACTTTATTTGTTTGCAAGAGCACCTTAAGGGGTTACTCTCATGTGAACGCCTATATTTTACCACTTTTTAGGAAATTTTTTTTTATGAGACAACAAAATTCAATCATTTTAATTTTTTAATATATTTTTATTTGTATTTTGAAATGTACAAAAAAAATTTTTTGGTCGTTTTTTACATTTTTAACATATATTTTTTTTAAGTCAAAGTAGTCCCCAACAAAAAAAGGTAGTTCACTGGTCAAGGTGATAGCGGCTGTTCATGTTGTCTGAGATAAAAAAATCGAATGGATTATTATTCAGTAGATCTGCGGCTATCGTCCCTACCAAATATAATCAATTTCATTAAAAAAAATATATATATCGAACTTCAAAAAAAAATCACGAAAATCTTGTTCTTTTTCGTTAAAAATCGTTCAAAAAAAATATGAAAATATTTTCGAAAATAAACAATTCTGGTAGGAACGATAACTATAAATGAGTAGAAGAACATATGTAAATTTTAAAGCAATCGGTTGAATACTTTTTCTTGTAGGACCATGACCGTTTCAGAAAATGATGATTTGAGAAAAAGGCGTTTAAAGTTTAAAGCCTGGTAGACAGTCGCTTACGACACGTCGGCGACTATGAGCTGTAACTTATCAAATACTATGAATTTCGGTCTGAATTTTTCACAGCATGTTTTCAATAGGTTTTACTGTCAAAATATATAAAAAAATCGATTTTTCGAAGTGATCACATGAGAGTAACCCCTTAAGGCAAATACCAGATAATTTTGAAGCTCCTGTGGTATCCGAGGAATTGATTTTCCGACCCGAAGCTCGACCAATAGAATTGCACGATAGGATGAAACTCAGAGTTGAGGAATAATAATTGTCGTGTGATTAATTTGCTTGGATCATCGGGTGTTGTTTATATACAGTAATTACCAAAGGGAATTATTAAACAATGATCAGTATAATTCCCTGAAGGTTGTACCACGTGACGTCCAATGGTGCAATTCTATTGATCGATATTTGGGTCGGAAACATAATTTATGGAACTTCATATTGTTACGGACTTAATTGATCGACTGTACCCATTTGAGAAATCTCTTCACAATCGAATTCCATGAATTCGATGCATTTTATTTTTCAATCAATTCACTTATTTTTCCTTATATCCAGGAAGCCTTTTGCGGTGGTACATTGGTATCTCCTCGTTGGGTTCTAACGGCAGCCCACTGCATTAGGAAACGCCTATACGTTCGACTTGGTGAACACGACCTTGCAGTTAAAGAAGGAACTGAGCTTGAATTCCGGGTGGACTCGGTCATAGTTCATCCGGACTACGATGTAGACACTGTTGATAATGATGTGGCACTTCTCCGGCTTCCGGTAACACTAAGCCCATCAACATCACAGGGGATTGCTTGTCTACCAGCTCCACGACAGCCACTACCCACGAATAAACTTTGCACGATTATCGGATGGGGAAAGTCCAGGGCTACTGATGATTTTGGAACTGATGTTTTGCATGAGGCCAAAGTACGTTAAAGAAATCAATCAATAGCGAAGTGGCAAATCGAGATAAGTTGACTTATTTTTTGGCCGAATTTTTTTTACAATATCTCCGAATCTAATGGAGATAGCGGAATTTTCGTAATTCTATTTATTGTAGTACTTAATTTGCTTGATGAAAAAGGGTTCGATAAAAATTTTGCTATGGTCCCTAGATTTCGATATATTCATCAAAAACTGGTCAATAGTCAAAAGTGCCTTATCTTGTTTTACCGCTTCGCTACAGAAATATGAAAAGCACTTGGTGAATCTCACTGACACGATTAGTTTTGATACGTATCGTTAGCGACCGGTATATAAATAAATAAAATGAGGATCCGGTGTAATAGATTAATTGAATAATCCAACACAGATAATATCTCACCCAAAACGACGACGCCGTTGCTCTCGTGATCAGGGCGCTCGCTAATGAACGACGCGTCCCATCACCGAGAGCTTCGAGTCCGGGTAATGGAAAAGAATTTTTATCGTTGGAATAACGAACTAATAGCCTGTGAAGAAGAGCGGGCAGGGAATTAAGTTGGTGTTTTGTAGACATACTGGGATAGGTTGTTGAAGGACCACTCATCAAAGAACATGCCATTTGGCACCACCCAATTTATCTGTTTCACCTAGACTTCAATGATAAAGTCTCGAAAAATAATAAATTAAACAGAAATGAGTTGTTGAAGGCCCTCGGGCGATAGCCTGTTGTAAGAAAGTTTTATTTTTTTGTATTTTTTTCTTGTTTTAACGTACGGTAAAAATGAACCCCAGTAATAGTTATTAAATCGGCAATGTGAACATGTAAAATTTAAATTATAAAAAAAAATATTTGTTTCAGATACCGATAGTATCGACGGAAGTATGTAAGGGTGTGTATGTAGATTACCGTATAACAGAAAATATGTTCTGCGCTGGTTACCAAAAAGGAAGAATGGATTCTTGTGCAGGAGACAGTGGTGGTCCACTTCTGTGTAGAGATCCCAAACGTCCGGATCATGCCTGGACTATATTCGGTATTACGAGTTTCGGAGAGGGTTGTGGAAAACGTGGAAAATACGGTATCTACGCCCGACTATCTAACTATGTCAAGTGGATTTTAAAAATCATTGAAGAGAATGACAGTGTGTAACAATTTTAATTAAGTGCGAATGACATTTTTTACGTGAACTCGTAAGTGTAATATATGATGATAATTATTATATTCGATGGACGGAAAAAGAATCTAATTTTGATTATAATATTTTGCGTTGTAAAATTATTATGATGCTGTACAGTTAATCTTATCACAAGTAAAGATGCGGGAAAATTTCATGACATGTCATATGACCGTCGTGCGACTGTCACTGACATGTTTTATTACCGGTCCACGTATGACTGATATCTGTCATTTGACAGAACAATCACCGAATTATATTGTGGCGATAGTTTTGAATCTAAATGGTGCCACTGCAGATGTTCAAATGTTATTATTGGAAAGTAATCTTTAATTTTTTTCCTTAACAGCGAGGACATTGTCAATGTCAAGTATTTTATGCAATTTCTTTTAACTAATTAAATTCTATAAATCAATGAGGAAGTCAAATGGAATTGAACTTGTGCTTGAAGATATTATGCGGTCTGGTAAACTTGAATGACACGACTTAACCCACTTTTCATGATGATTCTAATTAATTTCGTAATCACCTGAAATTAATTGAATGGTTGATAAAAGAAAAATACATTAATCGAAATGAAATTTTATTCAACGACGAAAGTTTGCAAGAATGTAAAAAAAATGCGTAATTTGCTTCAATTACTCTCCTTTGGATAATTCATTGAACCTTGTCAATGTTCAAACTCACACCTCGAAGTTAATTAAATTTACATTTTGAGAAATCCATTTCAGGATGCTGTTCCATGAATCTGAAAAAAACATAGGTTAAACAAAGTTAGTATTTATGGTGCATGAATACATAATGCACAAGTTATAAAATGAAGTGACTTACTTCTTTATTACGTCCTGCTTCTTCTGCTCGTCAGACGTCGGTAGACCCAACTCTTTTTGTCTTTGATCGTACATCATTTTCTCAACGAGTCCACGTGTCTCACCGTCGAGGTCAGACAATTTGCTAGGCTCTGGATTCACTTTCTTTGTATTTATTTCAGGATCAGAGGTCACTACTTGGGCCCACCATTGCATTTTGTTGATCTGTTCCAAAGATGAAAGAATATCATTGATAAAAAAATTTTAAAAACTGAATGTTTTTTTCGAAATTTATGTTTTAAACAACAATGCTAGGTTTTTTTCCAATCAACAAATTTCTGCTGCAGAATTTATTATGAAAATTCAAATACTTATGACCATATTTGACGTGAGAAAGACAACTACGGGGCGCAAAGTGCGAGATCAGTTCTGGGTTAATTTGATTCTGTTTACCTTTTCCAAATTTATGAGTAGCATTTTTCCATCTTCGATAACCCAGGTGGATTCTTCAAGTTTAACCTCATAGGGAAAATCTCCATCAATTATTGGGGGTTGACCTTTGATACCACAGGTGAGATGCTTCTTTCCGATTGTCACGGACACATCTCTGGGTCGCACATTGAACGTGGATTTGAGTGGCACTCTTATCTACAAAATAAAATCAATTAAATGTGAGTGTAATTTTACATGTTCTCGGAAAATCAACCTAAGAGATTGGCACGAATAAGCAAAAAAAATCTTGTTTTTCTTATGAAATTTTCGATTTTATTATTTTCAATTTTGCAACGAAAATGACTTGACTGTCCATGAAAAGTTTGTCTACAATTGAATCAGCCGTCAGTAATAAAATCCCGATGAGGTTGTTTCTGTGATATCTAATAATTTTATAGTTAAAAGACTATGAAATAGTTTTCCTCTGCCTGAATTTACGGAAAGACCCAAGGACACCGAAAAAAAAAGATTTTTCCTCATTATTCTATTTTTAGATGTTAAACGTCACTGGACGTAGATTCATTTTGTTAGCCAAATAGACCGATGTTAATCGTCGGTTTTTACGATTTTCTAATTGTGCCTAGAATTGATGCAGAATGTCATGAAATGCGAGGATAATTTTTTTTTCGTAAAGTGTAAAAAAATCAAAAAGTAAACTTGAAAATTCTTCATCATTATTTTTTTGCTCAATGCAGAGTCAAATTTTGAAGAGCCATCCCCCAGTGACAGCAATTATAATGTTCAATCTCAAAAATTTCCAGAACAGGATTTTTTTCAAAAGCGATCTGGAAATTTCAGATATCACTTTGCATTGCGAAGACATGAGTATATAATATATAATACGTAATATATAATAATTTATATATATTATACTATAATTTGAATTTTTACTTCGAAAAAAATTGAAAAAAAATGAAAATTTGGTACTGAATATTTAAATTCTCTTGGAAATTCCAATTGACTGTGGAATTCTCGTTTTCCAACTGTTTAAAATTCTGGGACTTCTCAGAATTTTCATTGAAATCGGAAATTCCATTATTTCTCCTCCCCTAAATCGCACTCAATGTCACGGTCTTGAAAACTCACGGCCAACTGTCCGTGAAAATTAATTTTTTTTTACAGTAGGGCAATTTCCAATAAAACAATCATTATGGTTTACGAAGCAATAACTACAGTCATCAACTCATTATTCATTTAAAGCGTGGGTTCGTTATCGCAGAGGAAATTGATACAACTTTTCTCAACCAAATTTGCTGATTACGAAGAGCATTAATCCACTTTCAAACTCATGTCAAGGATGACATACCCTCAACTCCAGTTCTTTGTTCATGACGAGACCCGAATCTGATGATGGGGTCGAACTGTTGACTCTGAAACCACCTAGATAACCCTCGGAGCGTAGCGAATAGTTTCATAATCATCCGTGAGATAGATTTTTGAGGTGCGATTCAGTTGCCCTTGGTCAACTTGAAGTATTCAAGCAATTTGTATATTTCGAGATGGATAAGTTGGTACGTTGTACCTTGGAGACTCTTCAGCGTGACGATGAACGATGCTGTGGATGCGAGTGCAACAGCCCGTGGAAACGGATCATGGCTACCAACTTTAATCCGGCGTTAACAAAGTGGAATATCATTACGAATAAAGTGGTTTTACCAGGATGATGATGATGATGATGATGATGATGATGATGATGGCTAATGGCATGGTGGTTTTCTCTAAACAGTTCTACGAGTAGGCAGCAAGTCCATGGATTAATGGTCTCCCATTTTTTGGAAAACATGACGATTCGATACCGAACTGGTAAATCAAAATAAGTTGACTTATTTCTGGGTCGAGTTTTTGAGCAAAATCTCGGAATCTATGAGAGATAGCGCAATTTCCGTAATGACATTTGTTGTAGTATTTAATTTGCTCGACAAAAAATGTTATGATAAAAATTTTGGAATTGTCCCTAGGTTCTGAGATATTCATCAAAAGCTGGTCAATGGCCAAAAATGTCTGGTGTGGTTTTACCAGTTCGCTAATGATAGCAGCAATAACTGCTTAATCCTTAGGGGTGTAATAGGATGAGCCGAAAGTGACGGTTATAATTCCGAGTCTAAAAGCACTTTACCCGCAAGTACCGAAGACGCGGTACGAAGCCGAAAAGTCACTGTACACACACCATGTTGAAGTAATTATTTTTCCAACGTGGTACAACGACATGAGCTAAATGATCCCTGCGTATAGTTTTTGCGAAATAACTTGGCATCTAAGAGAGATAGCGGAATTTTTGTCATGACATTTATTGTGACACTCAATTCGCTCCATAAACAAGGTCATGATGAAAATTTCTCTATCTTCCCCAGATTCCGAGATATTCATAAAAAACATATCAATAATCAAAAGTCACTTATCTCGTTTTACTAGTTCGCAACTGAAATCATTCAGAATAATTCAAAATGTTGATAATAGTTATTGAATAATAATTCAAGGTCATTTTCTGAATAATAATATTCTAGTTCAACATAATTCTCATCTCCAAAACAGTATCGGGTTCACCTGGGAGTGACTGGCTTGAAGATATACCTTCCAAGAGGTATATTTTCTTCTGCACGAAGAAAAATATTCAGTAAAAAATGAGTAAACTCACAGTTCACTCACCGATTACGGAATCGACTGGGAAATTTAACTTAACAGTATCATAATTTTTCACTGACCATTCAGATAAAATTACGGAACCTAAAATCGCACTTCTGTCTGGAATTACGGAAAAACGTAATTTTTTATTGAATGTTTCTATTCGTGTATTAATAAATACCATAAAATATCACAAATCATATGTTGTTGACAAAAATCATCATCATCATTTCGTATTTCAGTGGATCCACTTAGGACCTTCACCTGCCAGCTTCCGATACTTCAAATTTGGGAATTATTACAGTTGAATTATGATGAAAACAGTTACATATAATTCCAGTACCCATTGATGTGAAACTGGCTCATTAAAAATTGGTACTGGTCTGGCCAGCCGGGTCAAAGAACGGCCTTGTCTTCTATCCTCTTAACATCTCCGTCGATTCCTCTTATTTTCTTTCCCTAATTTTTTAATACCACTCACTCAACTCTCTCCTCTGCCTTCTTCCATCGATTTCTATCGCGTCAGAGTAATCACAAACAATTGTAATTATCTTGCCATCGTATTCTCACGCTCATTAACTTAATCTTGCAACCATCGAATAACAGCCCATTTTTATACATTTTAATCGTTTCATTTTCATTAAAAAATTTCATTGTAGCTAGTAATTTGTATCCCTTCTCATGTCATTTTTAACGCACGTCCAGAGTTAAAACGGTTCGAGTTGTGTCGCTGAAATAGGACTAATAGTCTGCGACTTTGGGCTTCCTTTGAGTTTGTAAGTGAGTAAAACCGGCGGAATGACATTAACATACGAATTGTAAAACGGTATATTTAACAAATGCAAAATTTGCGGATTCTTTACAAAAATTCTTCTATTTTTCAAGGGATAATTACTTCATAATATTGAGGTAGACAACTGTATGATTACAATCTCTTGACATTGCAATTATAACGCATGGAAAGAAATAGTTTAATAAAAATTACAAAGAAGTTCCGTAATTCCCGATTAAAAACAAAGATTCAATAAAAAATATGAAGGGTCACCACGTACTATTTATGGAATGTGCTGTACTTTTTTCTGGTCCTTCCGTAATTTTTATAGGATTTTTATTCTCATTTATGAATAACGGAACTTCTACTGAATTTTTACTGAATATTTCTTAGCAGTTTTCCGATATCATTTTTATTCAAATGAATTATTATGCACCGTAATACATCTATTAGTTGAAATATCATTCCATTCGGTCAGAGAAACAGTTTCAAGGTATTTTGATTTTATATTTAGTATAATTTGAAATAAGCCAGGCTTCAAATTGGAGAGTTGATTACGCCTCATTACTTTATCCACGTGCCTTATTTTTTAGTAAAAAGGAAAACAAAACGTTGAACTGAGGAGATTGTCGCCCTACGTATCAGGGATGGAAGACAAGGATTGAAGTAAAAATTGGAAAAAGTGGGGGTGAATTAGAGGTCAATAACCTCTTCCATTCAACCATAATTCAAATTACGAGTTAACTCTCTTTAAATTGCTCGGGCGTTAATTGGTTCTTATCGAGGACTTTAAATTGTCATTTTTTGCGGTAATGAAAACTGCGATTTGCGTAATGTTTCGATGTTGCATATAATCGCATTGAGAACAACGATTTGCTCGCAGCGGTTATCGAGACTTAATGTATTAGCGCAATGTTTGAGTAGTTTATAGGATGATGCAAACCCGATCCAAAGAGTTTCCTTTATTTGATCCATCCGATTGATTGTTTGGTGGTTTGTTGCGATTTACTTGGGAAAGAGACCTTTCTTCATACCTCTTAACGATGAACTTTGGCTAACAACAAAGGATTGGTAACTTACGAAAAACTTAATCAATGTTTTTTCATTTATATCACTAAATTTTCAGTATTTTCAATGAACTAGTTTTGATTTACATTGCCTATGACAGCTACAAATTACAATGGTTGACAATTTATTATCGAGCAGAAGAAAAATAAGTGCAATTTCAACGTGGATCACGTAGAGTAATGCAAGATCATTTCTCGAGCTGACCAACAGTGAAGATATTCAACTTCTGAGGTCAAGGACTTGTGGACTCTTCGTTGAGCCTATAACGAGATTTATTGGGTTATTTGCGTATATGTTACAAGGCTGAAGAGTGACAATGTGACGAGACAGATGAGTTCCATTTTTACACTGAAAATTTTTTAACAGACGCAGATAAATATTCAATAAAAATGACGAAATTCACTGTTCGCTCAGCGATTACAAGAGCGACTGAGAAATTTTCCCTGATAATATCGTAATTTTTCACTGATCATTCCGCTAAAAATTACACCAATTTTTCAAATAAAAATTACGGAACCTTTAGGACGAAATTCTGTGACAGATAAATTTTCTTACAACCCCACATAGCTTCGGAATTACGAAAAAAAAACCTAACTTTGGAGGATATTTCTCTCGGTGTGTTATCATGCAATAAATAGTGAACGAGTAAAATCGAATGAAGACAGTTTCCCTCGCCCCTGTGGATTTTTTCTCCAATAAACTAGAAAGCCTTGACGACGAAATAGGTCATGTTATGCAGTTTTTAGCGGGAAACTTCTCTGGCAATGACACCCACCTATACTTGACTCACCAGGTGGGACCTTGATAATCAAAAAATTCCTGTATTTCATCACACGGATGGACGATTCAACGGTCACGTAATCAAACGTAGGTCAATTCATCCAGAGACATACATATACCACATGCATATGCCACTGTGAAAATACTCTACGTGATACGGAATCATGAAGAATGTGCCTATTCACATTGTACGATGAGTACGATGCCAAACGTGTTATGAATACTGAAAATTTCTCTCAATGTCGGCTTGACATAGCCACAGTAAATTAGAATTTTGTTCATTCTATACGAGACTGTTGTTTTCCTATCTATATAGGAGAAGAACCGATTGTGCAATAGTATCAACTGGAAGAGGCCTAAATACCAATCGATGATGCGCAGCAGTGAATCAATACGCTCCATTGACCTCGTCCAAAAGAACTGCTAAAAAACGATGTAAAAAAATATATTGGCTAAACATAAAAATGAATTCCCATTAATGGCAATTATTCAGATGACCTTAACGAAGGACAAATCACGGTGCCATCGGTGAGGGTTTGCACAGTATAAATTATTTCTGTACCAAGAGTCATTCCAGCATACGGATGATGGAACAAAATATTTAATTATATCGATTACTTTTCAGGAATCATTTAATGAGATCAAGTGTTCAAGAACGAATGGAGGTAGGAAATGCCAGAAAGCTTTCAGGACAGCATCAGGATAAGGAGAATAATTTAGGTGAATAGAAACCGAGGGGTGAATGACAAGGGCCTTTTGTCAAATGGGTTCAGAGTGTGGTAATTTTGGTTGCGATGAGTCAGATGATCTGGAGAGATCATAGGAGAAAGATATGCCTGGTAAGTGCGTTTAAATAAAAGATAAAGATTGAGTTTGAGCTCAATTCGTTTTGAGATTGGCTAACAATTCCTGTCCATAATGCAATAAAATATAAACAATGAGTTTATGACGAGAAAGAACTGAAGGGTCTTTGTCAATAGGTGATGATATTCATTCATTCATTTGGTCTTTGTGATCGTTTTTCGTCTGCCAGAGCAGTTTGTAAGGATCAGACTTTCTTCCTGTGGTGATATGGAGAAAAAAAATTAGTAAAACATGACGTAGAAGTTCTGTACTTCACTAATGAGAATAAAAACCCTTCGGAATTTTTAGCGGAAGTTTCCTTTCACTCGGAAATTATGGAACTTTCGCGTAATTTTTAGAGGACTATTTCTCTTCGTGTATTTTAAATAAAGATGTAAAGAGAAGTTAATCGATTGCATTTTCAAATTCTTTTTGATAATCCATTTGCATTGCTAAATAATAATGGATTTATAGTGGGGACAATTGTTGGTGTTTTCAACGAATTCCAGTGAAAGAAATATCGAATTCATGGGCAATGAGGGACGGGAAACCCTGACGATTTGATTTCACGAAAAAGGTAGAACGGATGTGGACGAGAACACGTAAGACACTAAGACAAGGTTGTCCGGGGCCCATAGTTATCGGATCTGACACAACAATGTGGGCCTCTTTTATCTTCTGATTCACTTCAAATAATTTCTCCCATCCATCTTCTTTTACCACTGACAAAGCCCACCCCAATGGTTCTTCGTTAATCCCCACCATTAGTTTTAGTGATGACCGAGGCGTGTTTACCAGTTATATCTTCAAGTTCGGCACAATTCTCTGTAAGTGATTCTCATGCTTTCAATCATCGAATGGATACAACGGAACAGAAAGAATCAGATAATATTTTCGTTAGTGCCGATTTTCATTATTATGACCTCTTCATTTTCGTTTTTGATTGTCATCGACAGTGACACATATCATTTCACCAACGAAATAACATATTTTTTTCTTGAGAATAAATAAATTTATACGTTATTTTTATTTGAAGATTTAATCTCCAATCGGTATAATTTGAATCGAAAATTTGAGGTACAAACAAAGATGCTGGGAATAGATAAGGCTTAAGTAAGTTAGAGAGCACTAAAAAAGTCTTCAAACACGCGAGTGAAGTGTTCATTTCAACGATAACTGAAAAACTGGTGGATTTTTTCATAAAATGGTGAGTTATGAATTCCTTTACTTTAGAAATGTGTAAGCGCTGCGGGTTTTCATTTTTATAAATAATTACGAGACATAGCCGCGCGCCACCGCGCGCGATTTGGTTAATCTTAATTGTTGTGATATTTTTTATTTAAGTCACATTTGCGGTGAGCGCACCTTATTTTAACTACTGTATGAGTAGAGCAGTTGAATTATATGGATATAAAAAGTCAATGTAATATTTAACCTCAAAATAATTATACCAAAATGATCCTGAAGTAATCGCGTATGACGTTGAACACGTCATCATTTCGTAAACATGGATCTTTAAAAATTGCTGATATATTCACAGCTGATCTATTTCCCACTTGTAGGCAACATGCAAAATTTTGAATGTCTTGAAGCTGTAAGACGACTTGGAAAATACAGGAGTTTCGATAAGATATAGATATTTACATTTGATGAGTAACTTGTTTCATTTCTATTTTCTAAGTTTTTATTTTCTACTAATTAACTCATCCTTTGACTTGATTTACTTGATACTTGTGTACTTGTGAAATTCAAATTTTACCGCTGTGAATGTATCTACCAGTCACGAATAAGTGTTACGGAATTTCGATATGTTCGATTCGATTCGAGATTTAAGGTGTATGTCCTTTTTACAAAAGGATTTTGGACTATTGGAGTTTATATTTCGAATGTTTGTCAAAAATTAATTTTCAGATGGAATGAATAGGTCAATATTAATGTACGATTAATATTTCTTTTATTTTGGTGTTTCCACTTGAGAGTAGAAAACATTTTTATGAGAGAAAATTTTAGGAAGTATGGAGGTGATGTGTATGCTCTGTTTTTCTGAATGTATACAGAGGTGCATGAGTGGGACCATTGTTGATGAGAGACATCAGATCCAGGGTGTTGTATCCCTTTAGTTTATTAGTTAGTTCCTTTAAGGAAACGAAGCAGAGCGATGGTGCCTTCCCAGCATATAAAATAAAAGTGTTAAAACGGGATTCACACGTCTGATTATTGAACCATTGTCCCATTTCCAATAAAGACATTCATATAATTATAACTGTAATCAGTATTGTTGTGTATCTGTAATCGTCCAAAGAAAAGTCCGTTGTAATAACATTCTTTTATTGCGTAATGCAATATCATATTATAATATAACTTTGCATATTACGCAAAGTTTATACATTTTTATGGTTTTACGGTCGCGAATGCAGACACTCCAGACTTCACCTACAATACATAATTTTGCTAGATTTGTAATTCACATTTTTTAAGAAATATGCAGATTTATTTTACGAACTTATAGTCATATGCGTCTGCGAAATTTTTTATCGTGTAAGATCTGGCGCAGTTGGTTTTTTTTCAGTTTCTATGTTTTTTTATTGCTGTAGGAATCCGTGCCGGACTTAGTGGCTCAACGGAAAGATTTGTTTCAGTTTTTTAAATATATCTATTATAATACCAATTGTTGTCTTATGATCTATCACGTATATGTCATTAGATTTTGATATTAGAATCTTTCAAGAATTTGTCGATGGCTTTTAGTAGAGGAAGACTTGAGCTGAGAATTGTATTTGATACCTTATTCTTTTCAAATTTTGGACAAGTTCATAAGATGTGATTAAAGCTCTCCTGTGGATGGCCACATGAACATTTTGAATGATATACAATATTCATGCAATGGACGGGGCTTGTCGTATTGGCACGATTGGATTGGGATTTATTAATCCATATAATCCGTCCAGTTTACTTGATAGGTCCGAGCATTGTTGGCGATGCTTTGGACCGTGCCATAATATGTGGAACTATATGTTTTGATGAGACATATCTTGAGATATACACAGACAAATATTCAATGAAAATTTCATAGTTTGTTCGTGATTACAGGGGGGAAGTTCATTTGGAGGAAATTTTACCGAACGGTTATAGAATTTTTCCTAAAGGTTCCGTAATTTTTATCTGAACCGTCACCGAAAACTTCTGATTGTGTCACGTAAAATTTTCCAGTCGATTTTGTAATCGGTGAGTGAACTGCGAGTTCCGTAATTTTTACTGATTATTTTTCTTATCCAAATTTCAGCAAATAGAATTGCACCATTTGTTGATATTTTGTATAGCCTACCCCGAATGTCAGCGAATAGTTCTCGCTGTGTATTCAGAAATAGAAGACTCTCCAATTTTGTGGTCAGTAATATGTCTGAAACTAATGATATTATATACACATAGAGAAAAATTCTTGAAAAATTACCTGCCTGTTCTGTAATGTGCCAGTCAAAACACTATTCAGTAAAAATTACGGAACAGTAACGCATTTTTTCACTGAACGTTCCAGACTTTTTCTTGAAAGTTCACGAAACAAGTGGATAACTGTTCGGTAATTTTTACCAAATATTGTTGTGACTGGTAAGTTACGGAGCAGGAACGTAATTTATCAAGAATTTTTCTCTCCGTGGAATCTTTGTACGGTAACTTCTCTGGTTATCCGATGAGTTGCTCTTGTATTACTCATGATTTTCCTTCAGCTGGTTTTCCCGTATTTTCATCAAAACACTTATGTATAATTGCGAGTCGTTTCACACTCACTGAGACGCCAATTAGCGCATACCAGTGGCCGATTTTATTAAGTCACAAGCGTAGTACCGGGATCCGCGGGCTGTTATATTCGCTGTCATTTTAATGGGGCAACTAGTACAATTATTATTATGCAAAGCATGAAAATAGCCAATGTCATTGCATGAGCTCACATGTGCTCACTGCAACTCTATAAATCATAAGTTCACATCGAGGTGAATAAATTTGAACATATACCCACGAGCAAGAATTTTTTAGTAAGAATTATCCTAGTTTTGGATAAAGCTGTTGCTAACTGAAACTAGAACAAAAACTGAAGACTAGGTTCTCGCCTGACTCCAGTTGGATCAATCAAATAGTTGTTGAGAGAAAAAATAGTTTAGAAGTTGCAATTGGGTTTAAACCTTTTTCATAAGAATATGCATCCGTGTTATTAACGCACTTCAAAAAGCTAGAATTGTGATGGATGATATTGGAGTTTACATTTCAAACTTGTTGGAAAATTAGAACACAGCTCTTCTGTTTATCTTCAAAAATTACTCGACAAGGTTTATGATGAGTTTGAAAGAATCTCCAGAAAAGGATCAATTTATGATCTGTTGTGCTCCGAATTTACCATATGTGGTATTTAAAGAAAACTCTGTCCTCTGGAGTCATAAACGTCTTCTTGTTTTTTCCCTTAGTAAAGGTTTTTCAAATAGTAAGAATTCAGTCTCTGGACACCGGTCCTCTAGGTCAGTCGTCCCTTCCTCGTGCCAGTAATTAAGAGTTCTAGTTAAAGTAATTGATTGTGTTGCTACATTTATTTATCTACTTTTACCCATATCCCAATAAAACGGTTTGTCAAAAATTAATTTACAGTTGGATTGAATAGGTCTTTGTACGATTTGTGTTTCTTTTATTCTCGTGTTGCCGCTTGAGATTGGAAAACATTTTTATGGGTGAAAATTCTGAGAAGTTTGGGGTATCATGCGTATGCTCTGTTTTCTTGGGTCTAAACAGAGGTGCATGAGTGGTCCATTGTTAATGTGAGTCATGAGGTCCAGGGTGTTGTGGCCCTTTAGTCTTTTTAGTTAGTTCTTCTAAGGAGACGAACCAGAGCGGTTGTGCCTGTCGAGTGTATAAAATAAAAGAGAATAAAATAACATTCACACGTTTGAATCATTACAACTATCCCATTTCTAATAGATGAGATGAAAAGTCCTGGGCCGAAGCGAAGAATCGCCGACAATCAGCCGAGGGTAGGCCAGCATTGGCCAATAGTGAGTTGAGATTTGGAGAAAAATATTCAATAGAAATTACGTACATTTTTACGGAAATTTGACGGAACTGTTGTGAACAGTTCCTGAAAGTTTCGTAATTTTTATCGGAATTATCTAAGAAAAATTACGATACTGTCACGTGCAAGTTGCCATTGAATTTCCTAATCAGCGGACAAAATGCAAGTTCCCTAATTTTTACTAAATATTTCTCCACGTGTTTCTAACAACATTGAATTTTCAGAATAAAAAACTCATTAAATTTGGTTCGTAAAAATCAGAAAAAATGAGAATATCATTGAACAAAAGGAGACATCCCATATTGACCTTATAAACAATCACTCGAGTACCGCCTACGTGTACACGCGATGTACATGACCTCAACAATGGACACAAGCATTTATTACGTACTTGGTCATAGACCTTAACTCGAGGTTATTGCATAACTCCATTACTACTCTGGTCATCAATTTGTCGTGCATTCATCTGTGTAGTTTCATGTTACATTTTGAGGATTATTATAAAAGTTGATTGCCAGCAGAAAGTCATTAGCTGTAATTTAAACAACTTTAATAATCTATTTCCACTCAATTTAGTCATATTGTTTTTCAAGAAATTAAATTCCGTAAGTTTACCAAATTATTATTCTCGCTTGCCAATTAGGGAACTTCCACGTCGTTTTTACTGAGTCTTTCGAAGATTTCTGAATGATCTGCGCCGAATAATAATTGTTCTACGCAGATTCGCAAGAGTACAAATTCAATAACGAAGTGGTAAAACGAGATAAGTTACTGGTGATTATTGACTAGTTTTTGATGAATACTTCGGAATCTAGAGAAGATAGCAAAATTTTTATTATAACCTTTTTTATAGAGCGAATTAAATACTAGAATTAATGTCATAACGAAAATTTCTCTATCTCTCTTAGATACGGCAACACTGTTAAAAAAACTCATAAAAAATTTTTCACGAAAAATTTTAGTGGGAAAAAAAATTCCAAGAGAATTAGAGAGAAAAATTTTCCGCTAAAACTCAGAGGTAAAGCAACTTATATCCTTTAACCACTTCACTATTGAATTATAATAGCTAATCACTGTCAAGACTGTGGAAGTCCTCAAGATCCTCGGAAAATTTATAAATTGAAGTGCTGATTCACATCGGAAACTCCAATGAACATTTGCATCGAAATTTGCAATTGGTTAACATTTTTTTTCAAATAGTACATTGATTTATGAGTGGAATTAGAAGGTTGTGCGCTAAGTGCACTTCCAACAAATAATTTTGTAGCTCATCATGTTCACTTGAGCAAATGCATCATTGACCCTCAATCACTTTCATATGGAGCTCATCCCACGGCTAATTGACCTTCTGAAACTTCTGTCATTCACATGGCGGCTAAATCGCCAAGAAATGTGATTAATTTTTGTCGAGACATTTGATCGATGATTGCTGCAATTGAAATTGATTACTGTGAGGACATTTTTTTCATAAATTCCAAAAGACTAGTGTTGACGATTGTGGAAGAGAGTTAAATAAAAACAATTAATAGCTGTATTCAGATTGAAAGGGACAAGAATCACCTAATTTAACACTAGTTTTGTTTTTTTTTTTAAATTACTAAACGTACTTTTCACTGTCTTTCTTCTTTACCTCCTTGACTTGTTACTTCGAAATCAAATGCATCTTTTTTTCACTACTCATTCACGTGATTAACCTCGTTTCGAGGTGATGTCCTCGGCGCTTTTGCGAGAGTAAATGCATGTATGACTAAAGTAGTTTTTATGCAAAGTGCTCGACTTGATAATGCGAAGATTAACTTAGAGATAGAAGAATGCACAGGGTGCAAGCTATGCATTCTGTCAGTTTAGCATCATGAATAAGAGGTAAAGTTGAAAGATTTACCGAGGAAATATTGACACGACACTTATGGAATTTTTTTTTGAGAAGTTCATACTGTCTTAAATCGAAAATATTTTAAATCCTTTATACAGGATAAATCAATTAATCCTGGGTGGATCAACAATTGCTGACTGTCTGATTGTTCTTCCAAAAAACGAGAAAATGATTGCCTTGACTTGTCAATTTATGTAGTAAGAAATACTAGGGAAATATTGAAACGACACTAATGGATTAAATTATTAATTATTAATTATTTTTGCCAAATATCCATTTACTTCAGAGAAGTATTTATTTTTTCAAAACTGTATTTCTTCGGTCTAGTTACTCCCGATGGGGTTTTACGTAGGTTTAAATTATGATAATCATATTACTGTAGAGGATAAGCATTTTGTACTTGACCTTGAATGAACTCCCTTGATAATTATTTCGTTTTTCTAAAGTTCTGATTTTCTTGAGGAAAGAATTTTAATGAATTATTTAATGCTCATAATTATTGCAGGAGTTCACTCAACGTTATAATTAACATAATCATGTTCTACAACAATATAAGTGACGTAATTCAAAAATAATCCGAATTGTCAGGGAATTACTCGATTTCAGGAATGAAGGATTGAAAAGATAAATACTTTTCTAAACTAAATTACTATTTGGCAAAAATATTTTGTTTTCTCATTGCACATGCATTTTTGAATTGACAATTCTTTTCTTTCACTGTGTGAATCTCTAAAAAGTTCTAAATCTCGTCCTACGCGATAAATCAATGAATCGCAGATGGGCCAATAATTGGTCACTGTCTGATGGTTCTTCTGAAAGGTTCGAAAATAATTGCCTCGATATTCCCAATTTATGCGACTTTATATTCCGAAAAGCACGAAAATTTCCTCACGTACCTATGGCCACAAAAGTGGATTTGGCTCGAATCAATGAAAAGTACAAATTATTATAGTAATTATTATTGCTCATCGTATCAGAACCTCAGATGATTCTCGAATTATTGAATGATATTGACATTCAGCTGAACAATATTCTCCGTATTATCCCCAGAAGTGAATTCAATTAGCCGGATAATTTGACTCGAAAGAAAAGTGCTAATTATTATATTGATTACTACGTCTCATCGTATCAGGACCTCAGACAATTTTCCAATTACTGCATAATATTGACATTCACCTGAGCAATATTGTCCATATCATCAAATTGCATTAAACAAATTCCATTACGTACCTATCGCCCCACAAGTGGATTTAATCAACCGGATAATTAGGCGCGAAGGAGTGAAAAGTGCTAATTATTATATTAATTATTTCGTCCGATCGTTTCGGAATCTCAGATAATTTTAGAATTATTTCATGGTATTGACATTCAACTGAGCAATATTGTCCGTATTATCAAATCGCATTAAAAAAAATTACAGCAGACACTTGATGCTTTAAAAAATCCATTCCATTTTTTACTGTTTATGGGAATGAATAAAACTGGACGATTCGGCGAGTTAACAAAATCGGTGTCCTTGCATCTGCGTATAACAGTTCACATTCCATTGCCCCTCCTTCGCTTATAGACCCTCTCTCTTCTCTTGATATTCTTGTTGCCCGCTTCGTAAACCAAGGTCCGGGATCCTCCTTTTTTTTTCTCTCCCACCCCTCCCCCTTCCCCTCCCGGCGTTCTTAGTATATCTGAGAAAGAGAATTAATTATCTAAAAAAAAAAAATTTCCAACATTATTTGGCAAACGGGATATTCATAAAATTTACGTCGATTTTGACCTGGAGACTCCTATTGGATTCAGCAGACGCCTACGATTTTCTCAGTTGTACAGGTGAACATACATAATAAATTCGACAGGATTTCATGTCGATGACACGAGAATAGTATTTTATGTAATTTGTCGTAACGTTATATTTTTGGCGACTGTAACAACATTTGTAAATAGACGCGTTGGCGACGTTTTTTAAACGGTTTTATTAATAGCAATTTTATACGAGAATTATCAGAAAGTTATATTTGAAATTTTAAGTGAAAAAGTTTTGAATTTTTAATAGCATTAGGCTTAGATGAAATTTTATTTCATTCATTTCACTTAATTCCTTAAATTTTCAAGTAATTATGAATGTTCATGTCCATTGATGGCGAAAGTATACGAAAGAAAATTGTAACAATAAAACGAATTTCTAATATTTGTAGTTATGTGTAAGATTAGATGAGCCGGTGGTAGTTGCAGTATTTTTAATACATTGCCGACGTGTCGATAAGGTAGAGAAAACGATAAAATTATCAATATCCCATTCAACTTCATGTATATCTAACGACTTGAGACATTATCATTTATTTGACTATTCTCGTAGACTATCTAAGAGTTATTACGTGGTTTTTAGATTTACGAAAGAACATTTTTCTAAAAAATAATCAAGATCTTAAGTTTGTTTATCCTCCCTGATGACGCCATGAATACCTTAAATCTTCATTTGGATATTAGAAATAACAGTCAGACTTGTCCCATCGCGCGGCAATTCCCGTTTATTTTCATGAATAAAAGACAGTTTTATTCTAATGAAAATGTGTGTTCATATATTTATTCATCAGGATTCGACAGTTTGAATAATAAAAGTTGATTTTTAGTTGAATTCATGGGTCAGTCTAATGCCAGCATCCATTCTGATTTATCAATGATGAATCAATTTTTTGGAATTGGTTCTCATCAGTTATAAACTAACTAACATCTATTGTTTAAAAAAAGTCGTAATAAACAACAATAACTGACACTGAATAATGTAGAAATTTTGAAATTGAGTTGGTACAATTTTCAAGAAAAATGCGAAAATGTGGGAATCAAATGTATGGAATTTTTCTATTCGGAAGTAAATGATTGATGTACAATAAATTAGCCTGACATACTCTCATATATAAACTAAGGACACTAATTGCAACCGTGTAACAGTTCCTCGTTTTAATGATTTCCTTATTGCAAATTGAATAATTTTCAAGTAAGAAATGCGATCGTATATCACTTCAGTCTTCAAAATAAATAAATTTTGCATTCAAATAGAATTGTAAATTTGTGCTTTTATCATTGAAATTACTCCGGAATTCATTATTATTCACACTTCTTTATGCGTAGATTGAATCGCAAATCATGACAGCAAACGAATCAGCATTTGTGCAAGAGAACAGTAGAACAATACAATTATTATCATTTACAAGTATCAGAATTTGGTTTCACAGCCAATTTAACGATCTATACAATGTGGTAGTCCAATACATAAGGTTGGGGTGGCTGGGTCAATCTGCGAAAAATTTAATTTCGCACGTTACATTTATGTCATCAGTAAATTGTTAATTATTATTGTTGGGAAGATGGACTATTCAACGGAATTAACCGACTATTTTCCGGTATCTTGACAAAAATTATAAATAACTTTCTCTAAACATTCAGTTCAATTTTTTAAATCATTTGATTCCCGTGTTAAAGATACGCCGCATTACACAGGGAGAAAAGTTCATAAAAAATTAGCCAACCCAAAAGACAACAATATTATCAAACAGTTGGGTAATTTGTGCAGAAATTACCCAACTGTTTTTTTTTGTCTAGAGATCCCTGTGAAACATTGGTGTTCATGATTAATGTCACTATTACATTTTATTTGATTACTGTTGAGGCTGTCCTTAACATTTAATTCCATTTCTTCAGTTAAATGGCAAAGGACAAGCGAGGCACTGCGAAAATTATTCTTGTTAAACGCAAACAAATTCACAAAACTTGTACTTTCTCCCCTCGATAAGTCCCACCCTATCAACAACAAGTCGTCTCCTGATTTGTCGGATGTGTTTGACAAATATATCATTATCATATATTAAATGGTTCATTCTATCTCTTGGGTCTGTTTTGCCTCCACCTTCTCTACACATCTGCATAAAATTATCAATTGCATCACTGGACGTAAGGTGACGCCGAAATAGTTTATTATGTGATTTTTAATTCCAGTCATCAGTTGTTTCCTGTCTACCAATTGTGAATCGTGGAAACTAACACATTCAGGGTATAATCGGCTACGAATGAGAATCAGATCTGCAAGTATAATTCTATACACTTTTAGCCGTCAGAAGATTTAACCATATCACCTTGCGGAAGAGGATCCAGTCTCATCTACTCTTCAACTCCTTCTCTATAATTTTTTTTGTTTTCTTTGTCGGTCTAAGCATTTGTATTTGTCACGACTGAGAAGAAGCTACAACCATTTGCGTAAGAATTCCTAGATACTTCGCCATATTCCTACACCCGCGCTTTCGTAATGCTTGATAATCTTGGGGTCTAGCTAGCGTAGGCTCACGCCAGCGATCTGTCGCTATGGTGATTTAGATCCTGGTTGGGTGCAAGGTCATATCCCTATCGGGAAAGATGATGCCGATAGAATATACACAGAAAGTTGTAAAACATATGTGAGACATTATTTATTATCACCAGAATAATATTTTTTAAAACGAAAAAAAAAATTATTTTTGGTATATGACAAACTTTTGAAAGTATGGGGTTACCTGAGGGTCTGGCAATTTTTGTCGAAAAATGTCTCCACGTGTGTGTTAAATTTCTATGCGTGACTGTACATGGGTTGACCCTATATTCAAATTGTTGATAGTTAAAGGTTGCATACCCTAAAGTTTAATGGCTACCGTGTGATAGAATTATATCATAATAAAAACAACTGGATATTGATTGGGGGCTAGGGGATATTTACTTCCACTAAACGTTGATTCGGTAATAGTTAACGAATGTATGTTTCGTAAAACTGGTCTGGCTTGACTTTCGTTATTCAAGTGAGCCATTCGTTAACTATTAACGAATTCTCAACTTTATCATTCATTAATAGTTGAGAAAAATATATTCTTTAAACTTTGTTTGAATTGACTTTCATCATTCAAGTGAACCAGTCGTTAACTATTAACGAGCATTCACTTGGTCATATTCAACTTTACTATTCATTAATAGTTATCAAATGTAGATTTTTTTAAAACCTTGTCTCCCTTGATTTTCCCCATTCGTCAAGCATTAACAAATGCTCGTTAGGTCACATTCAACTTTATCATTTGTTAATAGTTAACGAATTTTCGTTTGGAATGAACAAATCATTCTGTCAATGTTCCTTCCATACAATCGAATGCTTTTTTCCGCACTACGTTCTCGAAATTCTCGTCTGGGAATTGCTCCATACAAATCACAACGGAAAAAGTACATTACGCAACAGTACGGTAAAGGACTTTCTAATAAATGTGAGGGTTGCAAAAGGTGTCGCAGGGGAGGTTTATAATCACACCAGTTAGCAAATCTATACCCTACGTTTTTCGTCGAAACACTTTGTATTATAGCGTGCGCAAAAGCCGCATAACGCACGCGTCAGCGTTCGGGTTTTTCTAATGGGGTTCCTTGACTCTTGCCGTTGGCCAGTTCTCACATTCCCTTGGACGCAAATCACACGACGGGAAAATCCCATCGCAGCAGCTCAGAACCGTAATTTATGGTCACCCTTCGGTAGAATATCAACTTCGTCGAGATGCCATCGCCTGTCTTCATAGATTTCTTCACATATCCCTGAATAGAGGTGAGGTACGACATTTGAGGAAACCATAAAAAGCACATTTTCAAGGAAAGTCGCTAAAAATTGTTATTTTTAACGTTCATCATGGCATTGAAATAAGCTAACAAAGCTATTATCACATCCTAATCATTATTAAACATCAATATACTGACATTGAAAGATATTTTTCATCTAAGATTGTACTCACTCGAAAAGTGGTAACTGAAAATGTTTCTGAATTTCATATTTTCAAACACAACACAATTTTTTAATGTTTAAACAGCCAATTCAATGCCAATGGTGAGCCCTTTTTGTGAAGGAGCCTCCTTGCGTCTTTGTGTATGGCTTCGTCAATTTCGCGGTCGTTCATCTTTTCTCTTTGCAGACATTGAAAAATGTTGTTATGAACCATTCGTCTGTTCCAAGGTTCGCTTTTTGCTATCCCACATCAGCTAAAATCGTGCCAATTATGGTGAACTAAAATTCACAATGAAACGATCAACTGGGAATGAGTTTTTTTATTTAGTTAGTCTGGCGATCGTGAATAGGATTCCGATAATGTTGAACGCATTGTTATAAATTTCAAGTTCAATTATTCCCACTGGTTGTGGTAGGTCAGGATGCTTCACCAGGCGTGGTTTCCCTCGGCAAATGCTGTGCCTTTCACTTATCTGCGTGTGCGTCATGTCACTGAAGCACTGCTAAAAGTTGAGCTGTTTGCCTTCGGCTTTCGAACACTATTCTTGCTCCAAGACCAGCATTAACTGACGACAAATGGATGTGCCTAGGGTATCGTTGAATTAGAGCAGACAATTCCGCATTCCTCTTCACCAGATTAGATAAGACATGCCCATGTCATTATTCCCTGAGGAAGATCAGTCAATGTCCCAACATGTATACCTCTCGACGAATTCTATTGCGAGTGCTTGATATGTGTGGATAAAAATTAAGCGTCTGTCTATAGCTGTGTTTAGTCCATGTCAATATTTTATAGTTTTTTTTTCTCCGAACAGTACCGAAATGTTTAGAATAGTTTTAATAAACAGAACCAGAGAAGGACCAGAAAGGAATGAATAAACAAAGGTCTTTTATCAAATGGGTCTAGAGTGTGAAAACTTTGGTCATCAAGAGTCAGTTCCTCTGGAGATATACCTTCTGCGTTTTGATATTATTTAGATAGTCTCTGTCCATAATCCAATAAGTTCATGTCCCATCTGTGTTCCATGTGGAGGGAGTAGTGAGTGAAACAAAGAAAACCGAATGTGGAATTTGAAAAGCAATAGGGCATATTAGATCGTTTGATCGATTGTCGATGTTTGGCAAATTGGTATGAAAATCGTTCCGCAAAGCCCAATAGAAAGGATAGACTCAACTCGATCATAGAGCATAGTTAATCCGTTCTATCAGTGCATTCTGAATTTTTCCATACACTCATCGAACGATTAATCTATTCCTATTGGAGTTTACATTTCAAACTGTTTATCAAAAATTAATTTACAGTTGGATTAAAGAGGGCTTTGTACGATTTGTATTTGTTTTATTCTCGTGTTGCCACTTGATATTGGAAAACTTTTTTATGAGAGAAAATTTTGAGAAGTTTGGAGTATGATGTGGATGCTTTGTGTTTCTGGGTCGAAACAGAGGTGCATGAGTGGCCCATTGTTAATGTGAGTCATGAGGTCCAGGGTGTTGTGGTCCTTTAGTCTTTTTAGTTAGTTCTTCTAAGGAAACGAACTAGAGCGGTTGTGCCTTTCCAGCGTATAAAATAAAGAGAATAAAATAACATTCACACGTTTGACTCATTATAACTATCCCATTTCTAATAATTCCTAACGAAATTCGTCAACTATTAATGAAGGAGGCAATTTTTTTAATCACGATTTTGGGCTGAAAAATTAATTGATTGATTTATGAATAGGAAATTGATTCAATTTGTTCAAATGCTGATAGAACTATTAATTTATTTCACACGAATTGCATTAACTATTAAGGAATGAATGTTTGGTGGAAACAAATGTACGCCAATCTACAACCAAAATCAATTCATTTGCAATAACTAATCCATTTTATAACTGTCCAGAAAAATGTTTCTCTGAAAAATTCTTATTCTAGCACGAGAAATGAGGCTCAAAGTGGTGATCAGGACAAAATCCTAATTAAAAATAAGATATACTAGAATATACAGTATATGAAAATATAAATAAAGTTTAAAACTTGAAACGAATCACAAAGAAACTTTTCCAAGTAGACATTCCCGAGAACTATTAACCGAATTGAATATTAATTAATGGCGATTGATGGAGCTGAATAATTAGTTATATAGCAGGGAAAATATCCATCCTATTGGTTCATTCTCACGGACACGATTTAGCACTTTTCATCTTCAACTTTTTACAGATTTTGAACGATTACAATGATTCAATTCGAAATTGATAAATTTCTATGTAATTCCCAGTTATTATACGGAAGAAATGCCGGATAAATAAGGAGAGTAGTGATGCCCCGCAACAGATAAATTGCGTTTGATGCGCGTCTACTGGCTGTGTATCACTCTTGCTTATGTACCATAGCCTACCCTCGCCGAAGTGACGGGAATATTACATAGAAAATCTGAGAACAGCATCGAAGGGAAGCCGTAGTCACCGCTGCACTGGTACCTCGACCCTCGGACTCATGGTCGTTTTACACACGTTCCTCATAATGACGTGCTTTGTGGCATTCTTTTATAGTGGATAGAAAAAGATTGGAACAATATGGTAAAAACTAATTGAATTAATTACGATTATAAAGATCATAAAGATCAAGTGATAGTCATGAGATTGGGGAACGTGTTTGCGCAGGCAAATATTTTTTTCTGCATCGTATTCATTAAAATGATTAAAAAAAATCGCTGAAAAGTACACGAAGAAGAATTTTTTATTAACATTAGCCTACTGTTTTATGGAGGTTTATAATGAGTCATTGTTACCTCATTTCTAGCTCGTAAGTTGGTAAAAATTCATGGATAATCATTTATTTTTATTCTGGGTTTGAGAGATTTTAGGCTTAAGGGGATAGGTCTATTTAATGTTATGGAAATTGATCATGATACATTAACTAATGACATAACTTATTGAACACAGTATTTTGTTATCACACACGGAAAAAAAAAAGAGTAAAGTGATGATCAGGAAGAAAATTCGGTGTTGATACTAGAAATTTTACTGAGTTAAATATAAATTTTTTCCTGAACTTCTGTAAGAATTTCTAACAGAAATTTTTTACCGGAAATTTTACCTCAACAGAATTTAGATTTTCCCTAACTAAAAATTCAAAGAGAATTATAATCAGAGAGAAAAGAATGAGGGCTTAAGATTTTTTCCAGTACTGAAAGTAGAAATTTTACAGAAAATTGCGCTTCGTGCACAGATAGCGCGGATTTGTTATTATAAATGAAAGGATTTTGGTTGCAGTTTAGAGTCTTTTTGATTGCACCAAAGGTTCCTTCGTTAATAGTTAACGAATGTATATTTAATAAATCTGGTTTGACTTGACATTTGTTATCCAAGTGAGCTATTCGTAAGCTGTTAACGAATATTCATTTGTTCATATTCAACTCTACCATTCATTAATAATAAACGGATTTCATTTAGAACAAATAAATCGTTCCATCAGTGTTTGAATGAATCAAATTCATTTCCAATTTTTAAATCAATTTATTAATTCTTCAGCGAAAAATCTTGAGACTCCAGATTTTTAGGATCTGGAATTTTGGAATAAATAAATCGTTTTATCAGCGCCCATGATTTTTCTATACGAGAAAAAATGTTCAATATAAATGATATCTTTACCGGAATTCCAGAGCGACATCAACTGCAGAAAAATTTGACGCAACAGTTAAGGAATTTTTTCGAAGCCTTTCGTCATTTTAATCCAAATTTTCGGTGAGAAATCGCGACATCTTCCCGTAAATGGTCTTATTTACTTTTGTAATCAGCAAGCGAACTTAAGTAACTTAAGTAATTCCGTAATTTTTACTGAAAATTTCTCTCCGTGTACCGGAATTTCCTTCAGCAGACACATATAGGGCAGCCTCGCAAATGTTAATTTTATAAACAGCAGTGAGACCTTTCACTCGTCTGTGTTTCAATCCACTACCAAATAACTGAATTGTTGCAGAAGTTTCTGATTTACTATTTTTAAGTTATTCATAATAATATCAAAAAGTGAATATTCACCTCGTTTCGACATACAAATATCTACTGCGCTAATGCGAGGTCGTCTTGTGAATTTATTATTCTATACGTGACCTAACTAGAATCTAATGTGCGAGAATCTTCATTGTCTTCATAAAATAGGAGAGAAGCAGTGAAATAACTCCTGCTAATTTCCACATTTTTGGACTTAACAGCCCGAGAAGGCCTAGAAGACATTATTGGAAATGGTTCAATGACAGAGGCATTGAATTAACATCCACCAATTACTGCATCCTTTATTCTTTGTTGCGCGTCGCCATCGGGGTAGACACGCTTGGCAAGAAGCCTTGATGGTATCCCTCTTCCATCGCGTGTGACCAGTATTCTCCTTTGAGAAAAAATCATGATAATCCATCATTATTTTCCTCATCTTCCTTTCTTTATGAAGATTATCGAAGAGAGAATTGCGAAGAACAATAAAAAATCATGATGCGCGATTCAGGGATACTTCCGGATATGTAATATCATCATTCAGATGTCGATGATGTTGATGGATCATTAGTACTGAGAAACGCATGTTATTTTGTCACGCGCATTCGATGTACAATAAGCAAATAATTAGTGATGGAGAATCAATTTTAGTTGATTTATTATACGGTAATTAGTTATTGAATAGTGATTTCAACAATGAAGGATAGAGTCCAGGAAGTTTTTGCGATGACTCGAAGAGGATTTTAGAGAGTAATTTGACAATGGATGTACAGAGAGAAATATTGAGTAGTAATACCCCAAGACCTTCAAAATTATCCCGATCGGTGCTGCGCAGGGAAACTGGAGAGAAATATCCGATTAATTTTGAAGGTCGAGGGCTATTTGGCTGGATTACTTCGTTAATTCCAATTTCAATCAATTAAATGTGTGGCATTTCACGTCATATGGTATGGTTTTTCACTCGTTGTTGTGGCTTCCAGTGTATATTTTCTGTCTGCACAAAATGCAGAGCATTATCTCCACATTGTGGCTTTTGTCTTCACCTATTATTATTAGGAACATTTTTTTAATTTTTTGATTATTAATGTCCAACGATTCTTCTCCAAATCTGCTCATGTCGAGGTAAAGTCTTTGAACTTGATTTTTTGTAATGACAGTTTTGGGGTTTGAACTGCGTACAAATTGTTCATCGGATATTTTCATTGCTTAGCAACAAACAGGGAAATATCCGAAAAATATCCGAAGTAAAACTCTCTTACTTGTACCACGTGACGGGAAATGCCACCATTTGATTGGTTGAAATTGGGATGAAAAAAATAATCAGTAAAAAATCACTTATCTTTTCTGTAATTTTGCAGCGAAGAGCAGTTGGGGTAATTTTTACGGAACTATCACTGAGTTTTTCCTGAACGTTCCGTAATTTTTACTGAGTATTGGTCTTCGTGCGGAGAGAAATTTTTTGATAAATAATATTGTATTAGTTTATAAAAGTGTATTGAAGCAGCTCTATTTTCAGGGCGGTATTTTATCGACCGAATACGGTGCTTTTAAATATTTTCAGTGGCTAAATTTTCCAACTCATTGCATGAGTAAAATTTGAAAAAATTTATACAGAATTACCATTATCAAAATTAAATTTCGAAACGTGTTGGTATTTTTTCAAACATTTCCCTCCTATATACAAATAATAGAACTTTTTCCCAAATGGTAGATTATCTTTTACGAAGTGTCAAAAAATTTCTCAATTTTTTTAAGTCCACCCGTCAAAAATTCAGATTTTAATCTTTGACTACAACGGAAATGTTGATTTTCCCATAAGAACCTGTGTTAAGTTCTGATTGTTTAACTCTATTTTTTTGAACAACGGAAACGATAATTAAATTGAGGGAAAAATTACGATTTCAAGTGTCATCGTTTCCTCATCTTTATCTCAAATAAAATTATAATAAGTAATTAACTCTTATTCTAAGTTGACGAAATTTGAGTTTAGTGCACAATAGAATCAAGATTCGAATTAGAATCTAGTCCATGAAATATTCCTTCTGGATTTCACTAAAAAATTTTGTTCTAAAGTTCCTGTTAGATAATTGGATTTTAGGATTTCCGTCAAAAAAATTGTTTGTAAAAGTTCGGTAAAGCATCTTTGCTAACAATAGTAAAGTTCTCAAGCTCATACTCCAGAGAATCATGACAATGATTTTGCCCTATGGAAATACCAAATGAAAACTTGAGTCTCTCAATGACAAACTAGTTTGAATGTAGAAAAAAAATCTGTACGAGCACGATATCTAAAAAATTTCATTCATCCGTAATACTGAGACAAATTCACTAGCTTCAGCCTCGAGGCGGATCTAGGTTTAGAGTTTTGCCTCCAATAAATTCCCGGGTTTTTCCCACATCTCCTCATTCCTATAACCGCTTTTAATAACCTTGTTCGCACATGTCTGACGTCATATGACAATAACATTCCGAAATCGCTATTGAATTAACGGTACCAAAATTAACATTCAAGCAAAAAAAAAAAAATAACCACTTCATACATACGGAATGAGGAATTCGAACCCGAATGGAGTAAAAACAGTTCCCCTTGACCCGAAGAATAATCCAAAGATCATTAATTTTTCTCTCTCATTCTCCCTTCAATTTTCTGTCTTCGATTTTACAACAGAAGGACAACTATTGCAGAAATCCATCCTTGCAGTTAGTAATTGTTTAAATGGGCGGACAATCAACTCATCTGTGAGTCACACGAGAATGTTGTGAATCGCCGCCAATCATGAGATGCATAATCATTGAGCTATTGGGTTCCAACTGCTTTCATTATTGGTTGACAAATATCACGTCATTTCTGCCTAATTTTTACAATCATATTATGTTTCAAAAAATCTATGTAATTTAATGTTTTAAGGGAGAGTCGCAGACACTGAGAGAAAAATATAATTTTGCCAATTAAATACTCTTTTGACAAGAATTCAACGCAGATTTTCCAATGGGATTTTCGGGTATTTGTTTATTCAAAATAAATACGAGTGGCAAAATTGTGTTTTTCCTTCAGTGGATGAGATGACAAAAGTCGATAAACTTTCATTTTTGTTTTCAAATATTTACGGATATTTTTGAGTAAAGAAACGTTATCGGTAAAAACGACTGTTATTAATCACACAAGTTCTGATAGAAATAATTCCTCGAGGTTTTATCCCAGACATTAGTCAAGTTCCACAACAGCATCAAATGCTCTAATGTCATGTAATGTAACATTTTTAAACATTTTAATATGTAACACAAAATCAGCCTCTTCACTACATCATGTCTTTAATCGTAATTCCCTGATCTTGTTCATGATAAAGTTCCAAAAGTAGACCTGACATTCCCTACGGGAAAATAAATTTTGCATAGAGTTTATATCGCCAGAAGGAGAAACGTGAGACGACAGTTCCTTTTATCACTAAAAATAGACCAATTTTCCTGACAAAACGCGACCTAAAAAGTGACTGAATGTCATTTTGTCCCAAGTATCTCCCTCTCTGGAGGTCTCATTGTTATCGAAAATTTCATCCCACCTCATAATTATTATTCTCTCTCATTGTAAAAGTTAACAAAAGCTCAATAGAAAAGAAAATATTTTTCACCAATAGCCGCACATAGTTCCAAATTTAGGTGAGGCTGAATCAGTAGCAAAGTAGTAAAACCAGATAATTCACTTTTAACGATTGACCAGTTTCTCATGAATAACTTAGGATCTAAAGAAGATATCAAAATGTTCATCATCACTTTTTTATCCGGTGAATTGAGTTCTGCAACAAAAGTAATAACAAAAATTTTCCCATCTCCCTTAGATTCGACAATATTCCTCAAAAACTCTATCAACAGATGAGTCAACACTGGAAAAAGAATTTTCTTTTGCTCAAATATATTTACTGCCGCCAGTAAATCCCCATAAATATTGTTATAACGCATCCTAATGTTAATTAATCTTTCCTGCCATTAGTAAATATTCTTCCCCCAAGAAAATTTTTGGTCTCAGTGAACTTATCTCGGTGTAACCGTCAAATCTTCAGGAGAAAAAGTGTCAGGTACCAAAAACAATTGACTATTCCAATGATAATATGAGAAGAATCAAATGTTTATTGGTCCTCAATTTGAGATTTGCATAATTAATTTGTAGAGAAATTAAAAAATTGAAAATTATCAGTTAATCTGTGACAATCCTATCAGTAAAAGACCTTCAGTGCTATTCTCTTAACATCAATCGATGCCACTGAAGTATGAAAATAGTCTCTATTACTTACTATGACCATTGTAAGTTGTTCTTCATCCTTCACTTTCTCCCCAACGTCTGAAGAATAGCAATACATCTATATCCTCTTTTTTTACAAATCCAAATCTCTCCATCTTCACCAAATATCGCTCTCAACTCTCTCCAACTGTCCGCACTTCACCCAGATTTGTCTTTAACGAATCTTATCCTGGTAGTAAGTTTATATCGTCATTACATAATAAAATTTCCTCCAGTAAAAGTTGAAATATAGAGCTAGCGTCAAATATAGATACTCTGCGCCCCAGGTTGTCCTCACTTCCGACTCTTCACTTTCTTTTTAAAGCAATCATCTGTTCTCAATGTGAGTTATCACGTAGTGCATGCTCATCGACACGTATCGTTGAAAAGGAAGATCACTTGCGCAATGAAGCAGGCTTTCAGATACTGACACATGCGTGAAAAATTTTTAACTTTGGGATATACCGATGGTGAGATTGCGTTAACGGGGAGACGTTATGGGTCTGATAGTCTGTGAATTTTCTCAAGGCCAAGAGAAAATAAGAGACTCCCGCAATGAAGGAAGTTGAAGGTGAAATACAAGAACGTCAAAATTATTGTAATGTTTGATTGAGTCAGCGCAGGTTTTCCTCACGTGAGTAAGAATTAACTATGAGTTATTCAATATTAACGATCAATTTTCCAACTTTTCCAGTATGATCCTCAATTACTATGTTTACATCGTAATTTTGATTTTATATTCGCTCGAGCTGATGATAATTTTCCCTTCGTCATTACTGATTCAAATGCTCGCTCTTCCCCGCGCGGAGATGAATAGCTCAATAAAAAATAGAATAGTTTAATAAAAATTACCCGAAAGTTTCGTAATTCGTGAGGAAAGTCAAAGGTCCGATAAAAATTACGAAGGGTCTGGAATACTCCGTAAATATTATGCAGTGCATTACATAATTTTTACGGAGTGTTCTGTACTTTGACTGGAACTTCCGTATGTTTTCCCGATATTTATTTTTGATTGCGAATTACGGAACTGATAGAATGATTCATTTATTCCAAATGCAAGTCCTTAAATATTAACGAATAGGAGAATTGAATATGAATATATGAATATTTGGTAATAATTAACGAATAGGGCACTCGGGTGACGACTGTCAAGTTAACAGACGTTTATCAAATATATATTTGATAAATGTCGTTAATTTCCGTTGACGTTTGGTGGAACCAAAGGAGCCCTAACCAACAACCAAAATCTATTCGTTTGCAATAATTAATCTGTGTAAAATTAATTGTTAGTCTTATATCAATAATCGTTCGTATCCGCAAATTTATTAATGCAGATCTGTTCATGGAGAGAAAAATTCTTGAAAAATTACGTGCCTGTTCCGTAATCTACCAACCAAAACAGTATTCAGTAAAAATTACGGAACAGTTACGCATTTTTTCATAGCAGTTGCCATCGGTGTGGAAAAATTTCAATCCCATTTTTACCTGCGATGAAATGTATTTCTAAAATCTAAATTCCTAAATAAGGTTAGAATTTAATTATGATGCGCGTAAGAATTTTATTTTGCGAAAAGTGACTTCTTCACCCCAGAGAGAAATTTAATTCAAATACTTTACTGTGATGATAACTTCCGTCCAAGTGATACAGCGACTTGAATACAATATTTCACTATTCTCGAGTATTTTTTTTATTGTATATATTTTTATTTAAAGTTTCCAGACATTTTCTGGAACATTTTCGGCTTTTTTCTGAAAGTTAATTGAAAAGGGCGTCACTGTTCCGTAATTTTTACTCAATATTATTTTGACTGGCAGATTATGGAACAGACACGTAATTTCTAAAGAATTTTCCTTTTCGTGTTGAACAGACTTTACGAGCAACGTCATATTCTAAACGACAAGAACCGTGGGATGGTTCATTGCACTGAGGCTTACAAGCCTTCAATAACAAATTCATGAGATGTGTACTCATGAAGAAACATTATGGGTTTTGTGTCTTCGATCGCATGATATAAACCGTAAGGAGGAAAGGAAGAACAAGAAAAAAAAGGACCTGTTATGTGGCTATTCGGTACGGAAAGGTCATGATCATCAATGTCAGGGTTTTATTTGTATGTTGTGAACGACTTTGCACTGGAAGCGTCAAGAATTTTAATGATGGAATGCAGTAATAAATCATCAAACATTATGTGGCAAATAATGAAGGGGCGTGTGATACTTCTCATGCACTGCTCAAAAATTGCAGCTCAACTTCAAGTGAAATTTCAAGAACTTGAAATTTTCAACAACGACAGATTTACATAGAATTTCAATAGTATTTTTCATTACCCGAAGAGGAATGTTCAGTAAATATTACGAAACTCTTCGTTCATCGATTACGAAATCGACTGAGAACCTTTACGTGACAGTATCGTCATTTTTCGCAAACCATCCAGATCGAAATTACGGAACTTCCAAGAAATTTGCTAGAACTGCGCTTCCCTTTGGAATCATGGAAAAGATACATCATTTTTATTGAATGTTACGTTGAAGTTTCGGTATTCAGAAACGAGAATAAACATTAAAGAAAAATTACGGAATACAGAGAGATAAACTCTCTAAAAATGACGGGCCTGTTCCGTAATTTGCCAGTCAAAACAATATTTGGTAAAAATTTCTAAAAAGTTACGCGTTTTTTCAGTGAATTTTCAGGAAAAAATCCAAAAAGTTCCAGAAAAAGTATGAAACGCTCAGTAAAAAAAGTGCGTAACTGCTCCGTAATTTTTAAATAATTTTTTTCTTGGTAAAGATCCACTAAAGAGTACGAAATTTCTATTGAACTATTTTTCCCGGCGTAATAAATTAAATAATTCCTTAAATATTTAAGTAATTTTTCATTTTTGATTCTGCACTGAATAACCTCGCAAATATGGAGACTTTCGGTAATAACTTCTCTGAGTTTTCAATCTATTAAAAATTGGAATATGTGTTATACTTAATTTTCACAACATAAGTTTGACAATTCAAACGTTCATTGAAAATTCAGATGACATTCTGACTGAAGTTTCAAGGAATGTTTGTAAGTGTAATGAGTAAGCCTAGATATTACTGCAATACGTCTAGAAAATATTTTATCTTCAAATTAATGAAGATTTAAATGAGTTCATTAGAGGTGATGAAAGACACACTGAAAATATTAGATAAATGTTAAGTCCGGGTTTCAGAAAATCGATAGTCAGATATCGTTGTCTATACAGGATACGGGTGAAATCCCCGCCCCCATGAGTATTTTGCCGCCTACGTGACCTAGTGACGTCACCAGGACAATGCATATTGCAACAGACCACCTGGTTACCGTCACTTGTGAAAAGAAATTTCAAATATCAAGAAGTAATTGTAAAAATGTACTGTCACTTCAGCTAAAATTCCTCTCTTTTTTGCATTTGATGAGTATAAAAATAAATACGTCTCTAGAGTAGATGGACATTTGGTAAAAACAATTTCATCGCACGATAAAAATGAGCCGGTCGATCAAACTAATGACTAATTTTTGCAAAAATCTACGAAAACTTTTCCGAGCATAAATTCAAAATTTCCAATCTCTTTCGTTTCTGACAATTTATATTGAATATTGCTCTGTGTTTTTGAACTGGAACGTGAAATATTGCTCTCTTGAAGGGTCTCATGTCATGTGTTGCATCACATACTGATAACAATTTGTTGCCGAAACATCGAATGAGCCTAAGGTCCGGGTTAACTGGTTTACCATGTGCAATGGGACTGGAAGTAATCGATAGATTGAATAGATTGATTCAGGGTATTGTGTACGTCTCGCTTAAAATTAGAATACAACGAAAGTCATCTAACTCTATGTTGGGGAATGGGATTTTGTCGTCGCGGTGTGTTGCCTTGGAAAAAGTTAAGACCTCGCACGTGGTGCCCACGCCCCTCACTCGTTACACTTTATTCTTTAGGAAAAAGGAATGTTATCTCTCAATGATATGGGGAATTTTGCAAATGGAGTTGTGCGGCCTTAGTTTTTCAGGAAGGAAGTGAGTCCTTGGCAGGTGCAGAAACTCAATCAGAATACCTAATCAGTAGACAGATTAAGCGAATAAAATAATAATAAAAATTATCTGGAGCACGAGATCAAGACGTGAGTGTGTGAGTGCTTGGGAGCTGCGGGGATTTTTTAATGTCTTGAGTTGTAGTACTGAAAAATCATTGTTTGCGAAGGATCTTGGGGAATCCTTCACAGGAATGCTCGACAGATCTTCGCAAACTATCTCTGACGAATTAAAAATATTCACATATAATACCACAAGTGGTTCAAAATTATCGAATATTTCCCGATAGATTCGTTGCAAACAAATGAAGGAGTCAAGTTTTTCAGGCTAAAAAATCACGAGTGCGAAGCACGAGTGATTTTTCCTGAAAAACTTGACGACTTCATTTGTATGCAGGGAACCTAGAGGGAAATATTCTATAATTTTGAAGCTCGAGTGGTATTCAGGGGATTATTTTTCCTATCCAAATTTCGGCCAAGAGAATTGTGCCATGACATGAAAAGAGGTTTATTTGGTTAAGTGTCGTTTGTTTACCAAAATATTCAAAAAATTATCGCTGATATTCGAGGTAGGCTATACAAAATATCAACAAATGGTGCAATTCTATTGGCTGAAATTTGGGTGGGAAAAATAATCACATATAATACCACAAGTGCTTCAAAATTATCGAATATTTCCCGATAGATTCGTTGCAAACAAATGAAGGAGTCAAGTTTTTCAGGTTTGATGTTTCCTGAAAAACTTGACGACTTCGTTTGTATGCAGGGAACCTAGAGGGAAATACTCGATAATTTTGAAGCTCGAGTGGTATTCAGGAGATTATTTTTCCTATCCAAATTTCGGCAAAGAGAATTGTGCCATGAAATGAAAAGAGAAGTAAATTTAAATTGTTTATTTCTTTGATGTTACAAACGTTTCTACTTTTGTTTTACATCCTCTCCAGCCTCTCTTAAACTCTCTTCTCCCCCCCCCCGCCCCCTCTACCGCATTTGCCGAAAGGGAGGGAAAAACCTCACTCGAGGAAAACCTGCCCTGGCACAGTCGTCTTTTTGATAGGACTACCGCTCGACAGTAAAACTGTGAGATTAAAGCGCTATAAATTTTTTGACCGCCGGTGCCCGTGATCGAACCCGGGTCGTTGGCATGCGAGTCTAGCACTCTAACCGCACGGCCACTACCGTCGGTTTTTGAAATGAAAAGAGATTTATTTGGTTAAGTTAACGTTTGTTTTTTTATATATAGCCTACCCGCAGAATTATCAAAAAATTATCGCACATAATACCACAAGAGCTCCGAAATTATCGGATATTTCCCAAGAGTTTCCTTGCGTCGCCACGAGAGGGATAAGTTTTGCAGTTTAAAAATCCCGAGCGCGAGGGTTTTCTATGAAATCTATCCCGATCGGTGCTACGCAGGGAACCTGGAGGGAAATATCCGATTAATTTTGAAGGTTGAGGGGTAATAGCTGGATTATTTTTTTCATTCCAATTTCAAGCAATTAAATGTGTGGCTTTTCACGTCATATGGTATGGTTTTTCACTCATTGTTGTGGCTTCTCCAGCGTATATTTTCTATCTGCACAAAATGCAGAGAATTGTTTCCAAATTGTGGCTTTTGTCTTCACCGTACTATTAGGAACATTTTTTAAAATTTCTTGAACAATAATGTCCAAGGATTCTCCTCCAAATCTGCTCATGTCGGGGTAAAGTCTTTGAACTTGATTCGTTCTAATGCTAGTTTTGGGGTTTGAAACGCGTACGAATTGTTTATCGGATATTTTCATTGCTTAGCAACAAACAGGCAAACATTCGAAAAATATCCGAACTGAAACGGTTTCACTTGTACCACCTGACGGGAAATGCTACCATTTGATTGCTTGAAATTGCGATGAAAAAAATAAGCTTTGAAAGATTTGAGGATGACAATATTTTTCGATGAAAACGTTCGAAATTTGACTTTAGAAACTGCTCTTAACGAACTCGTTTCCGAACATATGTCCAAAGGGAAATCGTTCAGGGAGATCTTGCGCAAATCTTTTGATGATTCTCCTGAAGATTTTTGAAACATTTTTGACAGACAGGAATTTTTATACGTGAGAGGTTGTCGGTGATCGAGAAGAGATCCTATCAGGGGACAATTTCTTAAACCGGAACAATTATTTTTTAAGTCACTCAGTCTTGTTCAATAAAGGCTAACGGAATAATTAATTGATGTAACAAAATATGTCAGCACTTTTGAAGTACTGTTTGATTAAACTGTACGTTTTAATCGTTAATTCTCAGGGCTCCAAACATGAACCTTATTAGTCCATCAAATGAGGGTTCGAATCGATCATATATTCGTTGGCATTCCTTCAATATTTCAACGGATTTGTATCGTTATTTGAATGTATCGCCTATCGTTGATCTGAAAACTTATTGTAGGCGGTATCAATGGAATCGTATGCAATAAGCATTTTTAATTGAATAATGACCCATTTTCAACAGAATATGCATCCAATAAGCCATATTTCATTAAATTTACGATATTTCTCTTTTACTGTACTTTCGGAAGGTTGGATTGAAAATTTAGACCAAGCACAAGTTGGTGGGGAAACCCCTGAAGTCTTTGTTGAAGATACAGAGAGAAAAATGCTTGAAAAAGTACGTGTCTGTACCATAATCTGCCAGTGAAAACAGTATTCAGTCAAAATTAGGGAACAGTTACGCATTTTTTCACTGAGCATTCCATAATTTTTCAGGTCTGTTTTGATCTTGTGCTGAAAGTTCACCGAAAAAGTGCGTAACTATTCCGTCATTTTTACCCAATATTATTTTGACTGGCAGATTATGGAACAGGTACGTAATTTCTCAAGATTTTTTCTCTCCGTGCAGCGGAAATTAGGATCAGAAATGAGATTCAGTGATGAGGTCCACTAAAACAGTTCAGGACACTGATGGAACGATTCATTGATGCCAAACGGAATTTGTCAACTATTAACTAATGGCAGAATCGAATATGAACAAATAAATATTCTTTAATGATTAATGAATGGTTCCCGTGGATCATGAATGACAAAGTGAAACCACGTTTATCAAATATAGATTTGTCAACTATTAACGTTGACGTTTGATGCTACCAAATGGATCCTAAACTTTTTTTTATTTATTAATGTTTTAGAAACCCGTCCAGGGTTTATTAGTTTGCAATAATTACAAATTGGTTACATGATTTTTGACATTTTTTGTACTTTGGTTATTAACTTTTTAATTCACAGTCTTTCAGAAATTTATCAATATCTTTAATAAGAATCAATTTCAATAATTGCAATAAAAATCAAACCGAACTGGGAGTTGGACCCTAAGCAATAACGAAAATCCATTCGTATGTTATAAACATTCCGTTCTATGAGTGCAGTAATCAGTCATTTTTCTGAAAATACAAATTTGCACCGAATTTTAGAGGCACACTTACGCGAAATGTTAATTATTTTCTCGTTTTGCGCGTATCAATTAAAGTTATTGTCCAGTCACATTTTAACGGCGCCTGAGTTATTTATCATCAGGATTTTCTTAAGAACAATTGTAAAAGTAAGTAATTACGGGAATATTTGATGTGTTACAACGTGGTTGTAATATGAGAGGTATCTGTGTGACGTTTTTGGGATCCCTTATAGGTCGAATGAGTGTGTAATCGGTGACCATGTCACCGGATGAATCGCCGCGGTGGAATTGCTCATGAATGAAATAACTGATGTGGTAAATCTGACATAACAACCAAATATGTTTCTGCGTTTTTTCGGTTCTAAGAGATCGAGACCATTTTACGCAGCGGCACGGTAATTTTTGTTTATTCCAAGACAAAATTGCATTTGTATTCTGCACATAGGCCCTCACTGATAGTATAGATTACCTATCCAAACGAATGGATTTTCATTGTACCCAGAGGAAAAATTGAGTGAATCAAAAAAATATTTGTTTGGATAGTGTCAAAGAAATAGTTTTAAAAAAAGAATAAATCGGTTTTTTATTTAAATGGCATTTGCCGTATTTCAATACAATAAATTTCGTGAAATGGATAATAATAAATTGAAATTAATGAACTTGTTTTGACTCGGGAAAATATTATTTTCTGTGATTTGTACTCGTGATTTTTTTCAGTGTAAATTCGGGTTTATTAGGTCTGATCGAATGTTCATTCGTTAATTAACAAAAGTAAATTTGATAAACCTTGTTTGACTTGACATTCGCCAGTCAACTGAGCCATTGATTAACTATATTAACGAATACTCGATCGATTGATTAACTAATATAACGAATTTCATTCAGAATAAATAAATTGTTCCATGAGGGTTCGAATGAATCAAATTAATTTTCAATTCTTAAATCAATCTATTAAGTCCTCAGTGAAAAATCTTGAGGCTGCAAATTTTCAGGATCTGGAATTTAGAAAAAAAAAATTGCCTCATTCGGTTGTCCTTGCAATAGACCTGAGGATCGTTAACACTAAAGATCCGGTGAGAGAGGCCGCTGCAGGTAGAGGAGTCAGCCACAATCCGCTTGTTTCATACCTCAAGTTTGTAAAACTCACAACTGCGTCTGTATTGAGCATTACAAAAACAAGGTGGGAGATGCGAAGGTATATAAAACCGATCTTAGCCACTGTAAGAGCCAGTCCAAAGGCCATATGCGGGCGGCTCTAGTCGCGAGTGCGAGGGAGATACTATTTAACTGACGAGAAGCCCAACCGGTGCTGCAGGGTGATTCTGTGCACGATTTTCCATCAGTATAATTTGTTAATAACTTAAACGTGATGTTTGATAAATTTTTGGTCGGATAGTCAGAGCACAGAGCACAATACTGTTGCTACCATTGAGGGGTAAACAGGCGGGATATTTGAAAAAAATTGGTCAGATTCGTCGAAATTATTCATTTGTCGAATGAATTTGACAAATTAATTCATCAATTAATTGATGATAAGTGGGACTTTTTGGATAAAATTTTTATGGTGAACTATGTTGTTCAATTTATGATAAGAAATAGGCGAATTTTCTCGATTTAAAAAGTGAAAAATTTAAGGAAATTTTGCAATTTCTCGGTTGAATTTTGTATTTTGAAGTGGAGCACCTGAAATGTCTGGAATTCGTATCCGCGTAGAGGAAGCATCCTGCAACAAACGCTGGCCAACTGATGCTAATGTAAGTGATGAATTGAGTAGGTTTTATTGGAGATGATTCAGACAAAATTTATTGGAAATTGGGTTCAATTTTCCTGGCTTCCGGATGGAAATTATAAATTTTCATCTGGTTTTTCGGCTTTAGGGTTCGTGGAAAGATGTCCTCAGAGCGAAATTTCTGAGACATTTTTTTATCGTTAGCACGAAAAAAAGGCGCAAAATCCTGTAAAAAATGTGAAGAAATGTTATTGAAAACTCTGAGAAATTATTCTCAACTATTGAATTTTTTCACAATCAAGAGTTTCTTAATTTTTTTTCAATATTCGTAATAGAATTTTCAGCGACAATATCTCTCCGTGTCCCTGAATTGGATATATTTTATAAGAAAATCACGGGTACAATTTTTTTTCAAGCGTATGGTGCAGTTGAACGTAATATCTCCCATTTCCGAGGGGAGAAATAGTTCAATTCCCGGATAATAATTTCGCATCCCCGACGATTAAATCATAAAGAATCAAAATGAGAAATTAAAAATAAAGATCAGATTATTAGATTTAAATAGTTAAGAACAGAATACGAGGGCTTTCTGATGTGATAAAACATAATTGTTTAACCGTTCAGAAATTATTGCGCATATATTCTCATTATTCTTTTTTTTTAAAAGAATTTTTGGTAAATCGTGGATGCATGGACACAAAGAAATTATACCGTCTCTAGGTTTTCTCATTATTCAATAACTCACAAATTTGTACAGCCGCACGTCTATTTTTCTTAATTTTTGGAACAAGTTTTTCTAAGATTTTGGAATGTAGGAGAATTTTCCCACCGTGATGAAGCTTCATGAACCATTCAGTAATAATGAAATAAAAACGATATATTTTTTCACGTCACTTTTACCAACGGTTCCTCAGAAATTAAAACAAAAACACAAGAAGTGAGAAGATATCAGCAATAACTCCTTAAATCATTACAGTTGAAACTCTCAGTAAAAAAACTTGAATTTTTCACCACAGATTAACAGAGAGAAAAACTCAATTTAAATTACCGGGGGAATTTTAGTTACGACGCGCATAATTAGCCGTTTACTGCCCAGAGTACGATATAAAAATTTAATATCACTCTGCGAGGAATTCCTTCCACGTGGCGCACTTATCAATAGAATAACTATAGTGGCCTTCTTCTGTGGCCGGCGTTGATCTGTGATATTCAATTATCAATAAATTTATCAATAAATTTTGAACAATCAAACTCTGCGCATAGTTCAACAGTCGTCTTCCAGAGAGGTCACGTGACCAAATTCATTATTCCAATCACACTAAAAATATTTTTTTTATTTTTATGAAAATCAAATTCCGACAAAGAGTGATGATATCCATATTTTATTAATTGGGTTTCACAAAAATTAACAGGTTATTTTGACTGTAATAAGCAAAATCAATTTGGTCCCATGATCTCCCCGGAAGACGGCCCTTAAGGCCCTTGAGGATTTTGAATTGGGTACTCGGAACGTTTTGAAAACCTCGCAGTCGAAAATAGCCAGACGGTGCAGTGCTCACAGCACGCGACTAGATAAATTCACGTGGAGAGGTGCAGTGGCTCCGAGGGTTAACTACTTTGCAAAAAAAATATAATTATACAGTGGATAGTATAGTGTGATTCGATGCAAATTTTTTGAACGAGGGTACGACTCCCCTCGTCCATGTCCTGATGTTGAAGACAGACCGCCAAGTGACATTCATACCTCGTTCCTTTGCGCAATCGAAGACATGATTATACGCTGGATTAACCTCATATTTTCTTTTCTCTCATACTCTCGCAGATCGACACAGCATACGGTGCAACAATGATTACAGTTGGTGAGCCCAAAGGTTCCTGGCATATACCGAGACCATCACTCGTTGGACGAAGTGAAAAAGACAGTGACAATTGTAGCAGTTGGATGCACCATCATTTACAGCCAAATTCACCGTCCAGGAGTTCGACATCGTCACAGGGATCGACGGCAAGCACACATGTACATGTTAATTAATAACAGTAGTTAAAATTATGGGTAATTTGAAGAGTTGAAAGCTTCGCAGGACGGAGCTAAACATTTCGAAGAAATTACGGAAGTAACAGTTCCCTCAATGATTCCGGAATCGAGTGGAAAATCGATGATTGATTAAGATAAATTAATGAACTTTCAGGAAAAACTCCGTGAGAGTTCCATAAAATTTCCTAGTCGCATTTTACTCCGAAATTACGGAACAGATACGTAATTTTTATTGGATATTTCTCTCCGTGTGAGAGAAAAAATGTAGTAAAACGGATAGATTATTATTTTTTTGGAATAGTCCATTGACGTTACGAAATGTCAGCACTTCTAGAGGACTACGTGATTAAACAGTATCCAAAGATAAATCAGTCATCTATTGATAATTATTAAATATTGGTTATTGTTCAAATCCTTCTGGCACCAGATGCATTATATCTCTGAGAGTCTATTTCATGTGGAAAACTTCCTCGCAAAAAAAAAGTTTAAACCGATTGATCCCTTCGCCATTGATATACGTTCTCATGAAATATTTTTAAGTCAAATATTTTTCATGTTATCATTCATTAAATTTCTAGAGTGCTGCATCGGGTACCTTGCTGTTGACAGCGGCAAATTTGGCAACACTAACAGCAATGCACCCCCCTCCTATAACGTCCCCAAAAACATTGGATAGCGTATCAGTGGCCAGTAGCACTCATTTCACTGTTGTCAATGGATTAGGAAGACCTACAGCAGTTTGTAAAAAGTCATGGTGCGCCAGACATCAGCTTACGGTGCTTGTATGCACCATGAGCTTCTTGTTCATGGTAGGACTTTTTGCTGGTGTCCTTTGGATGGAAAGTAAGTAGAGCTCATGTTTCAGATCTTGCAATGATTTTCATAACCAGATTGGTTGGTTTTTTTAAATCATTGAAAAATCTTACTCTATATTTTCTCCTGTAACTATTGGTGGGAGACAACCTTATGAAATGGAAAAATGTCAATTGATCTGCTCATGATGAAAAATATTAGCAATTGAATATTGATAATCATCTTCATGATGAACATTGGAGAGAATTCATATTCGGTTGCAAATATAATATTGATTATTCATTTCTCTGTTTATGAAATTTTTAATCTGTATCAATTTGTCTTTCAGTGAGAGCTCGTGATAAGTACAACTAACTACTCATCACGAAGGATATCTTTTATGGAGTCTCTACTTCGATGAAATCCGTTAAAGAAAACGTACTTCTTCGAGCAGGATAATATTCTAAACATTAGAAAATATTGAACAAAAATTGATTTTGAGTCGAATTTTTGCATATCGTACATAAATTGTATTACGCTTGTATCAAATGCGTGGTACGTGACAGTCCAGTAATTACATTATTCGTAATACTTATGACGTAAGTATGCCAACGAAATGGCCGAAGATTAAATACGTGTGACAATTCACAATTAGCGAATAATTAGAACTGTTGATTGCATGAGTACTTATACAAATGTGTTGTCATATAATTGTACAATCATGAAGAAACGAGTTTTCGCTTACTGATATCAAGGGTGATGGATCGATTCGGAAGAATTGAAGCCGACGAGAGGGCCAGCTCAATTTTGTAACAATTGTGTCCCATTTTCGAATAATTTCTTCAATCCTGAAAACTATTATGCAAAATATTCGAAGAAAATGATTGAAAGCCTAATGATATAACAAATTTATCAACTAAGTAGTCACCAATTGCGATGCGGAAAGGGTGAAACAGGAATAAATGAAAGGGTAAAATAGAATATTTCGTCATAAACTCGAAAACGGAATCGATGAAAAGTGTTGGAATCGTACGAATCCTATGTTTTTTTGATCGAGTGATGAACATATTTTTTAATATGAAGCACGTGAAATGGTTCACGGGAAGGACTAGTGATAGCTGATTGTTTATTCGAACGAGCGAAGAAGAGTAAAATTATGCTCTTCCTGTCTGTGATATTAATTATGTATTAGATGGTTTCGCCACTTAGTAAAGTATTTAAAAATTGCAAAATTGTTGAGTTAATTTATTGATCCGATTTTTTCTATCTTTAAATGGCGAATCAACAATGAACATACGTCAGATTTTCATATGTAATAGATCAAGAAACTTGACGAATATGCTCTAGTGTTTGGAGACCAAGGAGAGAATTTATGGTGAATAGCCGTGCACAGAGTGGATCTTGGACAAAATCATTTCTAAGATGGAAGGAAAACATAGAATACCTATTTTGCTATAAATATTCTGAATTACAACGACGGATCCGCAATATTATTTGTAAATTCTCTCCTGACTAACCGTTCTCCAATAATCGATATGACAACGATTTATCCAATTTTGTCAGATCATTGCAGTACCAGAGCTGAAGATATTTCCCTACATTTATTAGATAAAGTTATGTACTTACCTCGACCTCTTGCAGAGTTTGTGTCCATCTGTAGTCAGGGAGATCTGCACCATTTCCAGTGTTGGGTTTCAGCTTCCCTTTGTCTGCTTCATCCTCTTCCTCATCAACTGCTTCCATTTTATCGGGAGTCTCGGGCAGGCTTGTAGAACTTGTGCTCGGTCCTGAGAGCGAGGGTTCGATAATTGGGGCATGCTGAAAACACAATATGTGTCTGTAATATTATATCCAATTAGACTAAACATGAAATATTACTTTCGTAAATATTTCCAAATAAATTCAAGTATTTGGTTTCAATTATGAACTTCAGCTTATTTGCACCGGAGTGGAACCGAAAATTCCTACATAATCAGTATTATCTAAATTAAATAACAGGAAGTAATGATATTTTTTAAAATATTTACTTCTTATAGACAAATAACAGGATTTATTTCCCAAACGGTGGATTATCTTCTACGAAGTGTCAAATAATTCCTTGTTTTTCTTTCGTCTAATGATCAAAAATTCAGAAGCTAGTCAGTGATTCCAAAGAAACAGTTGATTTTCGTATGCGACACTGTGTCAAGTTCCGATTTTTCAACTTTTTTCCTGAATAGCAGAAAGGATCATTAAAGAGGAATTTTGTGGAGTTTTTGATAATCTTTTGTGGAGTCTTTGAAAATAGATAATCCAGCTAACTCTACGAAGTATATAACCCTGTAGAAATCGATTTGCATATCAAACGTATCACGCACGTTCGTTCCGCTTCGCACCCCAAAAGTGGAAGGGAGTACATTCTACAAAAATTTAGGCTTTTTCATTGACTAGAATCGAGTACTACATGTTACCTAGTATTGTAATTCCTAATATTACACACAACAATCAATAAACAATTTTAGTATCCACGGTTCTATGGATACAACCAAATTATAATCAATATAAATGAATTATGTACTCACCTTATTATCTATCTCCTTCTGAAGCTTCTCAGCCTGTTCATCGGTCAATTCCACGATTTTATCATCTCCAATGTCCACTTCATTCACGAGAAGAGCTGCAGCTTCTTCCTGTTTCTTTTTTTCAATGCGTTCTTTATGTTTCTTCTCCTTTTGCAGTCTTTGTATCTTCTCGTCTTCATACTTCTGCATAGCCGTAGACTGGTATTTTTCGAATTTACTTTTAACTAACTGAAAAAATCATATTGAGTCAAATCTTAATGATCGATAAAATGATAAAGTTACATTCCCTATCCTTACCTTTTCCGCTGCTCCAGATCCTCCACCGGTGTAAAAGTCCGTCTTCCTCGCCAAGAAACTGAATATTGTATCCAAGAGCTAAAAGAAAACGTATATCACCAAATCAATAATGCGTACAATAACCTCTCCGGCACACAACATCCTCCGAGAAATCAGAGGTCAGGGCAAGGAATAATTTACTACGAATCCCTGACCCTCGTATCGCCAAACGAGATATGGTGAAATATTCCTTCTCGCTTTCCAATATTTCTTGCCAAAGAATATTGTATTTTAGAGTTTCTAATCTAGTGCGTCAATTTTGATCGATTATCATGGAATTGGGAGGTTAGGGTGAACCTATTGCGAAGTACTCACGTCCTGGACACCTCCCTCATGCTGCTGGGCCATGGCCAACAGCATTCCATCAAACTGCTCCTCTTTGGACATTTCTACAAATGCTTTCGATACAATTATACGATAATAGATGTTGGATGAATTGTGGATACTGTTCCTGTACGTACTTTGTATTCGTTGTTTCGACCGTCGACTGTCTCCTTGACGTTCAAGGCATGGATTGAGGGGTGATTTCCAATGCACGACAGTAGGTATTGAGGGGCGGAAGGGGGGGCTCCGTTCGTACTTGTTCAACTGTACAGAGAATTTTCAAACGGTGAGAGCACCACTGTGCAGGGATTCAACTGTCGAGAGAAAAAACTATCAATCTCTACCTTGTCGACGCTGTTTAACCCACCCTGCGCCGCCTGTACAGATGTGTTTTTTAGTTTCGACAGTTGAATCCCTGCACAGTGGTGCTCTCACGGTTTGAAAATTCTCTGTACAGTTGATCATTTGTACAGTTGAACAAGTACGAACGGAGCCCCACCCCCTTTATTCACATTGATAAAAGGAGGCAGGAACATTTCTCAACTGAAGCCCGGATGAGCAATCCAACGAAGTCCAATCCAAAGGACAATCAACTAATCCTTAATGTCAAGGTTAATTGAGATGAGGGTTTATTTAATCTTTGATGAAGAAAACACTGAGTGTTTGGAGAGAGCACGTAAACAATTTATTTACTCACTAATATTACAAATGCTGTAACTCTGAACTTTATAATTTTAGCTAAATCTGATCTCTAAAAAAGGGCTTGTCAAAAACAAAAACTGAACTGCCCAACTATTCAAAATTTCCTTTTCGTGGGTCATATAACCTCCACTCTTTCCAGATTGCACACACATTCTCTTTCTTTGTTATATTTTGAGATATAAAAAAAAACGAAAAAGTGGTGGGGAGGGGCTGGAGGCTGGACAACGTCGTGACGAAGTCAACTGTTGCCTACCACCCCCATCCACGTTCCAGAATTTGGGATGCACGTGTGACCCGCAAAAAATGACGTTCTTGGGTTTAATACAAAGAATACAAAGGGAGATCTGTTGGGATTTGTGATGGACCTTTCTCACGAAATTTATGTCTGAATTTATGGGTTTATGACGACGACAGTAAATCAGCAGGCGTCCAATATTTGTATTAACTCCCTTCCTACGTTCGTTATTTTCAACTGTTTATTTCCAATTATGTATCCTATTTTTTCATGGATAAGCACTATGTTATTGAATTTTAAAAGAGACGTCATTGTCCACCAGAGTACGCGTGTTCAGCTATGCAGTATTAATAAGAATAAAATAATAAAATTATTAATGGAAATAAACGGGACATACTGGAATTTAAATTGACCGCCAGCTGCGCAACGCCACCTAGTTACGAACGGCCATGTTACGTCCCAATCGTTCCAGCCAAAGAGGATAGACCAAAGTAGAGGCTCAGTTCTGGGGGTTTGAGTGACGCCAGTTTCTCCACGTTACCGACATGATTTCACCCCCGAGGAGACGGGGCGCCACGAGTCCTACTGGGGTATCTGCATATCGGCCAAGCGGGGGGGCTCCGTTTGTACTTGTTCAAGTGTACAAATGATCAACTGTACAGAGAATTTTCAAACAGTGAGAGCACCGTTTGAAAATTCTAAAATTCTAAAAAGCTAGGCTGTACATGTGGCGCTGGGTCCACATGTACAGCCTAGCTTTTTCTCTCGACAGTTGAATCCCTGCACAATGATGCTCTCACCGTCTGAAAATTCTCTGTACAGTTGATCATTTGTACACTTGAACAAGTACAAACGGAGCCCCCCCGCTTGGCCGATATGCAGATACCCCAGTAGGACTCGTGGCGCCCCGTCTCCTCGGGGGTGAAATCGTGTCGGTAACGTGGAGAAACTGGCGTCAGTCAAACCCCCAGAACTGAGCCTCTACTTTGGTCTATCCTCTTTGGCCAACGACGTAACAATTTTTAGAAAACTCGATTACGTTTGGTAGCATAATTTTTTCTTCAATTTTAGTTATAATTTCTGTTAAGAAAAAAAAGTTGAAAAATCCAACCGTATACAGTGTTTTATGGAAAAATTCACATTTCCGTTGTAGTGAAATATTAAAATTTCAATTTTTTATCATTACACGTGAAAAAATTTAGAAATCATTGGACACTTCGTAAAAGATCCACAGTTGGGGAACAACGTTTATTATTTGTTTATAAGAAGGAAATATTTTAAAGAATATCATTATTTTACTACAGTTGGTTGAAAAATTTAGCAAAATAGACAAAAGCAGACGAACTGAGATTCAGATTGGTTGAAACAGTTTTCCTTTGGTTAGACATCTCAACGGAAACGCTAATTTCTATAATTTTTAATAAATGTTAATGTATTAATTTTCTATCTTGAATGTTTTTTTTCATAAATTTTTCTTTTGGCGGGTGAAGAATGTGTGTCTAGCGCCCTCGCGAATCAACAGATGATTTTTTAGGTATTAATGGTGAGACTTCTTTCCACACACCCAGTCACATACAATGTGTATGCAATAACAACTTCACAGTGGTCAATGGTCATAAGACTGAGGGTTCTATCCAACTAGTTGGAGCCACTAGCCTCAAATAATAACCTTCACAGTGATCACAGTTGAAAACGGTGGGCCACTAACTACTGCATATACATTGGAGCAATTTTGTCGTGCGGGTCGCGATTTATTATTTGATTGGAATATTTCATATTTATTCGTGATTAAAAAAGGTGAGTCTCAATCCATAACCCTTCCAAAGCCATTCTTCAAAGTAGCTACTTTAAATAAATTAATGGAGTTGACATATCAAGGGATAGAAAAAGAAAAATTCTGCGTGTGACCGTTGAAATTTTCAACGGCTTCGGCAGTTGACGAAGGACAAAGGATACAATCATTTCCATCTTTAATTACTCATTTGATAAACCACTTATCAAATTTGATGTCAATTATTCAGTTGTTTATCTGCTTCAATATTAAAATGATTTCAAAATTGCAATAACCTCTTAATGAAAAAAATGTATTATTAACATATTAAAATTTAACATTTTTAACAAACCATGATTATTCGATTCTTTCATTTACTCGAGATTTATAATTAAATATTAAGTGATTCCTGAGGATTTTTAGAGCACTTATTAAGTTGTACTGATGCTTACCTGTGGAGCATTGGAAGGATATTGGTAGTTTGTATTGAGCTGGTAAATTTTATTGATTTTTCAGGTCATTGTTGACATCATGCCGGCTGCTGAGGCTCACCACAATAGCCGTTTGGCTAAATTCAAAAATAATTTCAAGTCTGAGGTAAATTTTAAGGTCATTCCAATGTCACATATTGAATTATTTATTCATTTATTGTTTTTTTAATCCTTAGCATTGCTTTCGTCCCACAATGGAAGCTATAAACTTCTACTTTTTGGCCCATTTTTTAGCAGTTAAATACATGCATTTTCTATTAAGAATACGCTATGTTTCGTAGTCACAAGTCCCTTGATTATCTCACATACTTGGTATTTTATACAACGGATATTAATCCATTATCTGACCATTAAACTTGTTTGTCTCTAATGACATTCACCAAGCACTTGACATCCATTAACCATTCCCATAAGGAACGTTTCTAATCAGGTATTGAACAATGAATATAATGTGCATCAAGGGCCCAAAATCATGTTTTCCCTTCCGAGGAGTACCTGCTATTTTTCAGCAGACCTGCAATCACAAGTTTGTCTTTTGTTGCCTGTTGAGGGGGATGAAAATGAACATTTCCCGTCCTTGGAAGAAAACTTCTACCCTAGAGCGAAAAGCACTCACTTTCCCCGCACTTCCTGCCCTCAGAAAGGAAGTGACTTTCTCGGGCGGAAACTCAGGACTCCACCATTGGCACAGTCCTGACTTCCCCTCTAGGGCAAGAAAGATGTAGTTTCCTCTCAAAGCAATGTATGAATTTTACGTGCAGATGTTCAATAATACCATTCTGTCCTGACAGCCGCAAAATAGTATTTCCCTTCGGGGGAGGAAAATCTCGTTTTGCGTCTCCGCCGAACCGGAAAGTGATGTTCTAATCACAAGATATGAAGTAAAAGATGACGACTCACGTGTTTATCACTGTCGCCTTCGGCTCGGCTGATAATCCTGCACGTGGGCAGGGATTGTTTATTTTCCCGTTCTATGTCAGAAAGCCCCTACCATTAAACTTCGTTAATATTTTTCTTATCACTAGGATGCACGCAGGAGACGCAATGAGGTATCAGTGGAACTTCGTAAAGCCCGTCGTGATGATCAGCTGCTAAAACGTCGCAACTTGACAATTGAACCTGAGCCCCTACTATCAGCAGACGAACATGTCCAGTCTCCCATTGGCATGTCTATTGATGAGATAGTCGCAGGAATGAATGGATCTGATGAAGTAGTACAGCTGCAAGCAACACAGGCCTGCAGGAAAATGCTTTCACGTGAAAAGCACCCACCCATTGACATAATGATATCTAAAGGAATCGTTCCACGATGCATCGAATTTCTCTCACATCATAACAATCCAGCGCTCCAGTTTGAGGCCGCTTGGGCATTGACCAACGTGGCCTCAGGTACGTCAGAGCAGACAATGATGGTTGCTCGACATGGAGCCATTCCCAAGCTCGTGGAATTATTGCAATCACCAGCTGCAAATGTAGCAGAGCAGGCAGTATGGGCACTTGGAAACATTGCGGGAGATGGTCCTGAAGCTCGTGATCTCGTATTAGAGGAAGACTGCATGCCTTTGCTATTGAATCTCGTAAAGACTGACACCTCCGTGTCGTTCACAAGGAACATCGTCTGGACGATCTCTAATTTATGCAGAAATAAAAATCCACCACCATCATTTGAGATTGTGAAGCAAGCCCTGCCGGTGCTCAATCGTTTGCTTACTGCTGATGATCCTGACATCTTGGCAGATGCCTGTTGGGCTCTGTCATATCTTACTGATGGTGAAAACTACAAAATTCAAGCTGTAGTTGACTCTGGTGTTGTCCCTAAACTCGTTGCACTACTAGCATCACCTGAGTCTACTGTCTTGACCCCTACATTGAGGGCTGTAGGGAATATCGTTACTGGAAATGACACCCAGACCGATGCTATTATCAATGCTGGAGGACTGCCTAATCTAAAAGCATTGTTGGAACATAAGAGAGTGAATATTGTTAAGGAGGCTGCTTGGACTATCAGCAATATCACTGCTGGTAATCACGAACAGATTCAGCATGTTATTAATGCTGGAATTCTACCCCCTCTCATTCAGGTTCTTGCTACGGTGAGTGCAATTTTTTCTCGATGTACTTTTTCAAATGGCAATGGCCATTCTTAAATTTCACTAATTCGGAAAACCGCATTTACTGCTACATTTCTCGTTAATTTTTTTTTCTATATTAGTCGACATTATTGTATCAACACAGGGGTGATACACTCGAGCTACTCAATTAATATCACTCGAGATGTGATGTTTTCTCTGAAGTCTCTTCAGGTGTTACAACCGCGCGAGAAGAAAGTTAATTGTTGAGGCAAACTAATAATCACATGACACTGACAATGGGTCCTTCAAGCACTATTTGCTATTTTTTATTGAATACGGCTTTGCGTACAATGTATACAAAAAAACTTATGACTTCACGCTAACTTCACTCCCAAAAACGAACTGAACTCTCTTGTTTTCCTCGCGCAAGAGTAGGGAAATTGAAATACAACAATTATTTGTTGTTTCTATGATTGGTGGGCCAAGAACCTTCGAACTCATTGGTGTGCTCTATTGATGGTGGGAGTAGAGAGGGTGTGACTTGAAAAACGGTAGAAATTTGACATTTTTGAAGTCATAAATCTCTGGCCAGATCCTTCTAGAAGTGTGTTCAGCATATGGGTGCTAGCAACTATTGGGGAGTTTCCCACCATAAATGACGGGTCTGAGGTTCTTGGTCTTCGCGCGATTTTAGGGTTGAGAGAAAAAAAAAAGGTGAATAGCTGGTGGATACGAAACAATTATCTTACAAAATCAATTACATAGAATTTGGATTTACTGATTTATTTATAGGAGAAAATCAATAAATAGCGTCGGAAGTACGAGATAATGCAATGATGCATCAACTCTCTCCATATCTAAAATAAAGTATTTAAAAAATTTCTGTAAAGATTCCTCAATTTTTTTCTGGGACTTAAAGGAAGTTGAGGCTCTCTTTAACGAAGAATATTGCTTCCGAGGACTCTGCCTAGTCCTTTTCTCAATTTCTTCCCTTTAATTTAATGGAAAGTCCCGGTAATTGAAATAGTTGAAGTCTTATGGATAATTCTCTGGCATTTACAGGGCGATTTCAAGGCTCAGAAGGAAGCAGCATGGGCAGTTACAAATTTAACCTCTGGTGGTTCAATTCACCAACTTGTGCAGTTGATTCACCAAAACGTTTTGCCGCCTTTCTGCAATATTTTGCAAGCGAAGGATCAGAAAGCCGTTATTGTCGTTCTAGACGGATTGACAAACATCCTGAGTGCTGCTGAGAAGATGGGACAACTGGAGCAAATCGCTATGATGATCGAGGAAATTGGTGGACTGGATAAGTTAGAGGATCTGCAACACCATGAGAATGAGAAGATTTATCAGAAAGCTGCTTCAATGATCGATACCTTCTTCTCAGATGCGGTAAGAGATTTCTTGTTTCATCGATTTATATACTCATTCTTCCACACATCGGGCTGGTGATTAGATATTTTTAAACTAAATATCTTTTTTATTGTTGTCAATGGCATCTTTATCATGCTAATCAAACTGATTTTTCAAAGCACAAGTGCGTAAATTAATTTTGGGAAAATTCCCTGTATTTAGGTTGTTGATTTACGGTTAGATGTGGTAATCTTGTTTATTATTTTACGTTTCAGGAGTCAGAAGGTGCTCAAATTGCACCTGAAACTGTTGATGGGCAACTCAACTTCCATGCTACCGATTCTACCCCGCAAGGAGGATTCCAGTTTTAATTATATTACGTAGGGTAATTAGTTTAATTCTCATATGCATATTCTTTACTTCATGAATGCATTTTTGTAGGAAAAAAGGCAAGGGACATAAGCAGAGAATTTTTTTTCTGATTGCATTTTCTTATGAATCACTTTTATGGTCATTATCATTTTCTCTTGAGTCAAATACGATTAATTATACTTTGATACTTACAAGACAATTTCTACAAGTGTCTGCACATTCCTGTAATTTTGAATTTTTCTCAAAAATCCCGATAGTCTCTTTGAAAAAAGTGATTGTAATTTTTTTTCTATTTTATTACAAAAACAAATCTTCGTGCCAAGTAATTTTACATGGGTGTGGAGTGTGAGCGGCTGTGCAGATTATACTTATTTCAATCAATCCAATAATTTTCCACTTTATACATGCAGAATTCCACAGCCACTTATAGTCTTCGATATAACGCCAGTGATTTATTAAAATTATCGTGCCTAGATGGTATTTTTCCATTATTGATATAAAACATTTTTGATAACAATAAATGATCTGATCTATGTCATGAATTTAAGAGTGTCGTTTTCGTATTTTTTTCCACATCTAAACATTTTTCTTCATATAGGAGTATTCTGTAATCGTAAGAAGTTGAGTAATCATAAAATCGAATTATGAAATCATGTCAAAGTTATGAAGTTATGTTGTCGGAAATTCATGATATGATGTGATAAAAGAAATCTTTCAAAAAACAAGTGTGCATTGCTCTTCTATTATGCCAATTACATCTGTTTTTGCTAATGAATTACCATTATACTTTCGAATGAATATGGACAAGAGCTACATTTATTGTTGCTGCTGCTAAATCTTCTGATGCAACAATTGAATGTCATTTTCCTGCATTAAATCTCCCCACACAACACCGACATAAAATCGTTAAAGCCCCGATAGGAACACCATACAATTGCCACAAGAAGATAACTCCTTCACTAGACTTCTATAACATTGTGCCCATCTTGCGATGGACCTTAGTTTAACATACAACTCAATAACAAAAAGTGCGATCGGTAGCATCTTTAAACAAATCTGTACAACATGAAAAGAGAATATTTAGAGTCGGTCTCTTTATCCTATAAGCAATTAGCTTACGATATTTTGTATATAAAATCCGAGAGGTATAAATCCATTTTTGAAAATGTCTTCAGTTCCCAAGAAATAGGAATCAGAGGACCTTGACAATAGAACGAATGGTAGAATGGAGTAGTGATGGCGTAAGAAAGCCTGGAGACAGAGAAGAAACACCGGAAACTCGCTTTCAATTTTCGTTAGTTAAACATTTTTGAAAAAACTAAGAACATTCTCATGATCAATTTGATTTGCCCTGTTCATTTGATGTCGATCTTCTCATATGTAGTTTTAATCCTCCTCACTCAGTAATTACTATTCATATTTTGTTAATACATAAATTTACCTCGAAAATATCGTTAAAACATACAATTTACATTTAGTAGAAACGATTCCATTTTACCGGACTATTTGGGCCTAACACACTTAGAAAGATCACGTGACCAAATTGACTTTTAATTGACTAATTACAGCCAACACAATTTTTTCTTAAATCTAATTTCCGACCTGGGGACATCATGAGCGCCTATCAGAATTTGGCTTTCATCAAGTCAAAAAATTATTTTGTCTGTGATTGGAAAAATAAATTTGGTCACGTGATCCCCTGGAAAGACTATCCTTAACCTCTTACTGCAGGAATCTACCATTAGCATCTCCAACAGATCAAAATGACAATTTACGGAAACCTAGTGCTCCTTGCTCTAAGAAAAAAAATGTTCACCAATTACAAATAAATTCACACATGTTTTGTAAAGACGACTTGGTATGATTCAAATTTTTTAAATGCGTCTGGATATTCTCAACCAATGAGAAGTAACGAATATATCCGTGATGCCAAAGCATAGCTGTAATATAACTTCTGTCACGGGTTACAACACAAATGGAGTGCATGTGTGTTCGTGTTTCGGCTCCCAGCCGCCACGACGACCCACTGCCGGGTTCAACGAAGCCCTTTAAATTTAACACTTCCACGGAAATAATAACAATTAAATAACATCAATTGAAATGGATAATTTAATTATATTCGTGGGGGCTGTGCACTTGTTGTACTGTCCATTCACCAAAGTGGAGGAATCCTTCAATCTTCAAGCCATGCACGACATTCTGTATCATGGCTATAACCTGACCGAGGTATTTTCAGAATTTGTTTATGTTTTACAGATGTTTGTCATTGACAGAAAAAGTTCTATACACTAATGGATTATTATTGCCATAATTTTCATTGATATTGAATTGTTGAATTTAAATGCATCGATGGGTAATTGTTACGCAAAAATGTGAGCATTAAATTTAGAAATTGATTTATTTTTAAACTATGGGATCAGCTGTTCACTTCCTTGTCCATTTAAATTTGAATTTTTTCCCATTTCGGGGTCACGTAATGCTGTTTTGCAAATAACAAAGAGCTTAAAGAAAAGGGCAATGGGGAATATAATTCCATATTCAAAAGATTTTTTAAAAATGTAGCAGATTTTTTTTAATGTTGATATCACAGGGAGAAATTCTGTTGATCTTTTTTGCTCTTGTCAATGATACATAAGAATATGTTAGGAATTTCTGCATATTTTTGTATTCTTTAGTCTGCGAGATTAATAATTATCGATATATTTTACTTTTTTTTATAGTATGACCATCACGAATTTCCTGGAGTCGTCCCAAGAACATTTCTTGGCCCCCTCATGATATCTGGATTATCATCACCTCTTGTTGCTGCCGTGACACATTTTAATTTCAACAAATTCTGCAGTCAATACATAGGTATATTTAAAAATTCAAGAGCTATTTTCTAAAATGGAAAAACGGTACAGGAATAATCGAAAAATCTTATTGAATAATAAATCGGAAAGATCGATATGGTGAATTAAAAAACTTCTTTAAAATTGATTTTCAGTCAGAGCGGTTTTAGGACTAATTGTTATCGCAGCTCTCCGACTATATCGACAAGCGCTTGAGAAGATATTTGGGGTGCAATTCACAAAATGGTTCGTTGCAATCACAGTGACACAGTTCCATTTCATGTATTATTTGAGCAGGCCTCTGCCAAATATAATGGCAATGCCCTTAGGTTTGTATTTTACTTAATTACCCTCATTAGCACAAGAAGAAGCAATTTTTTACTTTAATGCATGATGAACATTATTTGTTAATATATTCTATAATTAAATTCATTCATCTATTCCAATCAAAATCGGATCGAAGATTGAATCAAGTCCCATACTTCCTTTGTCGACTACTAATCTTCAATTCACCAATGATGCAGAGGAAGGCAATTATTTCTTGAAGTGGAAAGGTTTTCTTAACTGATTAATTATGAAGAGTTATGAAAACTTTAAAAAAATGGTGGGAAACCATTAATCATAAACCGTTGATCATTTGAATTCATCTTGAAATTGCAAGAAAGTGTATCATTAAAATTAATATATTATTCTATTTTTTTTCATTATTTTTCTCTTCCATAAATCACTGCCAAAGTGATAAAATAGGAATAATTTGAATCGGTCAGTTTTAAAAACTTTGATAACAATACATCCAATTTTTTTTCAGTTTTATTAGCCTTATACGGATGGTTGAAGCAGAACCACATAATCTTCATATGGTCATCAGCAGCAGCAATAATATTATTTCGTGCTGAATTATCGATGCTTTTGGGATTATTCCTCCTATACGATATAGGTTACCAGAAATTGTCAGTGCCAAGGTATTTAAATTCTCAACTCACGTAAATATAGAATTCAAATATAGACCAGAAACAGATCCAATTATTATCAGCCCAACTAGGTGATTATGGCGTTGTACAAACGTGTTTTTTTCAGATTATTCAAAATCGCAGTTCCTGCTGGAATTTTCTTTTTAGCACTTACGATAGGAGTGGATTCCATATTTTGGAGGAGGATTCTATGGCCAGAGGGGGAAGTCTTTTATTTCAATACCGTACTTAACAAAAGCAGCGAGTGGGGTGTATCCTTTCTCTTACTAAATTTAAGTTATCGAGAATTCAATTATTTTCTCAATTAAGCGGTGATTAAATGTCTTCAAATTATGTAATTTATCCTTTGACAATTATTTAACGGAATTCTTCGGTTGGAAATTCGAAATGTTGAAAAGCTCTAACAAATTGTATGTGGCTTTCGAGGTATTTTATGCCTTCAAAATATCAGAGATTGACCTAAATTTACACTAATATTAGTTGAAGAAAGTCCTTGAAAATCTTTAGTAACCACTTTTTTGTCCATTATTGTTAGGAACATCACAAAATATCTTTCCTTAAATTTACCTTCAGACATTACCATTCTTCTGGTACTTTTATTCAGCTCTGCCACGAGGTCTCGGCTTCTCCAGCCTTCTGGTGCCTCTGGGAATGCTGTGGGATGCTCGAGTAAGAGCCCTAGCAGTCCCTGCAGTAATCTTTATCCTCTTGTTCTCCTTCCTCCCCCACAAGGAACTCCGTTTCATTATCTACGTATTTCCCCTCCTCAACATTGCAGCTGCCTCTGTTTGCCACAGGATCTGGGAGAACCGAGGGAAATCCACTATCTGGCTTATACTCTCCTTGGGCATTATCGCACATCTTATTCTCAATACCATTGGCTCGATGTTCTTTCTGTGCGTGGCAGGCTCCAATTATCCAGGAGGAATGGCCATCATGAAGCTCCATCGACTCGAAAGGGACACCAAATCCCCACTGAATATTCATATCGACGTTCTAACTGCTCAAACTGGCGTCTCTAGATTCACTCAGTTAAATCCAAAATGGAGTTACTCGAAATTAGAAAATATCAGTTATGATGATCCAGAGGCCCTTCAGCAATTCACTCATCTGTTGATGGAAGCCAAGAGCAAGTATTCACCGAATATAAAACCTTATCTCAGAACTCATGATATTCTTGATGCTGTTGATGGATTCTCTCACATAGCTCTCAATTATAATATGATTCCTCCAATTAAAATCAAAACTAAGCCGACTATTTTCATTATGAAACGAAAATCAATCATTGGTGGAGTAAAAGAGAGATACAAAGAATTTGAAATCATTCCTGAGGAGATAGAGGACTTTGAGAAGATGGATGATCAGAAAGACGAGATGGTGGAAGAGGTGGTGGAAGAGGCCGAAGAACAGCAAGAGGATTATTTGGAAAATCAAGAAATAAAGGAGGACCAAAATTGTTCTGCAGAAGAATTTTCAAATTCTATTCAAGAGGAGTCTTTAGAGCAGAGTGAAGAGGTTGATGGACCATCGATGACTGAAGACTCCATTGCTGATGAATATCTTCAATACGAAGATGATAACTCATTAGTATTTGATAAATTGCAGATGAAAGGTTCTGGAGGTTTGAAAATCGATGATAAATCGAAAAAAAGACCCGAAACCGTTGACAGAAAGAGTAATAAAGTAGAAATGCGAGTGCTGGAAGCAAAATTGGAGGAAATTCAAAGGGAAATTAACGAGAAACGACAAATGGAAATCGAAAAAATTGTGAAAATTGAGAGAAAAATTCTCAAGAAGTCTGACGATATTCCAGATTCAACCCTGGAAATAGAAGAGAGAGTAAAAGTTGAAAAGAAAATTCCAAAGAAGTCGGAGCCAATAGCAGAAAGTTTGGAAGTCATTAAAAAATTACCACAGGTTGAAGTTAAGGTTTCGAAACTTGAGAGAAAAATTCAGCAAAAAATAGAACAGGTTTCAACTGAGGCTCCTGAACCTATTAAAGAAGATAATGGGCTCAAAGTAGCAATTAGAAAATTAATTATGACGAAGAAAGAAGAATTAGAAGCAAAAGAAGAGATGAATTCTCAGAGCCTTGAAGATTCTTCAAAAATTGAGCCGAAAATAAAAAGAAAAATTACAGAAACTGTGTCAAAGCCAGTGCCAGTCAGCAGGAAAGACTCTGCAGAATTCCAAACAAGTCCACAACAGAAGAAATCTGCTGGAATGAAGGTAGCAACTGTGAAGGATAGCATCAGAAACATTATAAATCAGTTCAAGGAGTTTGAGAAGGATTTAGCGTCTGAAGATCCTGAGTCGATGAGGAAGTGGTCTTCAGCGGATTCAACTGCTGATTCTTCTCCCGATTCAGCTGAGGGGCTTGATGAAGTAGGTGCTGTTTCTCTTGAAGCCAACTTTTACCAAGTTGATAAGTTAATTGTCGAAACTGACGATCCAATTGTTCTCAATGATGCCAAAAAGAGCCTCAAGGAGATTATTGATCAATTCAGAATTCTGAGGAGTGAACTGTCAATTGAAGGTGAAGATATGTTCGAGGAAATTTCTGAAAAGTTTATGGAACGACCAATTTCCGAGACTCTGATGCATTTTAGCGAAGCTCTTACGGATTTGATGAACAAGAGAAAAGAGAAATTGAAGAAAATCGATGGAAACTGGAGGAAAAATTTGGGAAATGGGGAGAGGAAGAACCTGGGGAAGAGGAGACAGAAGGGACAAGATGGAAACAGTGATTTATGAGAATGTTCAGACCGCTGGACCGTTTTTTCGTTCATTTTTTATTCACTGAAAGAGCATAAAAATTTTCAACAGACGAGAGAGAATTTACATACGTGGGTTTTCATAGGATTTTTGTACTCGTTGCCAAAGGCTTTTGAGCCTTCAGCGAGTGTAACGCACTGATGCGTTTGGAAACTACTACTTTTATTGGCTATTGAAGAGGAAAATCTAAATTTTTTAACTTAAGGGTGACGAGGATTTCTACTAATTCAAGAGATTATTCATGGAGTGAATAATTTGAGACAAAAATCTCGAGAGTCTTTCCTCGCAATAAATTTGCTACAAGAAAATTAATTGTAGTGTAAACAACACCAGAATCATTTTAGTATTCTAATTTATTTTTTTTTCGCTAATGAAGAAGCTCTCATGTATCTCCCTTTATGATTGTGAATCATAGAAAAGATTTGAATATTAATGGTTGACTGCTAATGGTCACGGCTGTTAGTCATTGGAAAACGCTAGATATTGATAAATATTTAGTTTTTCCTCTCCAATAACATTGGGTTAATAAGTACGTTGCTTGCTGTGATATCAACCCAAGATTACAAATTACATTGAATGGTTGAGAGGAACCAACACACGTTCTATACTGGACTTTTGCATTTAGATACAGAGTCGATGTTTCGTGTGCTCAAGTGATTTCTTTTTTTGAAGGAATCGTCTAACGAGTTACTAGAATAGGTGGAACGTCTACATGTGCCTTATTGAATCTTCCCGAATAAATTTTATTATAAATTACAAAGAGTGTGATTTATTACAATTAGAAGTGAATGAAATATTCAAAAAATATATTAACGTTCTGTTGATCGATAACAAAAATCTTATCGAATCGAGACATTCGATTTCCTTTTTTCAGGAGGCTCCTGTTAAACCTGTGATATGTTTTCTGCGACATACTTAACGCACATAATGAAGCCTATTCCCATGAGTCCCCAGGTAGCTCCGTAGAAAATTTTATCTTTGGTGCCTCCTTTCAGATAAACTGGAACTCCATCGTGTCGCTATCAAAAGGAAAGGCAACTAATTTTTTGTTACTCTCAAATGAAAGCTCTCAATCATAAAATATATTACAATTTTGGGTAAACGTCTGTTTTAGCCTGTGTTTACACTAATTAAACGATTACTTGTTCAGACGAATTATTATTTTGTACTGAAAATTATTATTATTTCAAGAATTTATTTTTCAGTATAATTATTTAATCATTAAACTAATGCCTTGAATCGTTGGGGTGACATTTAACTACAGCTCACTATTTACGACGCTTAGATTTTTCTTATTTGGATGCAACTGGGGCCTTTTTGGTTCCAAAAACTGTTGCAATTAGAGAGTATTACAATTACTTTGTGAAAAAAACGCGATATAAAAATTTAACTGTATCGTGTTGGAAAAAAAATAGAAAAAAATGTTTGTTAGAAATGTAGAAGAAAAAGCGCTCAAAGAAGTTACGTGAATCATCTTAGAAAACTTTGATTGACAACAAAAATTAATTACTGCAATATTAATGATAGAGATACCTGAAAAAATGCTTGTTTTTCCTTCAATCTCTTCATTTTAGGATTGTCTTTGAATGAATAAAGCGATCGAGTACATATTTTTACATATCTTCTCTGTAAAAACCCACAAGGCAGCTTTATAAAACTTGACATATTTCTCTTTTCTTTATCTCGCAGTCCTTCCGTTTGTCAATTGTTTCTCCCTACAATAACTCTACCGAGATTCACTGAAATTGTAATTATCATATACTATTTTGGAAAACTATTAACACACTTCAAAGGCGTCTATGGATATCTCTCCAGAGTGGATAGAGTGTAGGGCTTGGAACAATTATACCAAAGTGACTGTTTTGAGCAAAACTTTAAAATTAATTTTTCCCTTAAAACTCTTGTGAGTCAATGAGAAACTATCAAAATTGGACACGTTAGGTGCCATTTCGAAGCTAATCTAACAAGCTTCCCAACCACTATATCACATATATGTATGTTTCATAACATAGGAAACCATAAAAAAACCCTTGGGTACGAACATGAATCGTTATAAAGTGGATAGATTTGACACTGATCATAAAATAAATCTTCACGCATCATCCTGATCCCTGGAGGAGTTCTTATCCCTCATAACGAAATTGGACATTATGAACGCTCTCAGTACTGCATTCTGAGTTATTCTATATTTTTCTCGTTCCTTGAAGCTCGCACGTAACAATCCTGACATCAGCGGCGGTTCCTTCAACTTATCGGTATTGCTCAATACATCCCGACGAGTCCTTTTCGATCGGCGTATACTCGCGATGGCAGACGAATTTTGAATTTTCTCATCAAATGGAGTAATCTGGGCACACAGGGAAAGCACTTTTGATTTTTTATCAGGTGTTTCACGTGTCCTCTCGCTCCTCCTCTTCGATCGATTCAACAGATCGATCTGCTGCTCAGGAACTGATGAAGATGTCGAGTGATCGTGGGGAATGATTCTGGAGAACAGATGTTTGGATGGGGGTTCAGGGGCTGGAGGTATGGGCTCTGTTGGAGGAATCATCCACTCGACTCTGTCATTGGTTATTCGATCTCTCAGATGTTCAAGGGCAGATCGGCCGATTGGCGATGATTCTGTCCGGTTCGGAGGGACGAAGAAGACATTCGGTGACTTCTTGACATCCTGAATCAGCTTTCTCTCCAGTTTTGATTCCAAGACAGTTACTTTTGACAAAATGTCCGTCAGTTGCTTTTGCAAACCCAGGAGGGTTTGATTGAAGACGGTTTGAAGGTGCTGATCAGTATTTTCATTAGAAGATGGAACTGTTTTGGTCGGTGGGTGGGTAGAAACGTTGGTAAGAAGTTGTTCAGGAGTTATGAGAAGCACATGACCCCCTGGATATTCTGTTATTTGGATGCTCATCGATGAGATTTCGTCGGAAATATTCTTCTCAGGAATCACAATATCTAGAGGGATTCCCTGGACAAAACCCCGAATTTGAGAACACACCCACCATAATTCTGAAACAAAAAGTCAAAAAATGAAATTTGAGTTCATGAAATTGTAGTCATTAAGGTAGTGGTGCCCTTTTAATTAATTCAAAGATAATAGACAACTACAAACTTTTTTTCTTCAATTCAATTTGTGTTTAATGGTACCGTAATTTCGAGTTATGAATTGTATGATAACGACTTGATTTTTAGAAAATCATTAGGCACTCACCTAACACAATCGTGAGCTTCATCATCGGCCAACTGACCGAGGAAGTTATACCCTGCACTCATGAGCTCTGGGAACAATGGATATTTGAAGACATGTTGAAATCAACATCCGATCTATTCGGAAACAACATATCATTTTACACATCAATTGCCGGTGACTTCACACAAAACATTAAACTCTAAATCGTTGACGTACCTTTTCGGCTGCAATTGATACAATTTTCGTCAAAATTATGGACAACACGGAGACATTTGAAAAGGTGTTAGAAAATCCAGCGGAATCGGTGCCTGATATTGCGACAGTAGCGGAGGCAGGTCAAGCAGAAACGCTGGAGATCAACCTGCCAGTGATTCCTGAGCTTCATCGAACTACCTTCATACTGAATGATGACAGTTCTCTCCGACATGTCAATGCTCTGTCGAACTTCAACAGATATTCGAGGACATCCCGAGGAAGTTAAACATGCAACGCAAGAAATAATAGAGGTCAAGTAATAAATATTTTCATTTTCTCAGGTGATGGCAGTGGAGAGAAAGAAAAAAAATTTGCCACCAAATTCACGCAAACGTTCTTCAAGTTCATGAAAAACTTGTCGGATAAGCGGTTTGCAGAGATCATTAACATGCAAGTGGACCATGAAGATAAATCCATTGTTTTCTATCGCCTCTCGTGCTATGAATTTCTTCAGGACGATTTTACACTGATGACTCTTCCATTTGGCTAGACAAAAAAAATCATAACTTTCGTAAAATTACATCATTGCACTCGAGGTATATTAGACATTAGAAAATAAATTTAAAAATTGCTAAAAATTTCTATTTATATTTAGAAAATTTGTGGTCTTCAGTTTCGGTTCTGCGATATAGTTTTTTTTTGTTTTAACATGTCGGTAACAGCAATTTCAAGGTTGTAATTTTCTTCCAGTCAACTACTCGGCATCTTTTACTGAAATGAAACTAGTCTGATTCAATTTACAGGAAAAAACGTTGTCACCGTCTTATACTGTGGGAATAATTGGAGAAGACGGGGTTTTTCCGAAGTGGGCAAGACAAATCAGTGGACAACACAAAACTATTGAATTCTGAGCTAATATTTCTTTTAAAAAATGAGCAATTTTTATACTTCACTAAAAAGTGTCATTATTATCATTAGAAACGATCGGTGTTCCTATTATTTCGAATTATGATGATAAATCTGAGCATTTGTAAACAAAAATAAAGATTTTTTCATTCATTTTTAACCATTTTGTTCATCACTTGTCTTCGCAGAACCGGCAAACCATCAAGTGTGATATTTAACTCGTGATATACTGATGTCAACATAAGTTTTTCGTGTAAGAAAAAAAGTGGGGTGCACCTGTTTGCATGTAAAATTGATGTGGTGGGGGTAGGTTGTCAAGGCAAAAACTATGTTGAAGTCAGCATACTCAACCCTTCTTGAGTTGATGATGCATTTGCAGAGATTAGATGATAAGGGGAGACTGCTGACGTTTTATGGAGTGGCCGACTGCAAAATTGGGTAGCGGTGGTGCATGAACAACGATGGTGAATGTGCCTCTTGGTAAGGCATTATCACGAAGCACGAGGCAGCCCATTTGTCATTCTTCTAAGGCTCCGGGAATAATTCTAAAATCAAGTTCAAAGAGGATAGACCAAAGTACTACCCCTTTACCAAGGTGGCCGACGGGGTAAAAAAAAATGTCTCTACAGGGGTGGGTAAATCGACTCAGGGGGTGATTCTGAGTCGATCTATACCTATAAAAATCAACCCCATTTTTCTAGCCCCGGTGGAGACAATTTTTTTTACCCCGTCGGCAATTTATGAAATGGGGTAGTGAGGGTAGACAAATGGGGTTGAAATTTATAGGTACCGATTGACTCAGAAGAAAACCATTCTCGTCATTGGTGGATCCAAGAGGGAACATACTGCTGAGAGTCGGGCACGAGATGCTGAGTCTACTTATGAAACTATTGAAAAATACGATACTTTTACTGGGTGAGCATTGATTTTAAAAGGGATAATGGGTTAACAGGTGGTAACTGAATCTATCCCTAGATGGCTTTAGTCCATTTTGGGTGCGATTACGAGGAACAGGATGCCGTTCTTTTTTTTTAAATAAATTTTCACACATATTAATTCGCTTTGATTTATTAAGAGCTCGAAAATTTTCGGTTAATAATTTGTTGATAAATAAAAAAATTAATAAATAAACACGCTTTTAAGATGAGAGTTTCATAGTCTGCTCTCTCACAAGCGGTCGTAGAGTTACCCGATCAGTATATAAAGAAGAAAAATATATTTATTTTTGAATGGGGTTCAAGTGAATTGTAATAGGGTCACGAGGGTCCCTTTGTGTTAAGCTAGACCTCCTAGCAGCTCACCGTAAAAGCTAATTGAGAGGAAAGGACCCCGAGATTTTTGCACAGATTAAACTTGAGAGAGTTTTTTAATAGTCAAACATTTTGTTTTTTTTACAGGGTAAGAGGAATATTAATTATTGTCACCGTAAAAATCCAACTATCATTTTAATTTATTGATTCAGCGATCCTTGTTTCCTACATAATTTCGATATCTCTTGCAGTGTCTTTTTTTTAAGAAATGGTGAATCATTATTCGAATTACCATTTGATATGATTCTCTTGAGGTATTTCGATTATCGATTAACCATTTATAGAAAAAAAATTGATATAATATAAATAAAAAAGAAAAAAAAACGATGGAGGCTGGAATCGAACTCGAGTCAACAATATGCGATTTGAGGACGCTCGCTGGGCGCCAATATATCAATTGAAACATTTTATTTAGCTCTTGGTACATGCTTAACTAATTGGCCAGGTGAAAATATTTCTCTCCTGACCGGGAAAAATAGATCTTTTAAATTAATTTTTGTAAACCTAAAAACGACATATTATGGCTGAAAAAACATAAAGAAACATTTCAAAGGCGCAGATACCTATATCTCCACTCTGGACTTGTCTCCGTGGCAGCGGGAGTCCCTCTGCGGGACTGCTACTGAGGCGTTACCGGCTTGGCCGATATGCAGATACCCCACTAGGACTCGAAAGTTACTCAAACCCCCAGAACTGAGCCTCTACTTTGGTCTATCCTCTTTGATCGAGTTTTTCGTTTTTCGCGTTTTTCTCGGCTCCTAGGCCTCTTACAGCCAAAAACCTCCCAGCCTAGTTAGCCATGTTCTCCATGATAATGCTTTACCGACAGACACGTCCATCATCGTAGTTCATGCGCCGCCGTTACTCAATTTTGTAGTTGGGGGGGGGGGCTCCGTTTGTACTTTCTCAACTGTACAAATGATCAACTGTACAGAAAATTTTCAAATGGTGAGAGCATCACTGTGCAGGGATTCAACTGTCGAGACAATAATGTGGCTGTACATATGGACCCAGCGCCACATGTACAGCTTGCCTTTTTGTCTCAACAGTTGAATCCCTGCACACTGGTGCTCTCAATGTTGGAAAATTCTCTGTACAGTTGATCATTTGTAGAGTTGAGAAAGTACAAACGGAGCCCCCCCTCATACCTTACGTATAGAGGCCTAAGGATTCCGCTTGTGTCATACAGATGTCACTACTTGGTTAAACACAATTAAGCATCGGTCGGTTATCCCCATACAAAGCTGGCTCTGATAACAATATGTTTTGACAGTACATAATATTTTTGTCGAACATGCCAACGATGTTTCCAACTCTAATAATTCGGTGCGAATGTGTTGAAACGTGAATTGTTGTATTGTGTTATCCTTAACTACTTAATCAACATGATAGAAATAGTAGCTAAATTGACTAAAGGTTCAATATATTTTTCGGGTGAGGTTATAGAGTGCTATGTGACGTTCACAAATCCATTGAATCCGAATCATCAAAAGTCTCAGAGTCACAGGTTATAATTGTCTATAATTTTTTTAGCAATTGTTAACACTAGAACTACCGACGATTGACGTATACCTACTTCTACCGGATGGGTCAAAATGACTTGTTTCTTAAATTACTAAAAGATATATAAGAAAAGACAGTCATTTTTACGTTTTTATATATTTTGTAATTTTATGAACAAAACTTAAATATAATCTTTTCATAATAGTAATATAATAGCAGCAATTTTTTAAATAATTATGCATAAAAGTTAAAAACATTTTTTGCAAGTTACAGATATTTTAGCAGAACATTTACCACAGACTCGTTTTTCGCATGTACCACAAATGTTGTTCGTTTTATTATTAGTACAATGTGTTATTTGACACCGTTTACGTTTCATCGAAATATGTGTCTGATTTGGTGACGATATAGATGATGATATTCCTTCTACTTGATCTGTAGATCTACCGATTAGTTCTTTGTAGTCAATTGCAAGTTCTTCGGATAACTGGAATAAAAAGTCTTTTCTTGAAATATTTTCTCTTGTCGTTTCTTTTTATATCTTTTTATAATATAAAACTCTTGTAATGGCGATCTTCGGGATCCAGCTATCACGGTATATTTCCGAGCCATTTGTTCCGTAACATCTACGCCAAATTTGGTATTGTTATAAAATGTAATCGTTTGAGGTAAACGTTTTTCATCTTTTTCAATTTTCACTGACTTATGTTTTGAACTGAGCACTAATACTTTTTTTATTGGGTTCACTCTTATATATGGTCAGAGTACAATTTTCTGCTTTATAAAGCACTGTCGAGAAGCGAGACATGTTATCCTTTTTTGATTTTGCAAGTTTAGGTAGTTCTCTCTTATTTTGTCTTATAGTGCCAACTAGGGAAGTTTGTTTAGATATTAGTTTTGTTTCCACGTTACAATAGAACAGCACCGAAAACCGGATTGTGCGGAGTCACAATGACCCATCTCGGTATATGTAGGTATACTGCATACTATTTTACAACATAATAATAAAAAAAAGATAACTGTTTTCCAGAATTAATTATTTGTATGTTTTACAAAAAGTCCTACAAAATTTTTAGAAACAAAATGTACCTGAAATGGGTTATAATTATAAGAAATGTCAAACAAGCCATTTGACCCCCTTGGTAGTTCTAGTGTTAACTCATAAAATAGATGTTGTCGACCGTATGTTTTCCATTTATTTATTTTGATGGTCTCGCTCGGGAATAATCCAAAATAACAAAATGACTTTTTACACAAAGATTCCTAATTGAAGAGATTATACATTTTTTTGGGGAATTTCAGTGACGTCTTCGAGGGTCTGGCATGGGCAAGTGCTCAAGTTCATTGTCAATGTTCCATAAATGCAAAAGCAGTTCTCACAGACAAAATCAATTTCACGAACCGATTGGGAGCTATAAATGCGGGTAAATGTCAGAGTAATTTGTATAGAAAGTGCTTTAATAATAATTGAATTGTTGATGGTCATAATGGTTACATAAATATTTTTGTAGACACAACGTTTGCACCTGGACAGCAGGACAACGGTCATGCAGTGGTGAATACAAAGCCAAAAATTTTATTCTGTGATTTGAGATTATCTCCGGGGGAAAGTAAAACATGTGAGCCATAATTTCTGCACAATATAATCCAAGAAGAGAAGAGAATTTTTAAAATTCGTTTATTCTCTTTCGTTCATAGATATTTATCGAGAGACAATTCCAAGTGAAGCACCCCCTTCTTACAAAGGTCATGCAGTGAAATACTCTTATAAGATAACAGTAGGAACCCAGAGAGTAACATCACCAATAAAGCTCCTTCGTATTCCCTTCAGAGTTCTCTCATTAAGTGGTAAACCATCAGCTGAATAATGATCATTAATTCGCCTTGACTGAAGGAGAACCAATTTATCGAGTATTTTTTGTTTTTACTCTTCCAGAATTACCAGAAGTGGCTATTTGCAATGACAGTGTTGATCTCAGTCCAAATAATCCCTTCATGGAGACTCAGGAACGCGAAACACCACTGGACATTGCTCTTCAAACACTTCAGGTATTGACAAGCAGAGTTGGACGCTATTTCTCGAAAAACAAATCCCGTACGTGGAGAGAAAAATACATGACTATTCCATGTGAATCCGGTAAAAATTTAGAATGATATCCACTAGTGGTGGGACCAACAAAGATCAAAATGGAATGCGAGTGAGCCATCGAAAAATTCGATTATGGCACCCTAATTTCAAAAGAACGTACACTTCGTTTCTCCGGGATTTCCTTAAAAATTATGGCGCCACATCCGGATTCTTTGGTGACCACGATTCGTCCCATGGGTTGGTCAGTAGCATATTGATTTTTGGCGGAATTTTCTCTCTGTGTAGCGAAGCGGTAAAACCGTTCAAGTCGAAAAAGGCAAATTTTCAAGAAGAGCCAAAAACTAATTGTGCCTGCCCTGTTCTGAATTCATTCAAAGTCAATGACGATTTTGACTGTATGTTGGCTAATCTTCCTTCATAACTGGTTTACCTCCTTTTACATTTTCCAATCACTGGACGCACGTTGAATAAATAATTATTATTTTATTGTTTATCCTTTTCCCAGAATTTAACAGCAAGACGCAGTCCAAATTTCTACAACATAACAAACGGCCGAGGGCGAGTGGTTCGGTTCTGCCTTTTCAAAAACTCGTACAAACTTGGTGAAGACATCGTAGGGACTTTTGATTTCTCGAACGCGACAGTTTCTTGTGCTCAACTATCAGTTTCATTACAATCAGAGGAGCACGTTGCCGAGGACTACAAACGAGGAAAAACTACTCCAACGTTGGTGAACTACAACAAGCACCACGAAGTGTGTCTGGGCTTGAAATATTCTCAACTGGTTCTTCCTATACCCTTTCACGTCACTCCAGACTTCACCACTGATTTCGTGATGTTGAAATGGCGGCTGCACTTTGAATTTGTTACGACTCTGAAACTCCTGGAAACACCGCAGGAGAATATTACGCACTGGCAGGGACCAGCTAGTTTAGATGTGGAGACTATGATCTGGGATTTACCTTTACATATTTATCCGTCCATTGCACCTGTCAATTCTAATCAACAGATTAAGTACAGCATTACGATTTAGGGGAGAAAGCGGTGGAATTATGAAATTTTCAATAAATTTTGAACTGAATTTCAGTAGAAAATCGTCATTAGCTGTAATCCTTGACACAACCGACTGATGAAACGTGCACACGTCTGAGTGAAAACTTCATCCATCTAGACTTGAAACTCCTACAGGGGAAATGGGTTTTTTTCCGCAGCCCCTCCCCCCCCATCGCAACTACCTCTCATATCGAGCCAGAAGATGATAGAGGCCAAAATATACAGAATTTGATAAAAAATAGCAATTATATTCGTCTTTCTCATCGATTATTCTTCAAATTTTGAGTTTTAGACGGATTATAACGAAGAATATAATTTCTCAAAAAAAAAAGATTTTGAGAAAAAAGCGGAAATAGTAATTGCTAATGCAGTATCAAAATTAGAAAAATATTCATAGATTATTTTTCATTCATCGATTATTTTAGGGAGATTTATATCTTCAGGAGGCAGCTGAATTTGAAAAAATCGAAACAAAATCCGTAAATTTGAGTTTACGATGGGTTGACCTGGATTGGAATTGGACGTATTGAGGGTCATTTCTCGATGATTCTCGATAATTTACTGTTTTTCTTATTCTCAATCATTGTATAGAACAAAGAGTTCCTTGCGTACACTTGAGAGAAAAAAAAACAAAAAAATATTTTTTTAAATTGTGAATACTGCGGTTTGGAACTTAATCTAAACGAATTGGAATTCCATAAAAAATGTAATTTGGAATTGAAATTGTCTCAATGCTTCGCCGGAAATACTTAATATAAAAAATTGACTTAATGGGATTTCTTTGAATAACTTACTTTATTGAGATATTTTCTACATTTTACATGGTCCACTTTTTTAAAATTTTGTTTATGGCGAAGGACAGAAAAATAGTTGAGAATATTCTCTCATCCTTGGGACGAATCTATTAGTATTCAAAACTGGTAATCCCTTTCTGCGTTGACTCTTTAAAATCATGAATTTATATCTATAGGGAAGTTTACTTTCAATTAAATAAAAATCAGAAAAAAGTGGAAAGCAACAGTTATCTATAATCTGTCCAGTAGTATTTATCATACTTCGTGTTCTACTGAAAAAATCGTGAAATATCCTCCAGAAACGTCTTTTTTAATTAAATTACATTGACCTCATCGATTATCTTTCATACAACAAAATTTGCGATGAATTTTTAAACAATTTTTACCCGACTATTCTCTCCGTTGGAAGACTGTCGGACCGTCAGGTGCACTTCATCACAATGACTTTTTACTTAAAGATTTCCCAATCATCAAGAATGTGTGTTGTATCGGAAATCTTGTCCCTCATCATCGAGTGATCTCGTGACTGGTTGTAGCCCGGGTGGAGCGAGAGGTGGCATGAAAGACGCGTGATAATCGTATCTGTAGTACGCCCGAGATTCCCACCTCCCCGGATGCTGCACCTCGTAAGATCCAACTGGTGAACTAGCTCCGTAATAACTCGGTCGCTCCGGAATGCTGGGGATATATGGATACTGGGGCTCCAGGAGACTCTGGAGATGCCTGATGTAGGTGATCGCATGCCTCAAGGACTCAATCTTGGACAGTTTTTTTCCCGGAGGCTTGCAGATCGGTAACTTTGATCTCAATAATTCAAACGCACGATTCATGTCGCGCATGCGCGTGCGTTCACGATCACATGCAGATTTTTTGTAATCTGAAAAATATAAAGTAAAAAAACAAACAGATAAAATTGTGGAAAATATTCGGATGTTTTTACGTTTTCGCTGTGAAAATTAGTTTGAAGAACCTCCCGTTGAGGCTAGATGACGTATTAAGGTTGTTGTACGACAGTCTCTGCAAAAAGTTTAGACGCTGCAATGAAGTCCAAATTAGAGTACAATTTTTTGACAGTATATAGTTTAACTTGATTAATTGGATTGTGTATAGGCAGCTAAAATACAATTATATCATTTCCATTGTAATGATTTTAGTACATTTGTTATATAAATTATATACATTTATTTATTTATTTTATGAATTTATTTTTTGTATGTATTATATATATTTATTATGTAAATTTATGAACTGTCTGTAGTTATTTCTCGAAAACAACCAGTCAATTGATTTATTTTGTTTGCTGTATTCACTGCTGCGTTTTAGACCTCAAACAATTTTTAGTTGATTCTCAAGCCGTTGATATTTCAAAAATTCAATGATCCAAATTTCAAAAATTTATATCTCAAGTTCATTAGTAAATTCAGAAGTAATCATTTTGCAACTATTTTTTTGAACTATTTACCGTAAAAATTTAAACAAAATCTACCGAGTAAGTATTTTACACCCAACAACCTCAATTAAAACGTTCGATTGAATATCTCTTGAAAAATAATTTCACGAATAAACAGTTTTTATACGAAACTGTGTCCTAGCGACCAGAAATTTTTATGAAACTTTCAGGACAATTTTATGGTACCTTCAATACTTCTTCCCGAACACAAAGATCGCCCTATGATTACGTAAAACTTCCATAATTTTTCGACTATTCTTCTTTCCATATATAGAGTCTATTACCGTAAAAAGCTCATTTTCGAAAAAACGACTCCGACCGAATGACCACTTTGCTACTGAATCTCTTGCGTGCATTCCAACTGTAATCAAAGTCCAATCAAACATATTCAGTTCTCTTCCCGTCTCTCCCACAGTAAATGGGATTTGTTCACACATGTTTATAATACATAGGTGTAAATATTAGATTTATATTTTACAGCTCACATGCGTGAATGCAGCTGCAAGAAATCGAAAACAAAAATTGACACACAGCTGCCGACAAAAACTGCAAAATTTTCGTTACACAAATGACTTGAATTAATTCTTGAAATGAACCAATGATCGTCGACCTCGATATTCATCATGAGGAAAAGTCGAAAAGGAACGCGACTGAACGAAGCTCAGTTTTTCGACTCGTCTCTTCGCCCGTTGACCAAAACAATGAAAAAATTGCGGCTGTTTCCGCAATCGTCAACGGAACCTCTCCCTTCAGAAGACGATGTCGAAGACGTAACTAAAATAAGGCGCAATCCGCAGTTGCTAGTGAGGGACCAACCTTCCACGGAAATAACGAGAATAAATTACGGCGACACAATGAAAACTCCGGCTGTCAAAGGATACGGGAAAGATCACCAAGACATTTCCATTCAGATGTCTTCAAATGAGTTTCTGGATGAATCATCGTCTGCGGTGGCTGCGAATGAAGGGAATGAACATTTAGTTATTACTGACGAATTGTCAGCGGTCGAGAGCCTCTCCGAAGAATTCCGGGGCTTCGAAGAAGTTGACGTAAATCCTGAATCCTTGAGCTTGAAAAGCAACGATGGAGATGACATCTTCAAAGAGGAGACGCTCCAAGGCCCAGAGGACGGGGGGAATGCCCTTCAATTCGTTGAGAATAATCCCTTGAAGCCGGAGGACGGTAAGAAGGAAGAGAAGACCTGGTGGAAGATGATCATCGACTTCCTGGGGTTCTTATGGTGGAAACGGGACGACAAACGTGAGAGCAGCAATAAAACGAAGAAGTCAGAGGGGCGAACTCTCCTTACTGGCAATACCGAGGGTACCCGGATCAAGCAGATCTATATTTCTTCATTGGGAAGGGACACCAAGGAAAAGAAGAGGAATATGAGCGTCAAACCGTATGACAAACGTGAAAATGACGAAATTCAGGAGTACGAGAAGTTCAGGATAAGACAGATGAGCAGTCCTTTGTATTAAAGGTATCAATAAAAATTAATTGTTGATAAAAAGTTTTGAGTGAAATTTAGTGCTTTTTCGGAAAATTTGAAAGTCTAGGAAACATCAACATTAGCAGGCGACCGTTACTGAAGCGTAATTAGTCATTTTTTTCTTTAATTTTTACCAATTTGGTAAATTGGTAGTATTGGGTGCCTTCCGAATGGATCCGGACTAAAAAGGAAAAATTAGATATTCGGGATGGTATTCTGACATTTTTTGAATGTATTGCACAATGTTTCACATACAAAACTTTGGGTTTATTTTAACATTTTTTAAAAATTTTCAATAAACGACGTCGCACTCTAGTCATTAGAAATTACTCAATTATTCGCACGAAGAGAAATAGTCACTAATAATTATCAAAAAATTACAATTAAAGAAAAATTGAAAACATTAATTATTAAGAATAAGAGTAAGAAAACTTTTACGGAACTGTTATGAAGTTTTTTCATAGGGTTTCCGAATTTTTATCTGAATTTTCTGCTAAAAATTACGGTAATGCACTTCAATTTTCCTCGTCATCTCTTTCATCGATAACCCAACTTGAGCTCCATAATTTTTAATGCGTATTTTTTTCCGTGTGGTAATCGTAATGTACTGCAGCCATTCGGAAAAAACTACCATACTGTTCAGTAAAATTTAAGTTCCTGATAAAGTTTATCTGGCCGTTCGAGACAAATTGTCCAACAGTCAAGTAATTTTTTCGAATCGATAGATAATTTTTATTAAACACTGAACAAATTTTATTGAGTACGGTAACTTTCCGGATGCAGCGAAAATACGTCACGATTACCAAAAAGTTCGATAATTTCTAATGAATTTTTCCCTTCGTGTATGCTCATGTTTTTTCAACGTTCTCGAAAACACTAAAAATGTAATACCTCGTTCAGTCTGCGAGGGTTCCCTCTGGACGGCCCTTATATTTGCCTGAAGTATTTCCAGATGAGGATGAGGTCCGACGACCTCCGGTTCAGGTACCCGTATCACCAGAACACCGTCAGGAGACCGTTCCTGCCACCGTTTCTTCAAATTTTGTCTCCGGGAAACAACTGACTCCTCCGGAGACGATTTCACTGTCTCGTTCTTTACCTCAGCCTTCGCCAACTGCTGTTTCTTTGTCACTTCATCCAAGTCCAGAAGCACCGGATATTGCTGAGAAAATTCTTCCTCGTTGCTTTCATTATCCGACTGCAAGACCAAATACTTCACTCACAACAATTCGTTCAACAAAAAAAAAATAGAAAAATTATTCCAGATGTCAATACCTTATTCGAAAGCTCACTTTTGATACTTGCAGCTTTTTCCATGATCTCCAACGAGAAAACAGGTGAAATGAAATTTTATGGTACAAAATGTGAACTGGTTTTGGTTTTTTTTAAATTAAAAAAATGTTTTTTAGACACGAAACGACTCGTTTAAGATCCAGAATGTGACTATTAGGGACATGCGTTTCAGTACCTACGGATAAGATGTAGATCGAAGGCGGACAGTTTCGTTATTAATGTTAATTTTATCCGTTTATTAAGTATTCAGGTGTCCACACAGAGGTTCTCAAATAATGGGTATTTGGATGATACGTCTCCGCATTGTTGGATCATCGATCAATGCGTCAGGCATGGAGGCGCTGATACGGGGTTCCCTCCGTCTTCTTAATCCGTTTAGGAAACCTCCAACATTATCAGTATATTTATTCGTAGTTAAGATGTTCCTTCCGCTAATTAAAATGTTAAGAATTTTTTTATTTGAAAAAAAAACAGAATAAATTTCGTAATGATTAGGGAAAATTCAAGGAGTTTCTAAACCTTTTAGGGCACTGAATTTTTATTATCGAGTAACTTTCAAGGGTTTTTGAAATATTTCGAAAGTGCGGGGAGAAAAATAAAATGGTCAGCCCTGAGGCGAGCTTGATATTAGCATAAGTGTGAAAAGAAGCATCCTAAGAGATCAGAATGAAAGCGAGAATGTAAATACGTTTTTGAAATAATAATAGAGACTCGATCCATTTCATCAATGGTGGGGGTTCAATGAGGGGAAATAGAGGGGTCTCAAGTGAAGAAAATACTTTCCGTCTGTTGGTTTTGTAAGAATGCTTTTATTTTTAATTTTCTTTTTCTATAAAAAATGTTTCATCGGATATAAATTACAGTTTTTGTTTATGTTTAGGTCATGTCGACTATTGTATTTATTTATTCTTTTTTAATTTGCAAAAAACTCATTTTTGCTCGTGACGGAAGTTCTGCTATTGTTCAAAACTAAGTTTTCAATTTTTTTTTATAACGGTCGCTAAATATCGTGAAAAAATCCATAATTTCAGCTTCAACATATGGGTTAAGAGTTTTTCTCTTTTCTCCAATGATAAACTAAAGAAATTGACAATCATATATCAATGAAATAGCAATGGAACATATTAATAATATCAATAATATAATATCAATGAAATGATCGTTTTGATGTTCTTTTATGGATAATTATGGACTCATTAAGTGCTCCGATAGCTTCTTAATGCCTGATTTCACACGGAAATACGAGAACATCGTTTTTGCATTGATGACAAGTTCAAAAGACAAAAAGTCGTTTTGCATATTTTCATTAACAGAATGATGAAGTGAATTTTTTCATAATTAGTAAACGTTCATCCAAATTAATCTCTCGAATGAGTGGAAACCCTTATTTTACTACAAGTATTTCTGTCGTTTTTATTCAAAAGCATTGCAAATCGATTAAAGCAATGGTCAGTTAATTATATTAAATTATCATTAGATTATAGCGACTCCTGGAGATCCCTCAATGGTTCTGGATCAGACGCTCGAGAAGTCTTCCCCCGGTACATTGAGCTGGCGAAACGCATCATCGTTCCGATTATCGTGGATCTCGTTGAAGAATTTGTTGAATGATGAGAGAAATCACTGTCTGAGGAAATGAATTTTTCAAAATGAGAATTTATATTTTAGTATTTTTCAGATAAATCTGTCAATGAAAATTTGAAAATTCAACTTATTTTGTCAGCTTCTTCTTTTCAATTGGCTTCATGTACTACGTAAAAGTTCCGTAATTTTTCGAGTATTTTTCTCTGCCCGCATGCCGATAATTTTTCCCCAGTGGTGACTCAATTTTCCGAGCTGTTGGTAATTTTCCCGAACGGTCAAAATACAATACGATTCCGCGACGTCAAACCATGCACTCGAGTAATTTCTACCAAACTTTTCTGACTGTGCAGCGCCCTGAGAAGGCCCAATCGCACATGACATCTAGGACTTATTATTCTTAGATTCATAATGATTGTCATTGCTTTAACTTACCGAATGTCATTGATTGGCCCAGAACCAGTCTTTTAATGTAGTTTTTTAATGTTGATCGCAATTCTCGATTGAATCCCATGTAGATCCAGGGATTCACACAGCTCGTGAGACTGCTGAGTAGCGTGAGAATTGTGAAGGCGGAGCCTGAAGACAATTTCATCAGGATTGATTAAAAATAACGTGCACATATCGTCCGGGCAGTTTTGCTAAGCTTCTGGCAATGTCGTGTGTCGGAAAAGTTTTGTTAAATACCCCAAGACCTAAAATTACCTAAAAGATCTCCATTAATTTCTGGAGATTATTTTTCCCACCCAAATTTCAGCCAATAGAATTGCACCATTTGTTGATATTTTGTATAGCCTACCTCCAATTTCAGCGATTATTTTTCCCATCCAAATCTTGGCCAATAGGATTGCACCATTCGACGTTATTTTGTATAGTCAACACGGTATTTCAGCGGAAATTCTTGGAAATGTCACTGGAAATTTTGCATGTTGCCTATATAAAAAAAAAAACAAATGATGAAGTAACCCTCAATCGCATCTGACAGATTGGATGGCAATTCGTTGAAAATTATGTCTCATGGTGCAATTCTATCGGCCAACATTTGTATGGAAAAAATAATCCCCCGAATACCACTCGAGCTTCAAAATTATAGAATATTTCCCTCTAGGTTCCCTGCATACAAATGAAGTCGTCAAGTTTTTCAGGAAAAATCACTCGTGATTTTTTAGCCTGAAAAACTTGACTCCTATTTGTTTGCAACGAATCTATCGGGAAATATTCGATAATTTTGAACCACTTGTGGTATTATATGTGAGAATTTGAAATGATTCGATGTATTACATTCTCACACGGCAGAAAAATTTGTTGGGAAATTAAAACACAGCTCTTCTACTTATTTTCAAAAATCACTCGACAAGGTTTATGACGTGTTTGAAAGAGTTTCCAGAAAAGGACCGACTTATGATCTGTTGTGCTGCGAACTTGAGAGCATTGCAATCCTTACCACATGTGGTATTCAAAGGAAACTCTGTCCTCTGAAGTCATAAACGTTCTCTTGTTTTTTCCCTTAGTAAAGGTTTTTCAAATAATAACAATTCAGTCTCTGGACAACGGTCTTCTAGGTCGGTCGTGCCTTCCTCGTGCCAATAATAAAGAGTTCAAGTTAAAGTAATTGATTGTGTTGCTATATTTATTTATCTACTTTTACCAATATCCCAATAAAAATCTTTAAAAATTACATTTCTGCTCCGTAATTTGTCAGTCACAACAGCATTCCGTAAAAATGATGGAACAGTCGAGCACTTTTGCAGTGACCTTTCAGGAAAAAATCCAGATCATTCAGGAAAAATTAGGGAACGTTCAGTGATAAAATACGAACCTGTTCCGTAATTTTTAATGAATACTATTTTAACTGGCAAATTACGGAACATACGCGTAATTTTTTTCTTTGTGCATCAACTTTTGAGTTTTTCTATAGCCTCATATGATGTTTAAATAAAAGTGAAACAAATGACAATTTATCTCCCGAAATCTTAATTTTCCTTCTGTTTGACAGCACATATTTATCGAAATTTCAAATGCGCTAATTTTACATGCAATAACGTAATTAAAAATTATGAAATCCATCCGCAATGAACCTTGGTAAAAAGATGTTTTTGCAGCATCAGGATCCCACGCAGCCCATAATTGGCATCCGACAAATGGAGCACTAGTCATAACATGAAGACTGACCACAGTGATCATTTGTTTGACAGTCTTAATCCTCGCCCTTGAAATCACCGGTTCTCGATTATTTTCCCTTGAGTCCATTCTCTTGACCTCGCCCCTTTGTCCAAACACAGTTATTTCGGTGTTCTTCCATATTTCCACGCAAATACTAACGTAAGTGTACACTAGTACTGAAACGGGCAACAGTAACACTGTTATGCTGTACCTGTCAACGGGTGCAATAACAACAAAACAATCACTGATTTGCTTAATTGAGTCGAGGGTCGAGCAATAACAAATCAATTACCAGGTCACGTAGGCTTTTTGGCCATAGCGTGGAACGAAGTCAGCCCAACAGTCCCAAATGCCAGGAGAAATTTGTTGATATGAGAAAATGAAAATCTGAAATAAATTAATGTAAACATTAGAGTGCATGTGGTTGAAGGGTGTAATTGTCTACGGGGCCATTCAAAATGCTGACTTCAATGAAGAGTGAGATTATGAATGGGACTCATCTACCCTCATTGTCGGAGACGGAAATCTTGGGTCAGGGACCCAGTAGTCTTTCCCGGGTAACCCTGTTCTGCTTGGTGGCATGAATGGGAATTAGATGAAAAAATCCTTCCTGGGGTGGACTTTGGATTGTTCTTGTTGAATTTTTCACGAAATAAATAGAAAGCACAAATCAATCTTATTCTATTATGAGTGTTTATACTTTAAATTGAAAAATATTTTTATGATTTATAATTCTGAGAAGTGTGAGATATGGTGTTTAGGTTTGATTTTAAGTATGTAGATAAAGTGGAATGAATAGGACTCTGAGAGCATATAACTAAAAGGTCCAGGGCGGTGTTTCCCTTTGTAAATCTAGTTAGTTTCTCTAAGGAATCGGTACAGAGCGGATGTGTCTTTCAAGCACAATTATTTGAGTTATGTAATAAAGTAAAGAAATAGTTACAATTATTTACCGAATTATTATTTCTAATAGTTCTCGGGGCGTGAATTCCAAAAACTATAAGCTTAAAAGTTGTTTTCATAATTACCCATTAAATATAAATATTGGAGAAAAATTTAAACATTTTTATGTCATTGAGACCAACAGAACGCGTTTCTCATGCGTTTCAAATTGTAGAACGGAAGAAAAAATTTCATAAGAGTTGCGAAAAATATCTTACAACTGGACTTAGCTTCAGGATTCCGAAGAAGATCCGGAATTTTTCATGAAAGTACCGACCGTAATGGTTGAACGAGTGAGATGTTAAGGCCAGGTTATATTCCCCCGGAGGATTTTGTCTACCTTGACTAAAATCAGGTAATTCAAGATTTGAACAACATTTAAATCATCTATCATGCCAAAAGGGGCGACCAACCGACTACAATTACGTACAAGGAAAATATCGACTGCTTAATTGATAAGGATCTTATAACTTGTGATACTACTCTACCTACAAGAGATATAAACTACGGCATAAGTAAATTTCATAAAATATATTGGTGGTTACCCCACCTCGATAACTAAACCATCTCTCTCTCCCTTTGTAATCATGTTCCTCCCCCCTTCTTTATATAATGTGCATACTAGTCATTATTATTAAGCCTAGTTTTAAGTTACGAAACTGAGCCATGCAATTTCCAGTTTTAATTGCCAATTTCCGGTTCATTTTGATCCGCAAATAAAATCGATGTCACAGACACAAACGAAAAACGAAAAGCCACGAGCCATCAAACACTCATCCAACACAATCATCCTTAAGATACCAAGCGAGCTAAGTTCGTACGTACTCTGCACCTAACTTTTATCCATCTAAACTACGTTTTCTCATGTTTCCCCCGTAGTAATTGAGAATTTTGGTTTTGTACAACACATTGTATAGACTTTGGCTTAAGGGGTTACTCTCATGTGATCACTTCGAAAAATCAATTTTTTTTTTATATTTTGACAGTAAAACCTATTGAAAACATGCTGTGAAAAATTCAGACCGAAATTCATAGTATTTGATAAGTTACAGCTCATAGTTGCCGACGTGTCTTAAGCGACTGTCTACCAGGCGTTAAACTGTAAACGCATTTTTCTCGAATCATCATTTTCTGAAACTGTCATGGTCCTAGAAAAAAAGTATTCAACCGATTGCTTTAAAATTTACATATGTTCTTCTACTCATTTATAGTTATCGTCCCTCCCAGAATTGTTTATTTTCGAAAATATTTTCATATGTTTTTTAAACGATTTTTAACGAAAAAGAACAAGATTTTCGTGATTTTTTTTTGAAGTTCGATATATACAGGGTGTCCCAGAATTGAACGTCCAGACTTTAAACTTAAGTTGGGAGTGAAATTCTGGATCGAAAAGTCCTGAGCGACTTTTTGATCAGACGCACCCTCTTCAACTTATTCAGGGTTAAAGTTGGACGAATCAGGGGCGTGGAATACCCGGTCGCACGACGGTGAGGAAAACGTTCGAGTGTGGTGGTGTGCCCACCATACGGTACTACTCCCCTGCGGCGGCAGAAAGAGATGACTGGCGGCGGTGGTAAGAGGAAGGGGAGGGAAATGAAAAAGATGAACACTCAAAAAAAAAATCATCAGCGATTGATAATTTTTTTTCTCCTTCGCTGAAAGAAAAAATGAAAATCTCATACAGGGCCAATGGGGCTTTAAAAAATTAAATCGCCGGTTTTTTTTCCAGCGCTGTAATTTTCAACGCTGTTTTTTTCTCCTTTTCAATTAGATTAAGAGATGCAATGGGCCTCAATCGATGGGGAATTTATTCCTCCATCGAATGCCCTTGGTTTCATCCCTTGGCATGAATTAGGGGAGGAGTAAATAATTTTTATGTAGCGGGCGGGTGTTCATTTTTTTCATTCCCCCCCCCCCCCCCCCCTTCCTCTTACCAACCGCCGCCAGTCATCTCTTTCTGCCGCCGCAGGGGAGTAGTACCGTATGGTGGGGACACCACCACACTCGCATGTTTTCCTCACCGTCGTGCGAGCGGTTATCCCACGCCCCTGATTCGTCCAACTTCAACCCTGAATAAGTTGAAGAGGATATGTCTGATCAAAAAGTCGCTCAGGACTTTTCGATCCAGAATTTCACCCCCAACTTAAGTTTAAAGTCTGGACGTTCAATTCTGGGACACCCTGTATATATTTTTTTTAATGAAATTGATTATATTTGGTAGGGACGATAGCCACAGATCTACTGAATAATAATCCATTCGATTTTTTTATCTCAGACACCATGAACAGCCGCTATCACCATGACTAGTGAACTACCTTTTTTTGTTGGGGACTACTTTGACTTAAAAAAAATATATGTTAAAAATGTAAAAAACGAACAAAAAATTTTTTTTGTACATTTCAAAATACAAATAAAAATATATTAAAAAATTAAAATGATTGAATTTCTGTACGGTAGAGGTTTTCCATGGTTTCCCTTTACTCCTGTGCAAATGCAGTACAGTTGGGGAAAAAGTCGGTCCCATGGCACCGCAGGGGAAGGGAACAAAATGTAAAGACCCGAGAGGGTATACATGAGAAAAATAAATAAATAAATAAAATGATTGAATTTTGTTGTCGCATAAAAAAAAAATTCCTAAAAAGTGGTAAAATATATGCGTTCACATGAGAGTAACCCCTTAATAGACATGTTGAAAAAAAAAACAAAAGAAGCGAGTGAGATGTTGCTTCGGCGGACATTGAGGCTAAGCAACGATTCGCTGGGTTAGTACTTGGATGGGTGACCGCTTAGGAACACCACACGCTCGCTCCAAAAATTACTGCACAGAAGGTCAGAGTGTAGAGGCTCAATATTACCCTTCTAGTCGGTGACAGAAGGGTACAATGGGGCCTTGTATGATCAGGGGACTGTACTGTAGGGGTTTTCCAAGGTTTCCCTCAACTCTTGTGTAAATGCAGTATAGTTTGTAGCAGGAAAATGTCGGTCTCATGGCACCGCAGGGGAAGGGATGCAAGATGACAAGGTAGGGAGAAAGAAGGCAAAAAGGATTCACAGAGAGGAAGGCAGGGGGCGACGTAAAACAAATAAGATATTTGTAACATTAAAGGAAATAGCGAATAAAAAAATGTTTGTTGAATAGCCCTCTGCGCAGGGCTATCATGATTTACCTGAGGAATGCAAAGAGCCATAGAAATACTCCAGGCAACGTAGACCATGACCTTTGCCTGCCTATGAGTAGTCCTGCAGTAGTGGAATGGGTAGCAGATGGCATGGTACCGATCGATAGCCCCCGCAATCAAGATGTAGGTGCTTGCATAATGTCCAAGGGGCTGTCCAAACTTCACTATCTTGCACAGTATTGCACCCCCCTGAAATCTGTTCTCAGTAAACTCCAAGCGTCCTTCACAAAAATTCCGTTCAAGTTTCGTAAATTTCGAGTGAGAGCAAAAGTCCGATGAAATTATGAGAAATTATAAAGGGGTCAATGCATGAAGAGAAATATTATTCAGTAAAAGTTACGGAGCTTCCAGTTCACTTATAGAGTACGGAATCGACTGGGAAATTTTGCGTGATAATATCGCAATTTTTCTTCGACGATTCGGTTAAAATTACAGAACGTTTAGCAAAAAGTCTGTGATAGTTCCGTAAAATTTCGTATAATCGCACACATGGAGAGAAATGGGGGGGGCTCCGTTTGTACTTTTTCAACTGTACAAATGATGAACAGTAGAGAGAATTTTCAAACGTTGAGAGCACCGGTGTGCAGGGATTCAACTGTCCAGACAAAAATGTGGCTGTACATGTGGACCCAGCGCCACATGTACAGCTTGCCTTTTTGTCTCGACAGTTGAATCCCTGCACACCGGTGCTCTCAACGTTTGGAAATTCTCTCTACTGTTCATCATTTGTACAGTTGAAAAAGTACAAACGGAGCCCCCCCGAGAAATGTTCAAGAAAAATTACAAAACCGCTAGATCGTTCACCGATTATGAAATTGACAGGGAAATTTTACATGATCGGATCGTAATCTTTGATAGATGATTAGAATGAAAATTACAGAATTTTCAGGGAAAATACTGTGATAGTTCTGGAAAATTTTGTAGAATCGCACTAGCGATCGCTCTCAAGTTACAGTATTTGTTACAATTGCATTCGCAATTACTTTTAAATTACGGAAAAGATACGTAATTTTTATTGAATATTTCTCTCCGTGGAAAAGTACAAAACACTTGGTAAATCAGGCGCCACGAGTTACGTAGTTTTTACGCAACGTTTCATAGTTTTCATTATTTTCATTTTATAGGTTTCATTGGATCCTTCGTAATTGTCGTCGGACCTTTGTTCTCATCCGATAACTACGGAACTTTCGCGTAATTTATGTTGAACTATTTCTCCCCGTTGGGGGTAATGGGTTTTCGAAATGCAAAAATTGCGAAAATCATCAAATAAATTAAATTCTCAGTAACTATGATTTATGCGGTGTTTTTCGCTCAGTCAATGACATGGGAAAACATGTTTAATATACGTAGAGAAAATTTCTTGAAAAATGACGTGCCTTTTCCGTAATCTGCCAGTCAAAACAATATTCAATGAAAATTGTGTTGGAAAATTAGAACACAGCTCTTCTGTATATCTTCAAAAATCCCTTGACACGGTTTATGACGTGTTTGAAAGAGTCTCCAGAAAAGGACCAACTTATGATCTGTTGTGCTGCGAACTTGAGAGCATTGCAATCCTTACCACATGTGGTATTCAAAAGAAACTCTGTCCTCTGGAGTTATAAACGTTCTCTTGTTTGTCCCTTAGTAAAGGTTTTTCAAATAGTAAGAATTCAGTCTCTGGACAACGGTCTTCTACGTCAGTCGTGCCTTCCCCGTGCCAATAATCAAGAGTTCATGTTAATATAATTGATTATGTTGCTACATTTATTTATCTACTTTTACTCATATCCCATTAAATTGAGAAACAGTTTGAAATGGGGAAAAACCCTTGACGGGTCTAGTGCGGGGAAATCTCCGCAATACCCAAGTTGTCCCGGACAAAAAGGAAGCACATGGGGCGACTAGGCTGGACAGAGTGCCTTCTTGTTTTTCACAGGCCCAAGGGAGTTGTGCCCTGCAACCGGAGGATTCATTCAGTCTTGAAGCATCGAAGCATCTGGAGTTATATATTTACTAGGCAGAGTGTCACTTAGCCGTGCACTACTTGCATGGCTTAACCTTTATTATAAAAGTATTTTAAAATAGTATTGTATAGCGCAATAATAATAAATGAACTTTCATGAAAAATTCCAGAAGTTTCAAGAAAAAGTATGGAACGTGCAGTTGCAAACTGCGTAACTATTCCGCAATTTTGACTGAAGATTGTCTTGACTGACAGTCATTTTTCAAGAATTTAGTCGCTCCCTGTAGCCTTTTCCCCGTATAGTAATCCATCTAGTTCTGGAAGCTCACCTTCCACCAGTTATATCCCACACAAGTTGTGGCAGGACATTCAAAACTCCTGTCATGAGATCGGCGATGCTCAGATGCATTATAAAAAAGTACATCCTCGTGAGTTTACGTCTGCGACCACAATATCTTCTCAAGTAAAGTGCAAATAACACTAAAAAATTACCAATCACTGTAATCACGAAAATCACCACCAAAACAACAATCTCCCAAACCGCCAAATACTCATCGCGTGGATCTTCAATCATGTTCGATGATTCTTCTATTATTTGTTTTTTTCCCACTGAACATTAAACGTCGAATGAATCAATTGTGCAGGTCAATGCGGAAATCAGGGGCCAAGACCCGAATATTCATGACTAGCCGCTGCTTTCTTTTTCCATAATCCAATACTGTTGGTTAAATAATCACTCGAGCGATAAAATAGTTCAGGAAATGAGTTGGCAGCTACTAATTATAAAATATTTTCGTAGATATTAATGCTCCTTACAACGATGACACTTGTCTCATTTCAAAGGATTTTTCATTAACAAAATAATTGTAGAATTAAGATAAAAGATCACATTTTAAGGAACAGAATTTATCAAAGCAGAAAACTCAATTATCATTTCCCTATCAGAACAGAAATAAATTAATTTCTCCACAATTTGTAATTTATTCTTTGCATAATCTGTAATTGATTTTTTTTTGCAATCTTTATAGTGACATAAAATGTGGCTTTATCATACCCCTGGATAAACAAATCAGTAGCGAAGTGGCAAAACGAGATAAGTGACTTTTGACTATTGGTTAGTTTTCGATGACAATCTTAAAATCAAGGAAATATAGCAAAATTTTCATTATGACCATTTTTGTGAAGCGAATCGAGCACTACAATAAATATTATTACAAAAATTTCGCTATTTTTCTTAGATTCGCAGTTATCGTCCAAAAACTAGACTTAGAGATAAGTCGACTTATCTCGTTTTATCACTTTGTTACTGAGATGTGTAATAAATATAACGTCGTAGCACTTTCATGAAAAAATTGACACTTTTTCAAAAAACTCAAATAAACTGAGATTATTTCAATACTATAAATGCCAATCAATTAGAAAAGAAACATAAGGCTTAATTGATAATGCGATCAACTGACACTAACGATCGTAGAGACGGCCACGAACTGAGTGAGACGCCAAGCCAATCGACACAGAAATGTTTTTTTCATTTTCTTGAAACAACTAGTCATTATGATCATCCAACAAACTAGAGCTAGAAGTAATGGCGATTACATTGAGAAATAAAAAAGAAGCAGATGTGGAGAATTATTATTACCTTGAATTTATGCACTCGCTCTTTTATTTTTTCTCATTTGACACATGAATACTTTCTAGCTTGAATACATCCGAACGATTTTCTATTGATGATTATCAATGATACTTGGGGTTAACAAAAAAATCATAAATCAGTTTTTGCCGATCGTCTCGGGATTGAAGATATATTTTGCATTGGTAATTACCCAGTAACTGTGAATAAATGAGCAATTAAAAATTCCAGCTTTTCAATAATTAACCGTTTCCTTCATAAATTTAAAAGTATTGTTACTGCATTGCAAGGAATATTGTGAAGTACGATGCAGCTGTTTTGAGGACCTGGATGAAAGTGAATAAATAATAATATATCATACGAGAGGATATAAACTTGAGAAATTTACCACAGCATAAGTGTCCATATTCATGACGATCATTTTGCCAGCAGTTAAGACGATCGGCGACTGACTCCTCATAATCATCAGTGGTAACAACCTCTGGGTCTTCAATGAGTGGATATACCAAACTGAACTTGTCCTAGGGTATCATAACAGTATAAACAAAGTGCTTGTTGAGAAATAAAAAAAAAATAAAGAACAGTTTTTTCCAGGGACACGTGGTTTTTTTTATTGATATATCTGCGAGATCACATTCGTGTATTTTACCGAAAAACGAGTTTTCTCTGTCTTTCGGGTCGTGAACTCTCAGTTTGCGTACGCTGCAGATGTAAAAAAACCACCACAATCACTACCGTCGTCACAACAAATGCTTTAACTGCGTCAAATTTTTTCAAAGCTCTCTGATCAGCCAATTCAAAACGTGGAAAACTACGCGCGACGAATCTATAATTAATATTGCTGGCTCCGGGAGTTTTTCTTTCTTGAAATTGATTTAAAATGGCTAAGTATAGAAATAGAATTTATTTACACGGTCAGAGCTCAAAGACTACACGGAAAGAATAATTCTTTAAAAATGATGTGTCTGTTCCGTAATCTGCCAGTCAAAATAATATTCGGTAAAAATTACGGAACAGTTATGCGGTTTTCCAGTAAATTTTCAGGAAAATTCCAGAACTTTCAAGAAAAAGTCTGGAACGTTTAGTGAAAAAATGCATAAATGTTCCGTAATTTTTACTGAGTACTGTTTTAACTGGTAACCCGAGTGGAAATTATGTCAGGCGAGCCTGAGGTTTCATCAGAAATTGATCTGGTGGTGGTCAGGTTCAACTGATCAGACGAGATTTGATGAAGAACTGATCAGTTTTTGATTTACTTCATCTGATCAGGTTCTGGTATGATGAGCTTGATGTGAACCAGAGGGAAACGCCTAGGCGCGCGTGAACGGCGAGTGGTGCCCAGGTGTTGCCGGCTTGCTCGGGCTACAACGACTTATCCGAGAAAAAGAGAAAAAAATGGGGAATTTCTCTACTCAATAAATTCCGTTTCAGAAAAAAGGCTCTTTGTCGAAATTCCTCCGGACGTGCCCATCTCATCTGTGCCTAGTTAAAAGTGTCAATAATGAAAAAATGATTAAAAGATGGCATGCATATTACTATGAACATGTTGCGACGCAACACCCGCCGCGCAGCATAGTCTGAACGTTCATTTGAACAAATGCGGATCTGTTTGACGGGATTAACTTCTGATCAAGTTCCGGCTAACTAGCCTCATCAAATTCTGATCAGTTGGGCCTCATCAAATTCACATTTGGTCATATTGATCGAGTTCGGATCAGATCCAAATGATCAAGTCTGGAACGAGTGAAGGCGTTACATGCCTGATCAAGTTCTGATGCAGTCCTCGGATCAGAACCTGATTATACATGAAGTCTGACTTGATCCGAACTTGATGCAGACCTGAGTTAAATTTCCACTCGGGAAGTTACTGGTAATTTTTGAAGAAATTTTATCTCCGTGCAGCCCCGTGTGCTGTGTACTGTGGAATCACTTTGATTATTTCTTCCATCTAAATCTTAGCCAATAGGATTGCACCATTTGACGTTATTTTGTATAGCCAACACGGTATTTCAGCGGAAAATCTTGGAAATTTCACTGGAAATTTTTCATGTTGCCTATTGTATAAAAAAAACAAATGATGAAGTAACCCTCAATTGTATCTGACAGATTGGATGGCAATTCGTTGAAAATTATGTCTCATGGTGCAATTCTATCGGCCAACATTTGGATGGAAAAAATAATCCCCCGAATACCACTCGAACTTCGAAATTATCTGATATTTCCCTCAAGGTTCCCTACAAATAAATAACCTTGTCAAGTTTTCCAGTTCGCGCTCGTGATTTTTCTGTAAAATTTGACACGTTCATTTGTTTGCAACGAACCTACTGGGAAATATCCGATAATTTCGGAGCTCTTGTGGTATATGTGAGAATTTCGTGGGTAATTTTTTATGTCAATACATCTAGAACAATAACAGCCCCCATGCAATTTGACGGATAGAATACTATTGTGTTAATTTTGTCTCTTGCTGCTTTTGCTATATATTGACCGAAATTTGGATGGAAAAATAATCCTTCGAATACCACTCGATCTGCAAAATTATCAGGTATTTCCCTTCAGATTTCCTGCAAACAAACGAAGTAGTCAAGTTTTTCATAAAAATCATCGCATCGCGCGCTCGTGAAAAACTTGATTCTTTCGTTTATTTGCAAGGAACCTTTCTGAAAATTCCCGATAATTTTGGAGCTCTTGTGGTATTCTGTCATACTTTCTCTGTAGCCCGGTGAATTATCCATATCTCTAACTCTGACGTGAAGGTGTCATATGACTTCGAATATTGCGCTCTGATAGAATGAGTCTAAGGGGATGAAAATACTCACGAAAAGTCACTGACAAAAAAAATGATTTTTCCCAAATATCCATTTACTTCAAGGAAACATTTATTTTTTCAATCCCTTATTTCTGAAGTCGAGTAACTCTCTTTATTAATTGCATCAATTATATTGTTCTACAACACGATGTATAACTTTGAGTCAACTCCTGCAATAATTATGAGCATTAAATAATTCATCGAAATTCTTCCCTCAAGAAATTCAGAAATTTAGAAAAACTAAATAATTATTAATAGGGTTCATTCAGGGTCACGTATAAAATACTCATCTTCTAGAGTAATATGATTATTATAATTTAAACCTAAATTAGCGCCCCTTGGCAGTGATTAGACCGGAGAAATTCAGTTTTGAGAAAATAAATTCTTCTCTGAAGTAAATGAAAACTTGACAAAAATAAATTTTTCCCTCCGTGCATAAGTTAGTGTGAGCCCGGTACTCATTATTTATCAGGAAAATATAGAGGTATATAGGCGGATAACAAATGAAAATTTTAAAAATGTGAACAATTGAATTCATCATACAGACGCTCTTTGATCTCGTAACTGGCGTCCATGAGTCGCTGAGCTGCATAGCATTCCGCGAAGAGGTGCATACTCTGCATAATCACGAAGATGAAATACTTGATGACTTTTTCTGTAGCTTCCTTGTTGATGACCACCTAAAACCATTGATTTAGCACAACTCTATTAGCTCAATATTTTCGATGAATGCTGATCATAAGTCGTAGGACTAAACTATAATATCTGTTTGAAAATCCCTTTTTCCAAATTTCAACAGATTTTTCAGATCTACTGGTTTCAAGTTGAGAGTCCTATCGATCATAAAACAGACCTTTCCCGAAAATGTTTTCCCCAATATTTCATAAATATTTGTCGAGTAGGTTTTAAACAACAATGAAAGGGTTATATTCAAGTACTCTAACATTTCTCGATAATTTTCAAGTCCTCCCTGATGGATGATTGGCTAGTGGGAGGGAGTTGTGGACCCAATCAAGTACTAGTCGATCTCCATTCAATTGATCGAAGAACAACCACATAGAGATCGAGCAAACATCGAGTGGCCATCGAGTACCAATCGACTGCCCTTCGACTAGCATCCGATTATTGATCGATTGATCCTGACAGTCATCGATTAACGATCAACCAGCTATTGACCAATGCACAAGTCGATGCCCGATCGATTAGCTATGGAACGATCTACCAGGGCTCCCAGCATTCTCGATAATTTTTAACTACTATAACTGATAGCCTCACTTGAATTAAACTGCGGAGGATGCTGCGTTAGATTTTAACTTTTTGGAGTTGTAAATTCTAGAAATCTGACCTACACCCCAGATAGGAATCGCCAAGTTTCACACTCGGTCTAACCGCGGGTTAGACCCGGCTGATCAAGCTTTGGTAATCCTAGACTCTACCAGGCTTGGCATCTTAGTCACGCCAGAGAAAGCCCAGGCTTGGATCCTTCCTGGATATCAAACCTGGGTACCAAGCTTGTGCCAAGCCTGGGGAAAGTCTGGTTCATTTAGCCTTGGTTCATAGCATCTCGACCAGTCCTGGGCCCAGACTGACGAACTGCCTGAAATTTATTTCTTTTTAACTGGCGGTATGCTGATTTTACTTACACGTGAAACCAAAGAGTGGCAATGTCCTATGGTATGTCCTATGCCTAATTGTGAACCCCATATTGTTGCATAAGTGTAAAGTAAGTTTTCGAATGCCACAGGGTACCTGGTTCATTTGTAATTTATTTGGATATGTTCAGTGCTATAAACTGTTTGAATAAAGCCTATGCATTTTTTAATATGTGAGCCTGGAACGGCGCTGGTTCGAAGGGCTGGACCAGTCTTAATAAGTTAACTTGGGCCAGCTCTCGTTACCAGGCCTGGTTCTGCCTTACATTCCAATGCTCATCCACTATTGATCCAGGCTTGGATGCCAAACCTGATCCAAGCTTATCTAGTCTTGGGTGAAGCCTGGGCCATTGGTGATTTCCTACCTGGGACAGAACAGTATCTGCAATTTTTGGTACACGCCAAAGTAATCTTTGTGTAGCTGTTTTATGTTCTTTTCAGGGGGATGGGAATTCACTTGAATTACACACACACAGCACCTTTAAAACACAGTTTCAAATATATTTTATAAAACCAGGATGAACTACAAAGCATAGATATCGGAAATAAGGGAAGGATCTCGGTTGAAATGTTCCTACTATGATGGTCGCGACAATACTCACTGGATGAAAAATTATGGAAGGGAAAAATGAATAATTCTGCTAATAAAAAATTTCGTGCTAAGTCGAAAAATTATTATTGCAATCGACAATATGGCACTTGGGGACAGGTATAAAGCACTTCCACGTGCAGAGTTTACCGTCATTAAAGGGATTAGAATGGTTCTTTAGAGGTGCAGGAAATTGAGAATTATTTTAAGAAAACGATTTAAATTCTCAAAGAGAAAATATGCTGAAAGATAAAAATGAGCAATATTCCGAAAACATTTAAAAAAATTCTCTAGTTTTATTGGACTTAAAGGATGTGCCTGATATTTTGAAGTTCTTTATGAATTTATTGAGAAATTTCCTCAAGGTAGAAATTTATATTGTACCCAACAAAACGGAAAGGAAAAATACTAAATAAAAAATCTATTTGGCGTGTTTGACACGCAACAGACTATTTTACCTGAACACCGGTGATGCTCAGTATAATGGTATTCAATCCGATGACTCCAAAAAACGCCCACAGGTAGATGTCTCTGACTTGCTCTGCAAAACTGTTGATCGGATTTTCATCATCAATCATTTAACATTAATATATTGATCATTATCACGCACTATATTGCACGACTGTGAACTGCTGCGCAACTCTTCAAGTACTCAAAACTATAGTTATTTCCTTCGGAATCGTTCGGAGGCAGATGTTCAATTGCATACCTTCAAGATAAAAGAGCAATAGTGTATTATTCGCCAAGGGCGGAAGGTCATGTTTTTTCGCCGGAAGTGTGACTACTCTTTTTCGACGCGTTTGCAAAGGAAACTTTGTATTTTACCGCCTGGAGAGAGGGAGGAAAGTCGATTCTTTCCGCCTCAAGGTGGAAAGTTTATTCCAAGGGCAGAAAGTGGGTACTGTCCACTCGAGAGCGGAAAGTATCTATTTTTCGTACACACGGAGAGAAAAATTTGACAACTTTTATAGTGTGATTCCGATGATAATTACAGTGCTGCATTACAATCTCGGCGTGAACTGACGGCCTGAGAAGAATTACTATGCCGTATAGTAAAATTACTTTACCGGCTTAGGAAAACTTTTATATCGACCTCGTAAAAATTCAAAGTGTGATGCAACATTGCCTGTGACGAAATCCAACCTCAGCAATAATCGGCTATATTCGGCGCTCATCGTTAACCAATCACAAAGTGTTACCGAAAAACTGTTGTGTGGCACAGTAAAAAGGCCCAATAAAATAAACTGATCTAGATATGAATTTTTCAAAGAGTTCTATCAATATTCAAGATGTTTTTCAAAATTTCTACAATATTTCATTTAACCTCACATGAAAAATGATAGACCTTGAAATTTTATAGTGCTGTTTAAAAAATTTTACGAAGTCACATATCATTAATGATAAAATTCATTACAAAATTTACGACATTGTTAGGAATTTTTACTTGTCAGTAAAATACATTCAAATTTGTCGCGATGTGAAGGAGGGTCGAAACAGGTGTTTTTGTTAAATCGAAAATATCATAAAATATAGAAATATTTATGGGTCATAATAGTATGGATTTTTTTTGGGCACCAAATGGTATCAAGTTTAGTCCAATTTCTTCAGAGTCTGCATTTTATTGACCGCGCATGAATAATCACTCGATAGTATCGTTACGAATTGGTCATGCAACGAAAATATTACAACAAATCATCTATTTGGGAAGGCTATGCTCATCCTAACGCTGGCATGATTTTATTATGACTAAAATGGTTGTGCAACATATTTCATTTTTCTGCCTTTGTAAATTTAAATTAAATAATATAAATTGTATATATAAATTTATAATTTCACTATTAGCAACCGGTAAATTGAAATCGACGACGCGCTGATGAAAATTGTTAGTAAGTTCTTCGTAAAATTTGAACACACTTTTGATACGGCGTCATAATATTGTGATTTTACAAAATGATATATTTTTTAACAATTATAACAATTATAACAATTAACAATTATATTAAAGTTATCTCACCCTAATGCTTTGAATAATCCAACAGCATGTTCTGAATATAAGAAGAGTAGTAAATCACAAGAACCAACGACTGTCAGAAATACCATAATGAAGAATGTAGAAATCAATAGAATCGGATAATACCAATAGCCCATGTCGATCGTCGAAGGAAATTCCATTGGTATGGCAAACACTTTCTCTACCGTTACATTATTATCGATAAGAGCGTAGAGTAACTTTCGTTGAAGTGGTTCCGTGGCAAATTGGAAAGTGCCAAAATACATAGCCCCTGTAATAGAGAAAATTTATATAGCGTTCCAAATATTTTGACGTCACGGGAAATTGTTGGATAGGATTTTGCATTAGGTAGGAAGCGAATGAGGATTTCTCTCGATATAATTTTTACAAAAAAATTTTACTGAAAAAAATGAATAGTGAGCCCTCCTCCTCTTTTTGTTACCCAGTCATTCGTACACGGGAAAAAATTATTTTTGTCAAATATCCATTGACTGTGAAGTCAATGGATATTTGACAAAAATAATTTTTATATACTTCTCTGAAGAAGTATTTATCTTTTCAAAATTGTATTTCTTCGGTCTAATTATTCCCGATGGGGGTCAATTTAGGTTTAAATTATGATAATTGTATTACTCTAGAGGATGAGTATTTTGTCCATGACATTGAATGAACTTCATTAATAATTATTTCGTTTTTCTAAAGTTTCAATGTTCATGAGGGAAGAATTTCAATGAATTATTTAATGCTCATAATTATTACAGGAGTGCACTCAACGTTATGATTAGCATGATCATGTTCTAGGACAATATAAGTGATGCAGTTCAAACCTAATCAGAATCGTCGGGGAAATACTCGATTTTAACAATGAAGGATTGAAAGAATCAATACTTTTCTGAAGTAAATGGATATTTGGCAAAAATCATTATTTTTCTCGGTGTATCGAAATAATTCAACTCACCCAAATACAACAATGAAGCTTTGCTGCAAAGATCACTGTGATAGTGCAACACCCGTTGTTCGCTGGACTGAGGAAAGATAGTCCAATTTTCTTTGATCAAATTCAAGAGATGAATCAACTAAAAATTGATTGAAATTAGCGCACAAGTTCGGTTTTATCTTTTTCTCCGTTAAGAGAGTTATTTAAATCACTTGAAAATGGATTTTTTTTTGGATGATGAAAGTGGTATGCCTTATGATTATTTGATTTTTCTAACTACTATTTCCCTCCAAAACCCCAAATCAAGGAAGGTGTAGTACGTCAAGTTGATAAAAGAATCGTTTGCTTTTCAAACTGGGAAAGTTCCACTTCTATTGTGTATACTTTTCACTTTACGTAATCATATCAAAAATATTTTTCACTTACGTTTTCCGAATGAAAATAACTATTCACTACTTTTACAAGTAGCGTAGCATCCACGATGAACGGGCTCAACGTATCCAGAAGAATTTTAAAATCGTTGCGATAGACGTACACAGCAAAAAACTGTTATAAAATAAGATTAATAACTGCATCTAGTTTTATTAATTACCTAAATCCCATTATAATTTGGTCGAACATTTATAGTATTTATGTTGGAATGAAGATAATGTTCTTCCTATTTTTGCGATGAAATCAGTTAATGTTACTAAGCCTAGTATGTTCATAGAATGTGATAACACACGGAGAGAAATATTTAGTAAAAATTACTCAAAATTTCCGTAATTTGCTAGCGAGAGTGAAGATCCGATCAAATTTACTGAAGAGTCAGTAGAAGATATCCAGCGAGTTTTGTTATTATTATTATTATTTACAGTGTTGAAATCTGGACATGAAATTTATTTATACTGTCGATTTAATTTGCGCATCAAATCAGGCGAAGTTATAATTTTCTTTTGGACATGAAATTATTTAACTTATGTATACGAATTTCCTTTCATATCCATTCAAATAGTTTTTCTCTCCAACCGGATTTAGTAAAACTTAATGATGGCTAATTTCATTATTTGGACAAACAGTAAGATCCCAATTCTTTCTATCATCCCTTTTCCGTTCTAAACATTTTAAATGTTTTCATAGAGATAATCCTGAGTATCTTTTTAATTGTTAAATTACTTTACAATTCCGTTCTTCCATATGGGCCTATTTTACTCGGTACCATTATTGCCCCTTATTTCCATATTTATTGCACTTAACCCTCCAATACTTCCAGACAGATATTTTTGGGGAATCGTCTCCAGAAGATACCAACCGCTCTCTCTCACCCTACTTGCACCTATCCCATCACGATATGGCCCTTCCCATCCCAGATAATTTCACCAATCACATGGCATTTTCAGAAAAGTTTTCCTCTTCCATCTTTTCCTCCCTTCCACTTACCATTTTCCAAGTTGCCTCTAAAATTAATCCTACTCCTCCGTATCATTCCAATCGCAAAATAGTCACCTCATTGGAGGTCTCCAGTCTTTTTATATTTTGTCTCTAATACCTTTTAATTTTGAGATAAAATCGCGAGTGTAATTCAATCATCCCAACGTTCTTCCATCATTCAACTAATTCCCCTCATCACAACCACTAGATACACAACATCTGTTCGACACTTGAGCCAATCTACACGATCATAAATGAACCTTTAGGTCCTTCAGTACTTCAAAATATCTGGATCCTTTTTTTTTCTCTACCATCACTTCCTTCAAATTTGGTCTTTAGGGCTAATTCCTGCCGCTAACAGAAATTCCTCGGTCTGCCAAAACCGCAATAAACCCTCGGGAAATTTCCAGAAATTTTCCCATGACATCACAACACAGCCTTCATGCTTCCTTCAGCCCCTCCACTTTTCCTTGCACCCTCCGGTACATAAAACTGAGGACATGCGAAAATTAGTTAGTTAAAAATCCACAGTACTCAGCAGAACATCTACTTTAGAAAATCTCTAAGTGTCCCGCTACCTATAAGTTTCAACACGATTTCTATAATAAATATCAGTTTATTCTAATATAAAACTGTGTGTATAAATTTATTATTGAGAATCCAACACTATAGATAAATAAAAAAAACCTATTGGAAAATGTCCGATAATTTTGAAGCTCTTACGGTACCATAAAGTCCGCATAAGTTTTTACTTCCCTGGATACCCCCACTCCACATGATTAGCACTTGTAACCGTGTTCCCCACTCTTAAAATCTGAGGAAATGTTATGTTGACTTCAGTATATTATAAATAAATAAAATATTTCTCTCCGTGTAATCCTACCGAACAAAACTTGCGCACTCCTTACTGCAGCCTTTGGTGCAACCCATAAAATGTTTTATTTCCGAAATGAATGTTTTTATGTACTTGTGGCATTAATTGAAGGCTGATGATAACGAATAAACAGCTACGATGAATGATGAGTTCTTTAGTTGTCTGATGAGGCCACTGTCCCACGAGGCTCGTCATAGTTTTTGTGAATTTGTAGTATGGATGATCGAAAAAATCTGCTGTTTCCTTCATGGCTGTGACGTTGACGTGCTACCATTGAAAAATGATCGGTATTGCTACGGTTATTTCCTTCAGACTGCGGGAGTACTGAAATCTTCATGACTAAATCTCACCTCTGAGAGAATGGCACTTGTGAGTGACGGCCAAATTGTCTTGCATAAACTACCAGCGCAATCAATTGAGTTTGGGTGGAATATAAATTGACGACAATTTCACTTGGCAATTTTCCCTACCTCGCTATACCAGGTCTCCATTACGATGGCTATTCACTTTCTGCCCGGGTGATTGACAGTTGGGGAAGTAGTGCATATTAAATTGGGAAAGATAATGAGGGTTCAGACAAGAGGAAAAAAATATTTTCCCACTTCTGGAGTTATAGGGGAGAATTCAGTAACGTTCATATCGCCATTTACGCAAGTTGCTTAATTTTCCCGGAGTTTTACGTAGTTTTTTATTGGACCCACCGCTATTTTTATCGGATCTTTATTTCCATTTGTAAATTATGGAACGTCTGCGTAATTTTTACAAAATATTTACCTGCGGGTAGAGACCGTGACATTACCTGTTTTTTCCAATGTTTTTTAAGGCAATAAAATGTATGAATTGTCTTAAAATTTTAATTTGACTTTATGCTCTGCTCAATTTAATGAGAAAAATTTTTGTTTTTTTTTTTAAACGAAATAACCGAAGACGAGGTGTTAGTGTACTGGCTGATTGGTAATTCATTAACATTGGATATAGATAGGTAATTTTTATGAAAATTTACTCTTTTCAAAAGTTGTATTTTTCACCCAAATATAATCCATCATCGACAGACTCTACAAACTGTCAACGAGGTTTGCTCTTAACAAAGTGGATCATATTGAAGGTCTCTGCCACAAGTGCAATCTTAGGATCGGGAGTCCCTACAAATGCCCTTAGCATTCCTTATCGGAAAATCTCAAAGCCTTCAAAATCGAACATATGGGCTCTGATTCCTGGGGAGGCCAGATGTGACTGAGTACAATTTCCTCCATATTTCAGTATTTTATTGAGTTAAGAAAACAGGCGATTAACAATTTTCATCTACAGAATCATTGATAACATTATATACTAATCAAGTGACTTGAGGTGGAAGAAAAGTTGAAAACATTGCAACTTCCTAGATTATCTAATGGAGAACTATTCAATGAAGTTTTGCTATTTTATCCAACGAGACCATTGAAGAAAAAGAACGACAGCCACGATGTTGTCCTATTGCATTGCCACGAAAACCGTAAAATAAGAAGCCGCTGTTTTCAGCACCTGCGATGAGACAAGGACACGACAAGGTCAAGGACAAGGTCATTATACATCAGAAAATAATGGTAAGGATGTATTGATTTATAGTCTTACCACAGCATAGGTATCCATACCCATAACAATTACTTTTCCAGCAGTCAACACCACCGGATTTTGAGCCCTCAACAGCATCAGAGGTATCAATTTCTGGGTCTTTGTCGAAGCGTCATACCACTTTGCATTTGTTCTACAATTTTGAAGATGTCATTGATCGTATGATGAAGCAATTGTGCTAAAATGAACAAGTATGGGAGCAAAATCAACGCACATAGTCTCCTTCAGGTCGAAACTGGCGTCCATAACTCGTTGAGCTACCAAACACTCGACAAAGAGGTGCATCATCTGCATTATCATGTTGACGACGAACTTGATCAGCTTTTTAGAATCATCCATATTATTCACTATCTAAGGTTAATGAATGATAGTAATTCAGTCGTAATTATTTATTATAATGATCACGATGTAGATACTGTACTTGCACACCAGTGATACTCATCAGGATCATATTGAATCCGATCACTCCAAAGAAAGACCACAGGTAAATGTCTCTGACGTGTTCTGCAAATCTACTCATTAAAAATTTAATATCAATTCAGTGATATGATGTCATCAGATTGGGTTTCGTAGCTTTTGATTTGAGGAAAAAATTTTCGCGATCAAATAATTGATAGACTTCGGTGACAAGGTTTCCACTGATTGATGTCACATAGATTATTCTTAATAAGGTACCGAAGAACTGGGCATAAATTTTCTGGAGGGATTATACAAAATTCATGAAAGTCATTCAAATTTTACACTTTCCTGGATTAATATCTGAATTTGAAGATGAAAAAATTTATAGGAAAATCGCGTACAACCTCGAGTCGACAAGTTTGTCTTCGATTCGCAAGTCTCAAGCTTTATCATCCGGATAGTCCTCAATTTAGCCTCACCGGTCGCGACTATTGCAGGAAAGGGTGTGTCAGGAGGGATCGACGGGATAAGATGAAACAATGATAAGTGATTTCTTGATCTAGTTTGTGACATTTCTCCTAATATTAGAGAATAATTAGAGGGCAGGTCGTTAAATAAGAGGGGACAACGGCAAATTATGAAGAAATAGTTTATTGAATAGATTATTAAGAAATCGACAACGATTAATAAATTATGCCTTTGAATATTATCGAGGGGTGGGGTAAGGTAGGTCACATGTTGGGCCACTCGACGCAAAAGAACAAGGGGGAAGACTAATATTTAAATAAAAAGGGTAGAGTTTAGGGGATCCAAGAATTGTAAATAATATATATATGAGATGAAGGTAATAGGGGGTCACCGTTGGAAGGGAGGTTTGTTGCTACAATAGGGAGAAAGATGTCTGCTGGGGAAAGAGGGATGGAAGGGTGCTCACTCGGTGCTGGTCTTGACCGACGTTCTCCACCGTTCTTTGCGGGTCGCCCACTTCGCGGGTGTTCTGGGGTTTCAGCCCTCCAATAGACACACCGGTATCAAGGGCTCACACGTCTACTTCAACCTCTCCTCCAGGTAGGGGTGTCTGGGTCACTTTTATTAATTGTCTCTGGGTAGTTCTCTTCACTTAAATGCGCGTTGTCAAATAACCTTCCTATAACCTCTATACTCCGGGACAGCTACGATGCGGGTGTCTGTTATTCGGGCAGTTGAGACTCTCCGCGATATATTTGGGGCTCTTCGGTTGGTAATCGTTGATTTCCGGGTGTAACGAGTGATCCTGGCAGGCATCTTGGGGGGGGGGGTAACGACATCCGCATGGTGAGTAGGCTCTCCGCAGTCGGTGGTAAGTGTGGTGAGTAATGGACAGGGGGGGGGGGAGGTTCTTCAACGGTGTGAAACACAGAGCGAAAGTGATGATGATGAGGGGGCGCAGGGGGTGAGACAAAGAATGTTATGTGGCCTCGTCACAAGTTCCAGCGGAAAGAAAAAAATCTTTTTTCTATCTCATTTAAATGAACTTCTATTGATTTGTTGTCTCGTTTATATATTCTGTTCCGTCATTCACAATACAATTTTACTATAATTTATGTTTATTATAGATTTGTCTCATACTGATATTGGAAAACTTGGAGACCAAAATGTTTAGGAGGCCATGAAGGAAGTAGAATATTTTGCAGGAGTACAAGGAGGCTAAAATCGAGGTTCTAAACGGTTAAGGACTTTTCACTCCTCGTATTTGAGTTCCAAATCGACGCTGAGGCCTGAACGAAGACTAAACGGGACTATTGAGGCGTAGTAAGGGGCAGATACATATGTCGACTCGGGACCCGAGTGGAAATTTCATTAGGTTACTAATCAGCGAATCCTGAAAAACTGCACGGAAAGAAAAAGTACGGAACAGTTACGCACCTTTTCAGTGAACTTTTAGGAAAAAGTCCAAAACATTCTAGAAAAGGTGTGGAACGATCAGTGAGAAGACGCGTAACTGTTCCGGAATTTTAACTGAATACGATTTTCACTGGCAAATTACGGAACAGACGCGTAATTTGTAAAGAATTGTTCTCTTGGGGTAATTTGTAATTATTTACTGATCCAGATACCAGATCAGGAACTGACAAGGTATGTAACGCTGTTTTACATCCAAATCCGATCACCATGTCAGATCCAATTCGGATCAGGGAGCCTGATTGGGTCCTGGTCCAAATTACTTGATTCCGCCCTGATCAAAAACTCGGTATCAAAAACTGGTGCTATCTCAGATGAAAGAAATTATTTCCTCACCCGGTGGAACCAAGGACGATTCTTCATCTAATGATCAGCCTCCAATTCATCTAACGCGAAATTAACCGACGTTGTGGAGCTAAAAATTTCTCAATATAGTAGTCTCAATCAATTTTCACAAAAGGGCTAACTTATTGGGGAATGCCCTTTCAGAGCTTTATCAGTTCCTCATCCACTATCAAAACTAATCTCACCCATTCCCCATCCTAAACTGATATGAAATCCGTGTCATTTTACTGAATTTCCACTCGGGAATTAAAACGTTTCAGTCATTCCCCGAATAATTAATTAATGGACTAATGATTATATCCTAAGAGTACAATTAACAGATTCAATCTCAAGAGGACAACTATACCAGAAAAAATTTCTAGTCCTTTATTAACTTTTTTCAGTTGGAAATATTAGGACGGAAATTTTGACCACGGATCGCCGAGCGTTTTGTTCATCAGCGGATGATTAGTAATTATTGATTACATACTCTATCGCCCGGCTATGAGTGATTATACAGCGTCTCATGTAGTCAAAACTTTCGTCATTACTTGCAGACTCGTCGTACGGAGGCAGATGTTCAATGGCATATCTGCAATGAAAAATTTACTCTGAAAATGTGAGTGTTCATCATTTTATTAGTCATGTTCTACGTCACCCCAATCCCCTGAGTAATCCATTTGTATGTTCAGCAAATATGAACATCAATAAATCACATGAACCGATGACTGTCATACGCGTCAAAATACCAAATGATGTTGCACACCAGAGCTGATAATACCACGTGTCCACATCGATAGGGCCAAATTCGAAGGGCATCGAAAATCGCTTTGGTAATGTGACGTTAGGATACAGAAGATGAACCATCAATCTCTCCTGCAATGGTTCAGTTATGTAACTTACAACACTCAACCATATCGCCGCTTGAAGAAATATTTTATTAGTCACACCAATGGAGAATCAATATGATTATTATTGAATTAAATGTCTCACTCATGTATATCCTCATGAATTTTTTCCCGAAAGTACTGTATTCATGAAGCACATGAAGTCCATTATTTTTTGGAAAAATATTCCAGTTGTACTTCATTTTCTCCAAAAGGTAAACCATCTGAAAATTGAATAAAATATCCGCAATGATTGTGTTATTAAAATTAACGATAACTGCATAACTTGCCATGCGATAATGATAACAATTATTCACGTATTTTGTTACCAACGCAACATCAATGATAAGGGGCGCGATGCAGTCCAGAAGAACCAGGAAATCGCCCCGATTTACCCAAAGAGCGGATATCTTGAACAATAAACATGACGTAATAGATTTTCGCACCGTTTTTTCACATTTTTAAAATTATTTGTTTAATGTGATATCGCTTGTATAATGGATTATAGACACTATCATTAGTCTTACACTAGCTATTTTACATTTTTCCCTCGAGGTCTAATTTGATTCAGATTTGTACATTACAGCCTTTCCAATATTTATAAATAAATTTGATATATTTTCCATATTTTTTGTCAGTTGCCTCTGCAAATTTCTTAGCCATGAAAGGTCGAGTCACATTATATGTATAGGGGGTTACACTCCTCATTCAATCATCTTCATTTATTATTAAAAAAATTGCGAGTAGAATGAACCGTGTTTACACGGGTAATAAAAATCGTTAATTCACAATCGTTTAGTGTCACCGTGTTATTTCGCTAAGATATCATATGATATAGTAATAACTTTTTCAAAGAAATTTGTTGGATTTCGGCGTTTCCCCGTTTACAAAATTCACTTGTTCAAAGTTTTTATATTTCCGGATTTAGGGAATATTTATTCCTTTAATACTGTGGATCCTTTCCATTATGTTATAATAAAAAAAGAGGAAAAGTTCCGGAGGGACTTTCTTGGAGTGGATTTCTCTCAAAATGCATCTGGTGACCAGGGAGAGTCACGAAAGGAAAGACCAATATAAGGGTAGGAGGAGACATTATATTGTCCTCTGAAGAGGAGGCCAATCTGGACATCACACGTGATAAGTTAGTTTATTAGATTATGAACAGGGATTTACTAAATAATATCAAACGATTTAGCTATAAACTTCAATTCCTCGATATTCAATATAGTTTGTTATAAGTTTTCGTTCAGAAAAATACCTCTTGACAGTCTGGAGCCAAATCATTTTAATACTAATAATCAGTGTTTAAGATACTTAACAGTGTTTGATTATTTCGAGCCCTATAATCTACTAAAATTAAATATAATATATTTAATATAATTTTCAATTTTAATTATCTTATGTATCTATATAATGCCTATAAAATACATATTACACATTGATAAACTTATATTCATTCAATAAAATTTATTTCATTTATAATTAAAAATTATGTATTTATAAAAATAAATTAAATTGACATATATCAGGGACCCTGAGGACGATCCCCACAGCAGCGCTGGAAGCTCTGCTTTTCGTCCAGCCACGACACCTTGACATAAAAGAGAGGGGCAAGTTGACGGCTGCGAGGATGCAGCTTCCGGGGACGTGGAGAGGAGCCAAGAGTGGTCCTACGGCCATCCTTGTTGCGGACATAGATCTGAGTGAGACACTGTCCCAGGGAGGAGACACATGCAGACCGCAGTGGCACTTCCATAAATCATTCATGGTCGATCTTTACTACGAGGAAACTCTAACGGGAGGCGATGCCGAGTGGTCGCCGCCCAAGGGGCTGGTCTGGTACACAAATGGCTCTAGCTATGGACTGGCTATCGTGCGGGGGCGGGAATCTGGTCGGATGGGCCCTCAACTCGGAGTGCCATTGGACTGGAGTGACACGCAACCGTGCTCCAAACGGAATTAGCTCCCCCGAGAGCCTGTGCAGCGATAGCGCTCGACAAGTAGGACAGGGGCAAGAGAATATACATCCGCTCGGATAACATCGGTGCACTAAGGGCATTCCACGGAAGCGTGAGCTGCTCTCGGTTAGTAAACGCTTGCACTGAGATAATGGAGAGGATAGCTGTGCATAATCAGCTAGAAGTGGCACAGATGTCAGGCCACGATGGCATTCTCGGCAATGAAAAAGCCGACCAGTTAGCCATGAAAGGATGTCTGATGTGTGAGTGTGCAGTAAAAAACCACGTAGGGGTCCGCACAGTTCATGTAAAGTATATGATTCGGAGGAAAGCGGTGAGGGGGGTTGTGGAGAAATGGAGCTCTGGAGAGTCTGCCAGACCTACGGGGTCCCTACTACACAATCCTACGAAAAAGCTAGTCAGCACATTGTCGGCCTGAACAGCATGAAACTCCCCTCTTTGGTGGGGCTTATTACTGCACACTGGACCCTTGTTGGATATCTAGCAAAAATAGGTAAGGGGAGCGACCCCGACGCGTACGAGGCGGGCTGACGGAAGAAGACTCTCACCACTTAACCACAAGATCGAGTGGCCTGGAGGAGATCCGTTGGGATGGCTTCAGGATCATATGCGTTCGGGAAATTTACGTTCATAGGGACAGATTCGATGGGCTCTGCGAAATTGCACGCAAGGCACACCCGAGAGGAAATTCAGTAGGGCAACCCTGATCAACTATCAGGCTAGGATCCGCCAGGAGTACGGATGGCCCTATTAGTGCAATACCGTTAAGGGACTGATCAAAAAATGATGAGGCACTTGCTAGTAAGGTAGGTCTTACTACGTACTGATCTTAAATTGATCAGGTCAAATTGAACTCGACCTTAATATGGATGCCTTACGCAATTAGGATGGTATTCTGATCCATTCACCCTGGTCAGTAAATAATCAGATAATTTGGAACCATTCCTGATCAGAGCAAGCTAGGTTTCTTCCCGTCAGAAACATGTATGTCAAAGTTGATAAGGTTTGGATCCATTTATCATGATCAACAACTGAACAGGTGAGGCTGAAGTATTTCTGATCAGTTTTCACTAGACTTCTCCCTATCGGGAACTTGAATGCCATTTTGGGTAGGAGCTTGATCCAAGTGTAGCAATCAGTTACTGAGCAGAGCATACAGACGTGTTCTTGATCAGGATAAACTCCGTCTTCCCGTATTCTGTGCTCAGTCAGATAATTTCTTCTCCTACACTGGGCAGGCATTTATGATCCTATTTTGATCCAACAACCCCACTCAGCTACTGAGCAGAATGTTGGAATGCGTTCCTGGTTGGGATGGGTGCGACTTTCTTACGTCGAGCTGCGCGAGGTTTTCTAATCTATCACTCATAAGTCTGTGCCAAGCTAGAAACGATGAATAGGCGGCTCTGCGATCGCTAAAACTCTCGTTTCATGCCATGCTTGGCTCGTTTTCCGTGATACAATTGTTGTATACCCCATGTTTCTTTAGAATTAGTGCCCCAAAATGAACTCTTAGTCCAGAGGGTGGTACGACATACTCATTAAGTTTGATTTTTTTTCTAATTTGAAATGAAATTTTCCCGAAGATAATTTCATTATTATTAATTAATGGAAATAGGTCAAGAAATAATTATAAAAAATAATTTGGTGAATTGAACTTTACTTTCTTTTAATATTAATATGGCACGAGGAAGTGACGTCTGTACTCTAAAAGAATATCGTCATCTGTCGACAAAAAAGTCTCAGTTCTTTCTCCCTATGGAGTAACTGTTTATGTATATATTAACTCTCCGGCTCTCCACGTTGATTCGTTTTTGTACCAATAATATTGAGTAGAAATCTCTTCTCAATAATAAGCCATATAATCCAATATTAATGATAACCTTCTGTCTGTTCAATATTCATTCCTTAGAATACGCAAAATAATTGAAAAAAAAACTGATCTTCCTCAGGATAAAGTGTTGGAAACACAACATGATAAACACTATTTATTTTCTAAATGAATTGATGGTGGTTTCTGTGAAAAGTCGCAATTTAATAGAATCATCAAGTTCTGTATCAGTGTGTGTGAGACGCCCGGTACGCGGCTCGAGTTAGTCATAGCTCTCGAGCTAAGCCGTCTGTACGTTTTGTGCGTCCGTTTCGGTAGGCAAATAGGCCCTAAAGTTTCTACGAATAATCAAAGCTCGACACACATAATTTTCTAAATTAATTGAGAGTGACTTTGTTGCAAAGTCGCCATACAACAGACAAGTGAATCGACTGAGGCATTGCGTGAGGTGGCGTGAATTCCGAGAACGCATTACAGTCGCCACTTTCTTTGATTTTTTTTCTCCTATTGACACGTTTCAGTGAACTCAGTGTACCAGGTAAGATATAAAATATAATATAATTGAGTTATTATAGGGTGAAATATAGAAGTACTTCATACATGCAATGAGGTTAGAGAAATCTCTCTGTGGCGTCTCTGAAAAACGTATTTAACTTTGAGATTGATTGCATCACAATTAATATAAATTTATTTTTGTATATTTCATTTATTATTTGGGGAAATATTTCAGTTATTTTCTTGTCTTTGATTCACAAATTGCGGAATTAAAATTTATTAGATCATCTCACAGTAGTGTGGTTCGTCTCGAGTGAGTGTGTGTGGCTTGGGCCTCGTTCGAGCAACCGGCCGGTACATGTTTCTATCATGTATCGACTTATAATCGAACAATATAATAGAACGATTCCAGGGAAATTTCGAATAATTTTAATAGTTCATTACAGAATGTCGAATCCTACATTCAAAAATTATAAGTACCTACTCGTCCATTTTATTGAGGAAGGAGCTACTTTCGACATTGCGGCTAATCCCTGGGTCAAATATGATGAGAAGAAAAAACAATTCTTGAGTTTGTTTCACGCTGGTGATGAATCCGAGCTGACAGAATCATTATTGAGAACCTATAATGCTCCTCCCAAAAGATGGAAATATTATCCGGTCGACCTGAGAGGGGGTGCAGGTTAATACTGGATTTCGAATATTTGCCCAAAATATATATATTTTCTTCTATTCAATAATTTTCCATTATCCATTTTCAGACACATATGATATTGCTTTGGAGCGACTACAGATCTTGAAAGACCTTCCATACGGCTTCTCAGATCACGAGCACAGTCAACAAAAAATTGAGGGATTGAAAAAAATGATTATATTAAGAAAGACGAATCACAATCATTATGAGATCAAAGACCTCTTTTCTCAGGCAGGTGGACCTCTAGATGATAAGGATGATGATAGGATTTCGATAGAAGTCGGTCAGTTCACAGAATTAAAAAATTTATAACAATTTACTCATTCCGAGTGTAATGTCCTTATCCATGCTGAGGTTTGAATCGAATGAATTTATAATATTTATAGATGAGTCTTCGGATACAGGAGATAAAGAAAACGTGAAAAAGCAGAGAAATAAACGTTCTGACGGAGAAAGAAAACGCAAGCAAATTGTCGCCGATTCCTCACCGGAAATGGAAAACGAAATGGAGATTGAAAAGTCATCGAAACTTCGTGAGGAACGAAGGAAAGTTGTCTCCGATTCTTCACCCGAAGAATTTGTTAAACGTAAGAAGATCAGTAAGAAAAAGACAGTTTTCACAGACTCTTCACCTCAACCATCTTCTAAACGTCGAAGAATTGAGAAAAAAAAGACGGGTGTAATGAGAAAACTGTTAATATACTGATAATCGTATCGATAAAACATTAAATTATATTTCTTACTTTTCTAGACCAAGGCAGCACTGAAATTGATAAAGAAATGGAAATTGCAAGGTCTAAATCATCGACCAGTCAAAAGACAAAAACTCAAGGACTTTTGACAGCCTCCTCCGCTTCAAATATCACAAATTCAGGTGAATCTCAGCTTGATAAATCTCGGAATATTTTTTTCTACTGACTGCATTTCGAAATTCTATAAATTCAGCCATTATTGAGTATTTATTATTTCATTCACAGATCAAAAAGTAGTTGGAGACCGTGATGTTACTGACAGTGTGGATGTTCAACCTTCGTCATCCAGACGCAGATTCGACTGCGAGAAAAAGAGATCGACATCAATGATGGACAATTCTCCTCAAACTACGTCCAAGTCCTCCCACGCAAGCATAGTGCATACTCCAGCTACATTTCCTCGAATGAGGTCGACAGTGGCCCTTGCTCAACATCTTCCAAATTCGAACCAAGACCCTCATCAACTTCTACTATTATGTCTTCGACTGTTGCGGAATTTAACATCAGCGGTGGGCCAGTTAAAAGGAGACATGGTGCAGATGCGCGAGGATTGGTCCAATGACCGCACAAGAAACGTTGAGAGACAGGTACCCCTCAGTGGGAATTTGCATCATCATTATTGTGACAGCGTCGATAAGTTAAATCAGTTCAACAACAGGCTCCTCCGTGAGTAAGATTTCCGTAACACCATTGCAAGACTTTTTTCTTTCATTCCTCTTACTCATGAACCATGATTAGTGTTTCTACTTTATTGATTTTTTTCAGTGTGCCCGAATTTCTAGTCTCATCAATGTAAAGAAATCCTTATCGAAGAACATTGGTTTCATCCTGAAGCCTCTTATGACTAAAGAACTTCTCCAGCACTATACTGCCCAAAAAAAGACGGGAGACAAGTTGTTATTCACAACTTTACCAATATGGTCTTGCATAAAAGGTAATTTTCCGTTCCAATGACAATTTCCACTTTGTTCCCTAATTTATATAATGATTGATCATCATTTATTCAATTCATTTCCAGAGGAATTAAAGAAAGGAGCCAGCAAAAAGAAGATTCCAGAGTATAAAGATGCAGAACTGTTGCAAGGCTTGGGTGGTACCATCAATAATTGTCGTTCCTGGAAGAATAACAACGAGGACCACAATGACAATAATGGCAGAGATGAGGAGGCAGCTGGAGGAAATGTTGTGGAAGATGGTGCACAAAATGCAGACGACTGAATGGACACTAAAAAATATGACTTAAAAACATGTAAAGGTATTCTTTTAATAAATAAAAATGCTGGTACATTCCAAAAATAATAAATCAACAAGTTCTGAACGATTTATCTGAACGGGGTCCCGAGCGACTGGGCTGACACTGATCCGGATAGTGGCCCCCAATATGAACTGAATATCATCAGTTCATGATACTGAACGCCGGGTCAAGCTATGATAAGTTGATTTGGATCTGGCTCGGACGTAGTCACCTGATAGCAATACGATGTTTTTCGCCTGATCCTATCAGGATAGAAAACACCGTCACCTCAAACATCAGTCCCTGATCCAGTTTCCCTAGTCAGGAACTGATTCGAAGTCAGGTTTTCAGGATCAGTTCCCAGTCACAAAATTAACGGAATTTCCACTCGGGCAGATGGTGACACCTGGCCTTTCGGCCAGGTGACTTCCTGGAGCTGTGGGCAAAATGACCGACCGGCTCATTGGACATCCCAAGAGGGATTGCCTAAATCTTGTAAAAGTCTAAATATAAGGTGTGTGAATAAGTCTTTCCCGTTTTTTGTAAGAGATGCTGCCACCAATACTGTGCGAGTATTCAATGATTACATATGTCATAATCAAAGCTTATTCATCTGTCAACAATTCTACGCTAACACATTAGTTGAAATTTTTTCGCATCATAAATTTTTGATATCGTGAAAATGTCGAAATTTGAGCCGAGTTGACGTCATTTGCGGGAAGTTTCACTTTATTGGTTCAATTTGAAGAAATCTGCTGCCGAGACGCATCTATTGCTTCAGGAAGCTTATGGAGAAGGTTGTGTCGATGATTCAAGTGTTCGCGGATGGTTTCGACGCTTCAAAAGTGGTGATTTCGACGTGGAAGACAAGGAGCGTTCCGGGCGGCCGCAAATCTTTGAAGATCAAGAATTGGCGACTTTGCTTGATGAAGATTCGTGTCAAACGCAAGAAGAACTTGCTGAAGCATTGGGAGTTGACCGAACAACCATTTCCAAGCGTTTGAAAGCCATGGGAATGATCCAAAAGCAAGGAAATTGGGTGCCGTACGAACTGAAGCTGAGAGACGTCGAACGGCGTTTTTTCACTTGCGAACAGCTGCTTCAGCGACATAAAAGAAAGGGTTTTCTGCATCGTATCGTGACTGGCGATGAAAAGTGCATCCGTTACGATAATCCGAAGCGAAGAAAATCATGGAGACTACCCGGCCATGCATCATCATCGACGGCCAAGCCAAATATTCATGGCGCCAAGCTCATGCTCTGTATATGGTGGGACCAGCTAGGTCTGGTTTACTATGAGCTTCTGAAACCGAATGAAAGGATCACAGGCGAGGTCTATCGACGACAATTGATGCGTTTGAGCCGCGCACTGCGAGAAAAACGGCCACAATACTCCGACAGGCACGACAAAGTTATTTTGCAACATGACAATGCTCGCCCACATGTTGCACAGTCGGTGAAAACATACTTAGAAACGCTCAAATGGGAAGCCCTACCCCACCCGCCGTATAGTCCAGACATTGCTCCGTCTGATTACCATCTCTTCAAATCGATGACGCATGGCCTGGCTGACCAGCACTTCCATTCCTACGAGGAAGCCAAAAAATGGGTGGATGACTGGATAGAGGCCAAACCGGTCGAATTTTTTCGCAACGGGATTCGTATGTTGCTAGAAAGATGGGAAAAAGGTGTAGCTAGCGATGGCCAATACTTTCAACAATTCATTTGTAACCGTTTTTTCACAATAAAGGCTCAAAATTTGAAAAAAACGGGAAAGCCTTATTCACACACCTTATAGACATATATACACTCAGTGTCAGCTACCATCACACGATAAGTGACAATTTCAATATGGATAACTTGAATTAAGACACCAAAATCGCCAGTGTAAATAACTATAATAAATAATAAGCATAGTAGCTATCAATAATTAAGTTAAATGTGAGCTATAAATTTCAGCACTCACATAAATAATATTAACGTACAGCTTCGTACGACAAAAGCAAATTCTTTTTTCAATAGTTAAAAGAATGATTTTACAGTACCTGTGCGATGTCCATCATGCCGATAATAGAAAAAGTCATTACAGCAGCTGCCACGTGTATCCTTGTGGACTGATAGGGCCACTGGCCCATAAAACTCGTCACCATTGTCGCCATGTTGTAGTAGGGATGGTTCCATATATCCCTAGCATCCGACATTTCTTCAAATTCACGAAAATTGAAAAAAATCAATGGAGAATACAATTTATAACAATCATATCCTGTTTTAAAAAGGCAAACAGACAGGAAAAAAATCCCACAAACTAAGATTCCAGGTATTTATATAAATCACATATTTTTTCTTGCGGAGCCCTAGACAATATTCCAATCTCAACCAGTGATTGTTTCCTGATTCATTAGAAAATCGAATACTTGGCAAATACCGCTATAATTTCAGAAAGAATATAGCATTAGTTCAAGGCACTATTCTGCGGGAACGAAGAAACTACAACATGCGACCAACATCAATCAAAATGATTTCTTTGATTGAAATAAATGAACGTTTCATTTCGTTTTAGGGAAAAAATCTTTAAAAAATAAGTGTATTGAATTGGTTTAATACTGTATTCGATTTGAACACTCTGGAGTTGTAAGCTCCAGAGTTATGACCTACACAGAGCCATATTTTCAATTCTGCTACACGCCGAAGTGTTCTTTGTGTACCTGATTTGTAATGAGGGGATGACTCACACTCACGGTTTATATCAAATATTGAATTTATTATACACAAATATAATCAGACTGGAGACCTCCGATGAGATGACTATTTGGGCAGTTGGGATGATATTGAGGAGTACGATAAATTATGGAGACAACTTGGGAAGAAAAGTGGGAGGGATGGAAAAAATGGAAGAGGAAAAATTTCTAGAAATGCCATTTGACTGGCGACCTGAGTGGAAATTATGTCAGGCGCGCCTGAAGTTTGATCAGAACTTGATCTGGTGGTGGCGAGGTTCAACTGATCAGGCGAGACTTGATCAAGAACTGATCAGTTTTTGATTTGTTGCATCTGATCGGAATTACTCTGATCAGGTTCTGATATGATGAGCTTGATCTGAACCTGAGGTCCGTTCAGCTGCAATGGCCTTGATCAAGTTCGGATGAGATGGGCCTGATTTTATACTGAGGTCCGTCCTCCTGCAATAATTCGGATCAGATTTTGGACGGGTCAGCCTGGTCTCAAATTTAGTTGTCTACCTGCACTCACTTTGATCAAGTTCCGATCGGGGAGGGTTAATATTGGACTAAAGTGCGGTCTGTGTACATTTATTCGGATCAGATTCTGGTCAGGTCAACCTGACATCAAATTGGGTTGTCCACCTGCAAGAATTCTGATCAAGTTCTGATAACGTTGGTCTGATCGTTCACTGAGGTCTGTCTGTTTCAAATAATACTGATCAGATTCTGATGAGGTCATTCTGACCTGAAATTTCAGCGCCTAGCCAATACGAATAGAGACTCGACTTACCCCCACTCCAATGTTTTCATCATTGTTACATCTGACGAGGACCAGATGTGATTGATGGAACAATTGTGGAGCGAGTCAGTAATTCCAGTGTGGATGACATTCTTCATAAAATGATCATCCTAGATATAAGTACTCAAGAAGAAGAAATTTATGCCATGGCATTACTTCATTCCTAATTTCATAAATCCAATTCGATCATATTTTTTCTCGAGAGCCTTCGAGCGCGCCCCTGCCCACCGCTCGTCCCGGGTGAAAGGTCTGACCCAAAGACAAGGCCCTTTTGTCCTTTGGGTTGTCCACATGTTGGGCTGTTTAGGCCATAAACAGAGACTGTTTCTATGTCACGAAGAAAGATGACGCATAGCTGAAATACTTGAGTCCTCCCCCCTTCCCGCCACCCCATGAAGCATAGCCTGAGCCATCATTCTTTGTGGTTCAATCATCGTGGGTGCCGGTTTAAGGGTGATTTCGTGTTGTGACAGTTTATTAGTGAATTTTTGACGTAAATCATTTAAGGAAAAGCCTAATCCAGTGCCTAATGCTAATCCAAAATGGTAAGTTCATTTGTCATTTACATTTATCCCCATTAGCGAATTTGTCATTTACGTTTATTCCCATTAGGGAATGAACTTACCATTCAGCCCGACGTTGTTTCATTTATGTTTATTTATTTATTCCCTAATGGGAATAAACATAAATGAAATATAATGAAATGTATTAAAGGTAAGTTTTATCTTATTGGAAAACGTGCATTTTCGAAAAAGAAAATTTTTTGTTCAATCTACCATTGCTTTAGTTCATAAATTTATTCTTCCATATCTAGAGCAACTAACAGCAGAGACCATAATCAAACGTTTGCCGGGATTGAAAGAAGAGGAACTGAACGACGCATTGAGCACGGCAGTCAATAATTATAAATCTTCGAAGAAGAGACCAAAGGACGTTAGAGATGAAATTGGAATTCCACTGTAACCGAGTAAATTTCATGTCCATATACTTTGTCATTTAAAATTTAAAAACAATTATATCATTTCTTTTCACACGTATACGTCTAAATTTACTGAACCTAGTCTGTTTACCACCTAACTAAATACCCTGTCCGGTGCGGATAGGATAGGGTCTCAATTAATTAGGACCTGATTTGTTTGGCCTGATCAAATCCGGATCTGTTTTACGGGACTAATTTCTGGTCAAGTTCCGGCTATCTAGCCGCATCAAATTCTGATCAGTTGGGCCTGATCAAATTCGGATCAGGTCGGCTTGATCAGGTCCGGAACGAGTGAAGGCGTTACATGCCCTATCAAGTTCTGATCCAGTCCTCGGATCAGTACCTGATTACACATGAGGTCTGAGCTAATCAGGACTTGATCCGGGCCTGAGTTGAATTTCCACTCGGGGAGGTGGAAGTAGAAAGACGATTCACCAAAAAATATCTGTCTGGAAGAATCAATGGGGGTCAAATGTAATAAATGTAGAAATAAGAGGCAATAATGGCACCGAGTAAAAATAGGCCCATAGGAGAACGGAATTATAAAATAATTTAGCAATTGAGAAGGTAGTGAGGATTATCTCCATAAAAACATTTACAAGGTCCAGAGTTGAAGAAGGGTGATTGAAAGAATTTTGGATTTTATTGTTTGTCTAAAATAGTGAAATTGGGCATCATAAAGTTTCACTTAATCTGGTTGAGGAGAAAAACTATTTGAATGAACATCAAGGAAAATTCTTACACATAAGTTGAATAATTTCATTTCCAAGAGAAAATTATGACTTCGTCTGATTTGATAGGCAACAATAAGCGAGATATTTATGCCATTGAACTCAACTATTCATTCAGATCGCATAAAGCTTTACTGGAACGGAAGAAAAATTTATTGAATAAGATTGAACCAAACAATAAAATTTTTAATTTATTTTTATATTTGTTTAGGACAATGAAAAATGTTTATTCAGCTGCATTTCAATGAACATTATTAGATGCAAATAATTCACTTCCTGAGTGCATAAATTTAAACGAGAATGAACAAAAACTTGTTATGAATGAAAATATGAAAAATAATTAAATGAAAATGATTCCCTGTTATACCAACGAACAGAATACTGACAATTTCATAGCTTTTCTTCTTTAAACGTGCATTATTCTGTCCTTATCATATGATTCAATTCACAAGACAATCGGATTTTTTTTCCTATCGCTCTACTGATATGCATTTCAAACAAAATACCTGTGGCCCCGACGCTCTCACCGTTTGCTTCCGTGTATACTAATTCACGACAATTATATGATTAAGTTATTTTCTTAGTCCATACCTGAACTTCCTCCTCCCTTCAGCATAATATCACACGGTAGCAGCTGCATTGAGGCGCCAGGGCTTATCCACAACTCATGAATTAAATATTAGACTGGGGGGAAAAAAATCTATGTGTGATTGACAGTAACGCAATGAATTTTTTAAATACACCGTGAGGAAAAGGGTTTTTTGCTTAAAGCAATCGTGGATGATTGATTTGCACACTTTTTCATAGTACCCCAATGTAAGGAAAAGGGGTGAAAATTTCTAGACTCTACGGCACTCGCTTTGATTTATTAAATAGGAAGCGAGTAAGAATAGAAATGGAAATATTATTCAAAGAGACGAATTAGTTCTTTGTCTTATTTCTCAGGACAATGACTTCTCTGTAAGTCGTGAATCACTGGAGGTGGAAAATACATCGCTATACACCACCCGGTTCACAGTAGGGCAGATGAGTAAATTATTTTCTTTTCATATATCCTCTAGGGTTTTTACGATTTATTTCCATCTCGCCTTCCAGTCCTCCCTTTTATAGTGTTCACCGAAGGATAGGAGAAAACCTCACACTGAGGGAAAAACTTGATAGGATACAATCGTTTCTTGACGAGAATATCACTCGTCATACGGAGAGAAATGTTCACATATAATACCACAAGTGCTTCAAAATTATTGAATATTTCCCTCTAGGTTCCCTGCATACAAATGAAGTCGTCAAGTTTTTCAGGAAAAATCACTCGTGCTTCGCACTCGTGATTTTTTAACCTGCAAAACTTGACTCCTTCATTTGTTTGCAACGAATCTATCGGGAAATATTCGATAATTTTGAAGCTCGAGTGGTATTCAGGGGATTATTTTTCCTATCCAAATTTCGGCCAAGAGAATTGTGCCATGACATGAAAAGAGGTTTATTTGGTTAAGTTGTCGTTTGTTTATCAAAATTATCAAAAAATTATCGCATATAATACCACAAGAGCTCCGAAATTATCGGATATTTCCCGATAGGTTCGTTGCAAACAAATGAACGTGTCAAGTTTTCCAGTTTAAAAATCACGAGCGCGAAGCGCGAGTGATTTTTCTGGAAAACTTGACGAGCTTATTTGTTTGTAGGGAACCTTGAGGGAAATATCAGATAATTTCGAAGTTCGAGCGGTATTCGGGGGATTATTTTTTGCATCCAAATCTTGGCCGATAGAATTGCACCATGAGACATAATTTTCAACGAATTGCCATTTAATCTGTCAGATACAATTGAGGGTTACTTCAACATTTGTTTTTTTAAATATATATCAACATGCAAAATTTCCAGTGAAATTTCCAAGAATTTCCGCTGAAATACCGTGTTGACTATATAAAATAACGTCGAATGGTGCAATCCTATTGGCCAAGATTTGGATGGAAAAAATAATCGCTAAAATTCGAGGTAGGCTATACAAAATATCAACAAATGGCGCAATTCTATTGGCTGAAATTTGGAGAGGAAAAATAATCAGTAGTAATACTCCAAGACCTTCAAAATTATCGGATCTTCCCCAAGAGTTTAGTTGCGTAGCAACGAGAGAGACAAGTTTCGCAGGTTAAAAATCCCGAGCACAAAGCGCGAGGGTTTGCCTGTATTTTTCTGCAATTTTGAAGGTCGAGGGTTATTTGGCTGTTTTTTTTTCATTCTAATTCCAAGCAATTAATTGTGTGGCATTTCACGTCATATGGTATGGTTTTTCACTCGTAGTTGTGGCTTACAGCGTATATTTTCTGTCTGCACAAAATGCAGAGAATTGTTTCCAAATTGTGGCTTTTGTCTTCACCATATTATTAGGAATATTTTTAAAATTTTTTGATCAATAATGTCTAAGAGTTCTCCTCCAAATCTGCTCATGTCGAGGTAAAGTCTTTGAACTTGATTTTTTCTAATGACAGTTTTGGGGTTTGAAACGCGTATAAATTGTTTATCGGATATTTTCATTGCTTAGCAACAAACCGGGAAATATTCGACAAATATCCGAAGTAAACCCGTTTTATTTATACTACGTGACGGGAAATGCCACCATTTGATTGGTTGAAATTGGGATGAAAAAAAAATCCGTAAAAATAACAGAACTCGTAATGCGCTTACAAATGGCAGTATCGATTTGGAAATTTTACGTTGTAGTATTATAATTTTCATAATAATTTAGAGAAAAACTTTGGAATTTTCGCACAAAAATTCTGTATCTGTTCCGCAAAACTATCTACATTTGGAGTGGGGAAAGGAGGTCAGGTCATGTATGAAGGAAAAATAATACGCAGATATCAATAACATTGTTTTTTACTGTGTTGATTTATGAATTTCATTGCATAGCCAACAGTACCGTGAAGTATGATGCTGCTGTCTTAAGAACCTGCAATAATATATAAACGATTAAGCAACAAAAAAATAGTGATTCTTTCAGGTATAAAAACGTGCAATCTTACCGTAGCAAATGTACTCATATTCATAACAATTATTTTTCCAGCAGTGAGAACAATTGGAGATTGGCTTCGTATGAGCATCAGAGGGATCAGTCTCTGCGTTCTCCTTGACGCATTATACCATTTTGCATTCGTCCTAGATATTCCCGAAAAAATTTACAACGTTGTTCGTCAGTGCAAGAGATTAAGTTTATCTTACAGAGTCTCTTTGAGTTGAAAACTCGCGTCCATTAAGCGTTGAGCAGTGAAACATTCAACGAATAGGTGTACCATCTGCATGGACACAAATATCGTATATTTGAGGACTTTTTCCACCGCATTTAGATTGTTCATCACCTACATTTGGGTGGTTCAAGTGTAAGGGAATTTGTCAGAATTGGTTTTCCATTATTATTTTTATACCCGGAGAGAAATCAATAGCTAAATGGTCAATCGGTTTGAATCGTTTTTTTAAATAGACCATCGACTACCGAAAAAATTCGAATAAAAAACAATATGCACAAATTGTTGGAAAATTAAAATACAACTCTTCTATTTATCTTCAAAAAGCATTCGACAAGGCGTGACGTGTTTGGGAGAGCCTACAGAAAAGGACTAATTTATGATCTATTGTGCTCCGAATTTACCACATGTGGTATTTATTGGAAACTCTATCCTCTGGAGTCATAAACGTTCTTTTGTTTTTTCCCTTCGTAAAGGTTTTTCAAATAGTAAGAATTTAGTCTCTGGACATCGGTCCTCTAGGTCAGTCATGCAACCCTCGTCCCAATAATAAAGAGTTCAAGTTAAAGTAATTGATTGTCTTGCTACATTTATTCATCTACTTTTACCCATATCCCAATACAAATGGTTTAGCAGTCAACAAATGGGTCAACTCGAATATTTCAAACCTAATGAATACCCACGTAGCTATGTTGACTTGATCGGGACAATCTGGATTGACAAAAGTCAAGTTGGCGTAATTCTCAATTGGTGGAGTTGAAAAATTGTTTCGAGTATATTTTGTTATACCAGTTGGGTGACGGTGTATTGACGTCATGCCGTGAGAAAAATATTTAATGAAAATGAGGTAGTCGTTCCGTATTTTCAAGTAAGAGCAAAGGTTTCATAAAAATTACGAAGGACCTAATAAAAAGTACGCAGGGCTCCGTAAAAATAGGTATCTCGCTGCATATTATTTCAGAGCGTCTCGCCTTTTCTATGGGACCTTCGCAATTTTAAATATTGATTTAAAAATCATTATCTGAGTTTTTTTTAGTTTCATCAATTGGATCTTCAGGAAGTTGAACAATTTTACTTACGACTCTAATTCACTTCCTTGGATTTATAGGTATTATTTATTTAAAAATGATTATTCCAGTTTTTTTAATTTCGTGAATTGGGTCTTCGGGCCCCAGTACCCGATTTTATCAGACCTTTGTTGTTACTCGGGAATTACGGAACTGTCGCATAATTTCTATTGTCATAAATTCTACTTGCGGCTGAGAATCTTTTATTTTACTTCCCTATATTAGAAAAAAAGAGTTGCCTCCTAAGCCTCATTAATATGATACCTTAGATAATGATGTACCTCACAATTGCATACCAGCATTTATTTTTTATCATTCAGCGGCTTGGTCCTTTTGCTGTTTTAGGTTTCTTCACCTAGATACTATCAATAGGTTGACTGTGGTGTTTATTTCTGCTCGTGTCCTCGTATGAGAACACAAGTGGATCTACATTTTTGAGTGGGCTCCGAACCACTGGATCCTATATCCGAAAGGCACTATCACAATAACCTAAGCGTGATACTTGCAATTGACTTATAATGAAACAAATAGTCTCAATGACGTTGTTTCGAATGGACCCACCGAAATCGGTTTGTCGGTCTGAAATTTTTCCATTTTTTTTTTCATTTTTCAATATTCATTAAAAATTGAAAAACTCGCAGTTTAGTCAGGCGAAAATTTCTAACAACAACGTTGATGCAGATATAAACAAAATCAGTGCTGGCACTAAAACCTTTATTGATTTTAATAAATATTACGTAAATTGTTTCCGAATTCCTATTTACAATTTCTAGAATCCGCCGAAATTTTGACAGAACTCCCGAAAAATTCGACCTTAACAGCATTATATCGTCCCTCAACCTATGAATCGTAATTTTTTTCGACCCTCTTACTTAAATTTTTATAGCAAATTTCTCTCCGTGCATCATGATTAATACTCTCACTGATAGAACGATTCATTTATTCCAAACGAAATCCATTATTTATCACCGAATTGTATGGTTGAATATGACCAAATAGATATTCGTTAGCAGTTAACGGATCGGACAGATGACTTGAATAACGAATATCAAGTCAAATAAATTTTATCAAAAATACATTCGTCAGCCATTAACAAATGAACTGTCAGTGGAACCAAATAAACCCTGATTTACAACCACAATCCATTCGTTTATAATAATATTGTTAATACTTCGTTTACAATAACTAAATTCATTCCGTCAGTGGAAAATAGTTACATCCACGTTCTCACCTGTACAGCAGTTAAGCTAATTATTATCATATTCAATCCTATAACCCCGAAGAATGACCAAAGGAAAATATCTCTGACACTTTCTGCAAAACTATTCAGACAACTTTGGTTAACATAATGATAAAAAAATATCATCGGAGGACAATTACATACTTTATTGCACGACAATGGATTAGTGCACATCTCCGCATATAATCATAACTGTTGTCGTACTTCGCAGTCGTATTATAAGACGGCAGATGTTCAATTGCATATCTGAAAAGAGAAATTATTAAAAAATCCGGGAAATGTTCTCCGTGAACGTGAGGTTGTTATCATGATATCCATTACCCCAATCCTTTAAACAATCCGCAAGCATGCTCTGCATACATGAATAGTAGTAAATCACAGGAACCGATAACCGTTAGAATCATTAAAATGCAAAATGCAGATCCTAGTAACAGTGGGTAATACCAGATTCCCAAATTAATAGGGCCAAAATCCATTGGCATGGAAAATCTCCTTTGCAAGGTGATATTGGAGTACAGAAGATGATAGAGCATAATTTGTTGCAATGGTTCAGTTGAATAACAAAGCCCGCCTATGTACACTCCGGCTAAATGAAATTAAACGGAATTATTGAGGGAATATATCACCATAAAAAAAGGGTTATTGGCGGGCCTTCGCGGGAAAATACACACGGAGAGAAAATTTCTTTAAAAATTGCGCACCTGTTCCGTGTATTTACTGGTGAAAACAGTATTCAGTAAACATTAAGGAATAGTTTACAATATTTTTTCTGGAACGTTCTGGACTCTTTCCTGAAAGTTCATTGAAAAAATGCGCAACTGTTCCATCATTTTTGCCGAATATGGTTTTGACTGGCAGATTACGGAAGAGTCACGTCATTTTTCCAAAATTTTTCTTTCCATGTATTTGTGAGAGAGGAGTGCAGGATATCAATCACAATTTGTGGATTGTATGTTTATTAATTACGGCATAGTTAATTATGACAATTTTAACACGAATCAATTTCTTTACAAACTACCCGAGTGGAAATTCAGTAGGGCAACCTTGATCAACTATCAGGCTAGGATCCGCCCGGAGTACGGATGGCCCTATTAGTGCAATACCATTAAGGGACTGATCAAAAAATGATGAGGCACTTCCTAGTAAGGTAGCCCTTACTACGTACTGATCTTAAATTGATCAGGTCAAATTGAACTCGACCTTAATATGGATGCCTTACGCAATTAGGATGGTATTCTGATCCATTCACCCTGGTCAGTAAATAATCAGATAATTTGGAACCATTCCTGATCAGAGCAAGCTAGGTTTCTTCTCGTCAGAAACATGTATGTCAAAGTTGATAAGGTTTGGATCCATTTATCATAATCAGCAACTGAACAGGTGAGGCTGAAGTATTTCTGATCAGTTTTCACTAGACTTCTCCCAATCGGGAATTTGAATGCCATTTTAGGTAGGAGCTTGATCCAAGTGTAGCAATCAGTTACTGAGCAGAGCATACAGACGTGTTCTTGATCAGGATAAACTCCGCCTTCCCGTATTCTGTGCTCAGTCAGATAATTTCTTCTCCTACACTGGGCAGGCATTTATGATCCTATTTTGATCCAACAACCCCACTCAGCTACTGAGCAGAATTTTGGAATGCGTTCCTGGTTGGGATGGGTGCGACTTTCTTACTTCGAGCTGCGCGAGGTCATTAAGTTTGATTTTTTTCTAATTTGAAATGAAATTTTCCCGAAGATAATTTCATTATTATTAATTAATGGAAATAGGTCAAGAAATAATTATAAAAAAAAATTTGGTGAATTGAACTTTACTTTCTTTTAATATTAATATGGCACGAGGAAGTGACGGCTGTACTCTAAAAGAATATCGTCATCTGTCGACAAAAAAGTCTCAGTTCTTTCTCCCTATGGAGTAACTGTTTATGTATATATTAACTCTCCGGCTCTCCACGTCGATTCGTTTTTGTACCAATAATATTGAGTAGAAATCTCTTCTCAATAATAAGCCATATAATCCAATATTAATGATAACCTTCTGTCTGTTCAATATTCATTCCTTAGAATACGCAAAATAATTGAAAAAAAAAACTGATCTTCCTCAGGATAAAGTGTTGGAAACACAACATGATAAACACTATTTATTTTCTAAATGAATTGATGGTGGTTTCTGTAAAAAGTCGCAATTTAATAGAATCATCAAGTTCTGTATATGTGTGTGTGAGACGCCCGGTACGCGGCTCGAGTGAGTCATAGCTCTCGAGATCGGCAGTCTGTACGTTTTTCGCGTCTCTGTCGGTGGCCAAACAAACCCTAAAATTCCTAGAAATAACCTGATTGTGGTTTCATTGAAGTGTAGCAATACAATAAAAAAAATTCAGTGCTGTATCACTGTGTGTGCGTTGAGCCGCCCGGTACACGACTCGAGTCAGTCATAGCTCTCGAGCTAAGCCGTCTGTACGTTTTGTGCGTCCGTTTCGGTAGGCAAATAAGCCCTAAAGTTTCTATGACTAATCAAAGCTCAACACACATAATTTTCTAAATTAATTGAGAGTGACTTTGTTGCAAAGCCGCCATACAACAGACAAGTGAATCGAGTGAGGCATTGCGTGAGGTGGCGTGAGTTCCGAGAACGCATTACAGTCGCCACTTTCTTTGATTTTTTTTTCTCCTATTGACACGTATTTGATGACAAGACGGTTTCAGTGAACTCAGTGTGCCAGGTAAGATATAAAATATAATATAATTGAGTTATTATAGGGTAAAATATAGAAGTACTTCATACATGCAATGAGGTTAGAGAAATCTCTCTGTGGCGTCTCTGAAAAACGTATTTAACTTTGAGATTGATTGCATCACAATTAATATAAATTTATTTTTGTATATTTCATTTATTATTTGGGGAAATATTTCAGTTATTTTCTTGTCTTTGATTCACAAATTGCCGAATTGAAATTTATTAGATCATATCACAGTAGTGTGGTTCGTCTCGAGTGAGTGTGTGTGGCTTGGGCATCGTTCGAGCAACCGGCCGGTACACGTTTCTATCATGTATCGACTTATAATCGAACATTATAATAGAACGATTCCAGGGAAATTTCGAATAATTTTAATAGTTCATTACAGAATGTCGAATCCTACTTCAAGACGGGAGACAAGTTGTTATTCACAACTTTACCAATATGGTCTTGCATAAAAGGTAATTTTCCGTTCCAATGACAATTTCCACTTTGTTCCCTAATTTATATAATGATTGATCATCATTTATTCAATTCATTTCCAGAGGAATTAAAGAAAGGAGCCAGCAAAAAGAAGATTCCAGAGTATAAAGATGCAGAACTGTTGCAAGGCTTGGGTGGTACCATCAATAATTGTCGTTCCTGGAAGAATAACAACGAGGACCACAATGACAATAATGGCAGAGATGAGGAGGCAGCTGGAGGAAATGTTGTGGAAGATGGTGCACAAAATGCAGACGACTGAATGGACACTAAAAAATATGACTTAAAAACATGTAAAGGTATTCTTTTAATAAATAAAAATGCTGGTACATTCCAAAAATAATAAATCAACAAGAGTTGAACGATTTATCTGAACGGGGTCCCGAGCGACTGGGCTGACACTGATCCGGATAGTGGCCCCCAATATGAACTGAATATCATCAGTTCATGATACTGAACGCCGGGTCAAGCTATGATAAGTTGATTTGGATCAGGCTCGGACGTAGTCACCTGATAGCAATACGATGTTTTTCGCCTGATCCTATCAGGATAGAAAACACCGTCACCTAAAACATCAGTCCCCGATCCAGTTTCCCTAGTCGGGAACTGATTCGAAGTCCGGTTTTCAGGATCAGTTCCCAGTCACAAAATTAACGGAATTTCCACTCGGGTAATTCATTAGAGTACTATTTAATTACAACAACAATTGTATTACAGGCACATTTCATCACAGGTGCAATTAATTGTGATTCGATTAATAATCGGAAGTTTCCGGGTTCGAATTCCGGTCGGGACTATCCATTTTTCTAATAAATTTTTTTGTGAAATTATATCGAGAGTTATTTTGGTTTCATGTCTACTTAATAAAAAATTCTACCCCCACAATTTCCTGTAAAATCACAAAATGTGGAATGCTATATACAAATTTTCGGTACAAAGGCAAGCGGTTTAATAAAAATTATTTGGAAAGTCTCTAACTCGCAATACAGGTGCGATAAAAAATATGGAAGTTTCAGTAAAATGTACGGGCTGCTCTATTGATAATCCATAACAAATCGATGGGAGTCGCTGAAAAATTGGAAAAATTATTTTTTCAATTTTTCAATTTTTTTCTCTTTGAAATCGTCTCAGCGATAGAAAATGTGATTAAAATAGAACGATTTGGCCTATCCGCCCACTCGTAGTTGAAAAATTGAGAAGTTGAAGCTATTTTGACTCGACTATGAGGTAAATTAACTGTGCGATGAATTTTACGAAGAATCCTGTGGTGTTTAATGGGTCCTCCGTCCTTTTTATTTGGTCTATGTTCTGAGTTGAGAATTACAAAAATATTACACAATTTTTACTGACCCATTTCTCCCCGTGGAAGAAAATCAGAATTTAATTATCACAAAAAAACTGTACCGATTTCCGTATCGTTATTACTACTCTCTCAATCATTTAGACTGTTGATAATCCCCAGCTGGTCGATACAAATGAGTAAATCAAAGTGAAGGCCATTCAAGAAAATAACTTACCCATATATACCATCGAAAGTTTTCGTGCAAAATTACTGTGATAATGAAGCAAATAAAGTCCGTTATTTTTCGAAAAAATGCTCCAGTCTTCTCTAATTTGTTCCAAGAGATAATTCAACTGAAAAATCAAATGAATGTTTCCAACTTTTGACAGTAGGAAAAAAAAATCACTCACTTTTTTGAAATGGTAGCATACATTTATCAATTTCAGGGTAAACACTATGTCTACAATGAAAGGAGCGATTGTATCCAAAACGATTTCCAGATCATTTCGATACTTCCAAAAAGCTGATATCTGCACGGTATTCAAAGATACTATAAAGCCAAAGGTGAAACGTTGAATATTATTAATTGTTAAACTGTACCTGAGGCTGAATTTGAACGATGCAAATGAAAAAAAGCCGAAAACGATAGATGATAATGTCCTTGATTGATTGGCAGGGCCATATACCCACTGTGGTGGCTGCTGTCTTCATAATTTTGTAGTAGGGATGATCCCAAAAATCCAAATCTCTTCCCATTTCTTTAATAATCCATCACCGCATTGAGCCAATTCAATAAAAGGTCATGATCTTGTGAATCATCATGGCAGCAAAAAAAACGAATCCTTGTTTACATTTTTCAAGTTTTCTCTCCGATAGTCATTTCACTTGGGGAATCACAACTCCTATTGATGGTTTTTCTTTTCCACATTTGAATGATAAAAGTGCTATTTTCGTTGTGAAACCAAAGCATCTGGGATTGACAAGTGTTTGTTTAGGGGAAAATATCTATAAGAGATCTTAACACCTGTCAATAATTCATTGATGTGGGGGAGAAAGAATAGAGAAGCTAGACAGTATGGCGCCAGACAGGAGTCGCCTAGTGTAGACTAGCAAAGCGGTGGAATTGGATTAAAAGCAAAAGGGAAGGTGGGGAATGTATCGTTCACTTAAAGAGTTATTGCGGACATTTTTTCATTTTTCATGTTTTTTTTGTAAAGTTCTGGGAACCGTGGATCACGTGAACATTAAAAAATATATCGTTCTAAGGCCTTATCTTTATGGATTGGCTCACGAATTTTCAAAGTCGTGCCTTTTTTTATATTTTTGGTAAATTGTTTATTTTAATTATTTATTTATGGTGATGGAATCTACAGTGTGGGTTATTGTACTACCATTATGTTACATTTCCTTTTTGTATACAATTGGTCTATTCTTTCTACGATAGATAATTTTGATAGATTTGTAATCAGGATAGATCTTTTATGAAATGGTGTTCATATGCGTCGGTGAATTTTTTTCTTTGTGTAAGACCTGGTGCAGTTTGTTTTTTCCAGTTTATTTACTAGCCCAGAGCGTTGTTCGCTGTACTTTGGACAGTACCATAGTATGTGGTCTACATGTTGAACTTCAGCTGCATATGGGTAGGTCAGATCGTTAATTATCCCAGCGCTTTCCAGGCAGACCTCGAGTTGGTAGTGGCTGGTCCAGGCAGTTCAGTTACGATGGTCTCTCTCCTCATTTGACAGTTTTCGTTGAAAATTTTCGGAATTTTAGCAAAAGTTCAGTGAGAGAAATTGGGAAAATTCCTTGACGATGACGAAACTTCGTGAGCCATCGAAGAATAATAATACAACTTAACAACGGTATATAGTTTCACGTCAATTTTATCAACAGTTTTGCAGAAAGCTGTAAAAAAACTAGAAGAATGAAAAAATATTGTTCATTACCTCTCCAGGAATAACAACGATTGTTGCAACCGAATCAACGAGTGAAATATATCAGTTACTCTACTGTAGTCTATGGCTATTCATTACATATTTTGATATCAGAGACTCTTCTTTCTCAAAAAATTGAAATAAGTACTTTTTATCTTTGATTGAAGTATAAACGTTAGTATATTTCAATTTTTGATCATAGTGAAGTACATCAGCCATTCTTTTAATAATAACTCTCAATTGCCATGTGATTACATTTCATCGTGTGTAATTTTTTTAACATACAATACATCACGTTACTGCATCGCCAAGAAGACTGTAAAATACGAAGCCGCTGTTTTCAAAACCTGTGGGTCAATCAAAAATAAAATGATGAGATTGGAATTCATTTCCAGAAGTGTGAAACAATTATAAACGGAGGACATGTGTCATTGCGGTGCCTCTTATTTCCAATACTGTGCGTCATCAAGAACTTGACTAGTCGGACATTTTCGTGATTTCTTCATGACTGGAAAGAACTTTTCCGATACATTGTGATGAGAAATGTTGTTCGTAACTCGTGAAAAAAGTGGGTTTTGACTCGTGGGCTTTTACGTCGCTCTTGGCTCGCACTATAAAACTCCTACTCACCAAAGACTACTGAAGGTAAAACTACTTCACCATGAAATGCAGATAATAAAAGTGGAGAGTCCAACTTTTAGCTGTTTAGTTATTGGTACATGAATAAATTTAGGGACTTACAATAGCATAAGTATCCATGTTCATGACAATCATCTTGCCAGCACTCAGAACAATCGGAATTTGACTCCTCATGAGCATCAGTAGGATTAACTTGTGAGTTTTCTTGGATGCCATATACCACTTCGCGTTGGTCCTGAAAAATGCATATAAACTTTGGTAATAATTGAAACCATAGATCATGTTCTATGGCAATATCCTCTGTACAATAACTATGGACAAATCATGTACCAAAAACTCATCAGCAATATAATGTTTCCACCGCAGGAAACGCGGGAATTTCTAATTAGAATAGATGACAGTCTTTAAGTAATAATCAATGAATTTGTCCGGAAATGTTCCTTAAAATAAAATATGGAACTCAGCAATTACTGTCAACTCAGATTGAATACTATGATGGTAAACAATTCGCATGTATGTACACTAGCTTGTAAACATGAAATATCTATGCAAATTGAATAATCTTTGCTCACAAATACGTGTATTTTATGTCTGTGCCTTCGGCTTGACCCTTCGGAGATAACGTACCGCATCCTATGCATGTGTGTGTACGTACAATTTACCTAAATCTCACTGTCAATGCCATCTTTAGGGTATAAAGGGGACTCCTACGTGCCTTGCGAGGAGCTTCGCGATTGTCGCGGGGCTCTTCAGTACGCTTTCGTTTTCCGAAGCGTGTGTGTGTAAAACAAAAAAAAAAATTTTTTTCTTTGTTGAACGTTGTTGTAACGTTCAGTAATAATTGGCACAAAAGTGCAGAAATTCCATTATGGATTCAAAGGTGAGTATCTCTCTGTCCTTGCCTTCGAAGTTTTTCTTTTAGGGTTTAGATCATCGTTGATGGAGATAAAAAAAAAAAAAATGGGGCGAGACCGTCCCCGACTTCCGCCATTTTAAGCTACGGTTGGATAGCCCCCGTGTGTCAGGACTCACGAGAAACTTCTCTGTGCATATACACACACTTCGTCAACGAGTGATTTCCGCAACCTGCAGTCATCCGCTCAGGCATGCGATGACAGCTTATTAGGCCGGGAGGGAAGAGGCTAACCTCTCCCCTTCTCACCTCCTTCAGAAAGGTACTTTCCGCTGCCCGCAGTCATCCGCTCGGGCATGCGATGACCGCCTGACAAGCTGGGGGAGATGGTTTAACCTCTCTCTTCCACTCTTCACTGGAACGAAATACCCTACATGCGGGAACGTAACACAATGTCATAGCAGGGTCCAGCGGTCTAACCTCTGTCCTACCTTACTGTCATTGCAGTGGGTAAAGTAAATATGGACCTGGGGAAGAGACTGGGAGGTCGAGGCCATGCTCCCACCTTCTCACAGTCAATACAACCCTTCATAACCCCTTTGAACAGTCATCTTCAATTTCGGGGAGGGGTGGGGCAACCAGCGCAAACGACAAATGACTTTGCAATATCTAAACCCCCTATGCATGATCCTTCTGGTGAATCTGGTTTTCTGTTCAAAACATTTACAGGAAGAGAGGAACTGGGCGACGTTGGAAGATTTGGTGGGATGGGCAGCTGCCACCGAGGAGGAGGATGCGACGCTAGATCTTCTGAAGCTATCCGCCAGCAAAAGTTTACCAGAAGGATGGCAGATGGGGAGAGTCTTGGTGCTATCAAATAGAGAGCTCTTCGGATCAGAAAAAGAGATCGACACTCTTCTCTTCAAAAAAATTGAGTTTGCAATCCCTACTCTGGATGTGGTTATGGCTTTCAAACTAACAGCCACGAATCTTAATGAAGAGTCCTTCAGCGCTTGTAAAAAGGCCATGCTGGCCTGGCCGTTCTGCAGGGCCCTTATTTCAAGCCCCCCTTCGTTAGTGAATAAAGTGTGGGGGTCGATAAGGGAGGCACAGAAGTTCGTGCAGTCATTAGCGACAATCAGACACCTTTTAACGCCCTGGGCAATAGCAGCTAAAGAGCTTCAACGATTGTCAGGGGCCGGGAGTCAACTCGAGGCGCTCGAGGAGTCAGAGGAGTCGGAAGAACCTTCGGTCAAAAGGTCGTGCCTGGAAGCCCTGGAGAATCGAATGACCTCCATGCTCAATATTCTTTACGAAAAAATCGACAATCAAGCTACACAGTGTCCCACTTCGCCCCAGAGTCTAGAGGGGTCGTCATCAGATGAAGGGAAGGCGCACCGGAAGAGTCAGAATCAGAGCAGGACCGCAAGTCTTCTAGTGGTCTTGAAACCACGCAACGCCTAGCATGGGATCCGTTGGTAAAGGAATGCGAGCCCCCCATTCCTGAGCCAAAATCAGCTATCAGGGCTCAGGGAATCAGATGTCAAAAATTGGGATCGTCGGCATGGAATAAAATTCGATATCTGGAAGTGCAGAAGAGACTGGGAGCTTCACCGGTTTTCAACGCTCTCAAGGTCAATAATCAATTAACAAACGTAAGCCCATCCACTTACAGCCAGGCGATCATGGCTAAAACCGATCTATTGACAGGCACTCTCTCTCATGGTCTTTTAATACAAAGGGAGCGTCTTTCTGACGCGTTCAATTCACTGGTAGCGAAGCACCCGGTGGTCTTCCCGGATATCAAGGCCCTGTTCCTTGGGGACTCGCCAGTCAGCACGATTTCTGATGATTTACTCCACTACACTTGTGCAAGAAGAGCCGAATTCATCGACATGAGGAGAAACGCCTTTAAAGCACCAGAGCCCCATCATGCAGCGAAGCTAGCAGAGATTCCCCCGTCAGAATCCCACCTGTTTGAGGAAAAACAGTTATCAGAATTCTTGAATCAGCAAAGGGGTGTCTCCAAGGTCTTCCCCCCGAGGCTAAAACGTCGCCAGTTCAAGGGCTCGAATTCCTTTCGCCCCAGAACTCAGCCTAACTCAGAAAATACCACTCATCCACGTCCCTCAAAAGCAAGACCGTCGACCAGCTCAGCCACACGTAAGCCGGAAGCGAGATCTTCAAAGAACCCACCAAAGCGTAGGGATTCAAGGAAAAGAAGCGCTCACTATCGCAGAGCATGACTACGATTCTCCATTCGAAGGGGGGCGATTGGGTCAATTTATTCCCAGGTGGATCAAAGCAGGAGCGCCAAAACACGTTTTAAGCATTCTAGAAGGCTATTCCATTCCGTTCATCAAAAAACGACCAATCGTCTCTTTCACACCAGCAAACATACGTACATATTCGACCAAAAATACGGCACAAATGTCGAAGGAGATCCGATCAATGATCGACCAGAGAATCTTGGAAAAAGCAAGTTGGAACTCAGGGTTCATATCCCCGATGTTCCTTATTCCAAAAGCCGATGGAAAATTTCGTCAAATTTTCAACCTCCGTTGTTTGAACGAGTACTTGGATCCACCAAAATTTCGACTGATAAGTCATCGCATGGTTTTTTCTTTTTGATGTGAAACATCTATAGGCGCACCCCTAAACTGAATCGTTGGCCTGGCGATACTTGCCGTGGCGAGCATTCGCCAGGCTATACCAAGGTATGCCTATCTATATTCTGTGTAGTAGAGTGTACGGTGTGGCTTCTCACTCAGTTCGACGTTGTTGTTTACTACGGTACACATAACCTGCGTTTTATTTAATTTTTCATTTTAATTTTTGACAATAAAATATGTGTGACAGTGACAACTCAGAAGATCAAAGTGATCAACCTTGTGCAAAGAAAGTGAAACTACACTATGGTATACTACCAAGTCATCAGTAAGTAGATCGTATTTTTCAAGTCTCCATAAATGTAATTATTATATTTTTATATTTGATTAATTATATTCATATTAATCATATTAATAATTTATATAAATTATATTAATATTATCTTCAATTAAGGATTCTTTTATTATTCATGAAGGAATTAATATAGAAAAATTTATTAATAAAATTTATACTTGCAAATCTTTAGTCATATATTGCAATAATTAACTAAGATTTGAGTTCATGAGTATATTGAAGCCACACTTAAATTTTTTTTTTTTGTGTATTTCAATATCATATTGTTTTAAATATTTCAGTTCCCAACAATCATCAGAAGGATCACAAAATATTATTATTGAAACTGGACGTCACCCTGATCAGTTAAACACAAGGCATACTATCAATGTTGTGTCAGACTTTATTAATCGAATAGTACCAGACTATTTTAAACTATTGCATCTATTGGAAATGTGTGTTCTTCACATGTTAAACTACAAGACGGAAGTGAATTAATTATGATTGTAATATACATTTCACCTAATAACAAAATGGATCATCTCATTTCATTTTTACATGAAAGGTTATTTCCTTATAGTCAAACAGGTTCAATAATTCTTAAAGCGAATAAACATAAACTACCATTATTTTTAGCTGCATATTTCAGTGTAAATTTTGCAAGAGCTGAATCAATGCCATTAATGACATTTCTTCAAAAAGAATTTCAATGGCAAATCAATAACGATCCAAAAGAATCTACTACCAAATATGGAACAACAATAGATGCTGTATTTGTGAGATATCTTAATGGTGTTTCATCCAATACTTTTGTAACGTACTTTAGTTATCATCGACCAATCGTTACAGTAATACCGGCAGAGGAAAAATCGAATATAACTATTATTGAAGCCACAGATGAAAATATTTAAATTGTGGCAACTTGATACTAATATCGAATTTTTATATCATGTAAATAAATGTTTATTAAATAAAGTTACCATTTACTGTAAGAATCTCGTAATACTTCATTTTTTCATTAGGCTATATTTAATTCCTGTAATAATATTATCTTTTATGCATATTACTTGTACACACACGATGTTTCACATCTGCCAGGCGTCCCATGACGGCTCATTTTTTTTTGCAAACATGCGACTACCTAGTAAAGATAGACTTGTCACAAGCTTACCTACACGTTCCTATAAAGCAATCTCACCGAAGATTCCTCTGTCTATCGTTCAAAGACCAACTATACAACATAACGTGCCTCCCCTTCGGCCTCTCCACAGCTCCTGTGGCCTTCTCAAGGATAAGCAATTGGTTGGCGAATACTCTTCGACAGAGGGGGATGAGAGTTTTGGTCTACCTGGACGATTTTCTGGTAGCAAGCCAAAGTGCCCAGGAACTCAAGCTGCAGGTGTTGGAGATATTGGATTTCCTCCGCTCTCTAGGTTGGATAGTCAATGCAAAAAAATCCACAGTCACTCCCAATCACAGAATCGAATTCTTGGGAATCATCTGGGACACCAGGCTCAACGAAATGGTGCTTCCTACCGACAAGAAAGCAAAGATCTTAACGCTCCTGGGGAAAATGCTAAAGTCGGGAAACTGGAGTTGGAGGTCAGCGGCATCTCTGCTAGGGATGCTGAATTTCGCGTCCATGGTCAACCCCCTGGGACGTCTTTTCTGTCGCCAATTACAGCGAGGCATGCACCGTCTCTCGAAAAGCTCTCCAAAGACACGTTTTCCCCTACTCAGCCTGAGTCGATCCGATTGCCTGTGGTGGAAAAGCAATATCCATCGAACGAGCTCCATCTTCCAGCCGGAACCCGAGATTTTTCTATCAACAGATGCCTCACAGACAGGCTGGGGCTTCGATTTGGATGGGACGCACTGGGCAGGCTTATGGACACCGGAGCAGATGACCTGGCACATCAATCGGAAGGAGCTGTTCACAGTATTGAAAGCAATACAAATGTTCGTGTATTCACTCCGGAAAGATCCATCATGCTGCAGTCGGACAACAAGACTGTCGTGGCCTACATAAGGAATCAGGGAGGAACACGTTCGCTGGTCCTGTTAAACCTGGTCAAGGAGCTCCTATTACTTCTGGATCAACACAACATCCGGCTGGTACCCTTCTTCCTACCGGGCAGATACAATACAATAGCAGACCGCCTCTCGAGGAGTCTGACACTCCCGGACTGGCACCTGAGCGACGAAATTCTCGAGGGAATCTTTCAGAAGTGGGGCAAACCAGAGGTGGACCTCTTCGCATCAGCTCAATCCAAGATAGTCCCGAGGTACGTCTCAATAGATGCGATGGATCGGGAGGCTCTCTTCACGAATGCCTTCTCCAGACCATGGAACGTGAGCTTGGCCTGGGTATTTCCACCACCACCTCTAATACCCAAGGTTCTACACCATCTGAACACAGCAACACGTATCTTTCTACTCGTAGTTCCGAGGTGGGAAGCGACTTTCTGGAGAGGGGACCTGAAGAGCAGAGCTCTGTATGCTCCCCTCAAACTAATGAACCTGGAAAACCACCTGGTGGACTTATCAACGGGTCTTCCACCGCAGGAAATAAAAGAACTCTTTTTGGAGGTTTGGAAGGTGCGGGGTGGAGTACGCGCATAGAAGGCTTGTCAGAACCTGAGATCTCTCTCTTAGGAACAGCCTGGAGGAACTCATCTTGGAAAACATACACTTCTGTGTGGAGACAATGGTTTTCTTGGTGCAAGAGTAAGGACATTCCGTCTCATAATCCAACGGCCCAGCACTTGGTTCAGTATCTTAGTCACCTCTTTTACGAGAAGCAATTGTCATTTAGATCAATTCTCACTCAAAAATCAGTCATTTGTTCTCTCAGTGGGGTAGAGAAAAACACCAGCTTGAGTGCGGACCCATTAATTAAATCCTTATTAAAAGCAATGGGTATGCAAACAGCCAGGCAAGAAAAACCTCAGAAGAAAATAACATGGGATGTGGATATTCTGACGAGTTGGATGTCGGCTCATCCCCCCAGCGAGGACAGCATGTTCCAAGTTTCTCGCTTCGTGGCGACCCAGCTACTGCTGGCGTCAGGAAGGAGAGTCCACGACTTTACTCTTCTCTCTATTGACCCAAGTTTCTGCGATATACGGGAAAACACAGAATTTGGCTCAAAAACGGATAGTGTGAGTTCTTGCCAGTCGGGTTGGCAAATCTCCAGTTCTCAAGACCGAGAATGGAACCCAGTGCATTGGATAAAAGAGTTGATTCGACTATCGGCCGAAAGGCGAAAAGCTCGAAAGTCTCTACCAGCACTGTTCATCACAACAAGGGGAGAGGTCAAGGCAGCCTCCAGAGCGGTCATCGCGGGATGGATCAAGACAGCCTTCAAAGAGGCGGGAATCCAAGCTAGCGCAGGGTCTGCTAGAGCAGCAGTGGCTTCGCGAAATTTTCAGGATAATATGGGTATGGACGAACTTTTAGCAAGGGGCAATTGGCGAGGGGAAGGAAATTTCCTTCGACACTATTGCAAAAGTATTGATAGAACTAAGAGACCTGACAAAAGTATTTCTTTAGTTAAAAGTTTCAAACCAGTTTGATCCTTGAGACAATCTGAGTTTAGAGTTATGGCATGCCATGATAAAGCTTATTCAAGAGTTCTCGTTGTAAGAACCCTGTAGCAATTTGATTTGTCAAAATTCGTTAAATAAACATTGTTCATTTATTATTCTTTGGGGGGTCACAGTACACTTTTAAGAAACGTGCCGGCAGAGTATAAACATCTCTCCGAAGGGTCAAGCCGAAGGCACAGACATAAAATAGAACCATTTTCCCCCCGTAGGGAAGAAAACGTATATTTTAGGTCTTGCCGAGGCTTGACCCGAGTGAGGGCTTGCCCTCATTCGGAGTCTTTACTGAAGAGCCCCGCGACAATCGCGAAGCTCCTCGCACGGCACGTAGGAGTCCCCTTTATACCCTAAAGATGGCATTGACAGTGAGATTTAGGTAAATTGTACGTACACACACATGCATAGGATGCGGTAAGTTATCTCCGAAGGGTCAAGCCTCGGCAAGACCTAAAATATACGTTTTCTTCCCTACGGGGGGAAAACGGTTCTATAAATAAAAAAACTAGGGATCCAGAAAATTACTATACCGTTCATTAAAATCCGTCACTGTTCCGCAAAAATTATCGACTCATTCAAAGAAAATTTCGTAACTAATAAAAAATCTTCATCAAATCTGTGGATAAGTTTTATGAAGCAGTCGACAGGTTTCTCACCGGTGGAAAAATTTCCCCGTTTCGGAAATTACGATTGGGTAATTTCTACTGAATTTTTCGTTTCGTATATCCTTTCTATATTTCAGAAAAATAAAAGTTCAAGTGTTCCCATTTTTTTTAGTCCATGAATATCCCAAATTGAAAACTATTTAATAGATGATAAGGTCAATTTTGTTGCATCGTAAATGAAAATTAATCGGGAAAAGGAGAAAACTAAGAGAAAAATCATATCGGTATTATAGAGTGTTACGGAGGTCCGTAAGAATTTTAGAAAAAAATTTTAACCTCCGATAAGAGACATCATTGAGATGAATTTTGGAAAGGGACTTACAGCGTCTCTTTGAGCTCAAAACTGGCGTCCATCAGTCGTTGGGCAGCTAAACACTCGATGAAAAGGTGCACCATCTGCATGAAGACGAAGACAGCATATTTGACGACTTTCTCCATAGCGTCCAAGTTCGTCACCACCTGGTGAAGATTTTTCTCATGTTTAATAGATTCATAATAATTTTATAGGATTCTAGAGCTAATTAGACAGCGCTACCTGCACTCCAGTTACACTCATCAGGATCATGTTGAGACCGATAACTCCAAAAAAATTCCAGAGGTAAATATCTCGAATGCATTCTGCAAATCTATCGAAACTTTTAGCTTTATCGTTAGACGGGGAGATTATTTTCTACTTGTGTTGTATTTTTTATGAATCTGTCTGGCAATGAATTATTTGGTAAATTTGTTCATTTACTTAATTACATACAAGCAACATTGTCGACCAAACTATAAGTACAGTTCAGGTGTTGCAAAGAAGAGTTTTGAAAATTGCTAAATGCAGTCGGTGAAGAATCAAAATTTCGACTTCACATAAGTTCATTGATTGAATTTTGATTCTATTTCACCTTCACCAATGCTTTCAAGGAGAGAAATATTCAGTAAAAATTTCATACAAGTTTGGTAATTAGCAACTGAGAAGAAAAATCCGATAAAAATTACGAGTCGGGTAAAAAGGGGCCTCAATTTTCTGTAAATAGTACATTTTTTCAGAGCGTTCCCTATTTTTAATTGGACCCTTCATAGTTTCAATCCGATCTTGGGTTTCACTCAGTAATTACAGAGTTGTCACGTAATTTTTATTGAACTATTTCTCTCCATGTAATTGCTTCACCGAAATTGAATGAGACAAAATTCAAGACCCCGTTCGAAGGATGTTTTGAACCACTGCCATCAGCTTTTTAGTGGCAAAAGTTTCTCTCAAAATTTCTCCTCGACAACATTTGACTAACAATAGCAATGAAATTTACATACTCAATGGCACGTTTATGCACGACAATACAGCTCCGCAGGTAATAGAAACTCAGATCGCTCGTCTCGTTCTCCTCCTGTGGCGGAAGATTCTCAATAGCATATCTTTTAGAAAAAAAATTGTCAATTTACAACTTATGTTCGTAATAACATCAACAGCATTTGAATACATATTACATCACCCTAATCCTCTGAATAACCCACAGGCATGTTCGGCGTACATGAATAGAAGCACATCGCAGGAACCCACCACAGTCATTACCAGAAATGTGCAAAAGGTGGATGCGATGAACAACGGATAATAGTACGTGTCGAGGTCGAGGGAGCCGAAGTACATTGGGGTTGGAAAGCGTTTTGCCACCGTGATATTGGGGTAGAGCAGTGAGTATATCATTTGCTCCTGCAATGGCTCCGTTGTGAAACTAACGGTACCCATATACACACCCACTAATAAATTATTCTTCCAATTTTTACTTGAAAAATATCAATAATTATTTTTTCCATCGAAATTTCAGCGACAGGAATTCCACCGTTCGACGATATTTTTGCAGAGTTTTCGTGGCATTCGATTGATTATTTTTCCCATTCTGATTTCAACTAATTAGAGTCGAGTATTTGAGGGCACATGATACTTTCAGGTGAGTTTTATTAGTTTTACACTTTCGATTTCTCGATTTCATTTGTTTGTAACACAGCAATCGAGAAAGGCTCGATGATTTTTGGAGCCCTGAGAGTATTAGTAACGATTATTTTTTTCATCCCAATTTCAACCAATCGAATGGTGGCATTTCCCGTTACGTGGTACAAGTAAAACGGTTTTACTTCGAATATTTTTCGAATATTTCCCTGTTGGTTGCTCAGCAATGAAAATATCCGATAAACACTTTTTATGAGTTTCAAACCCCAAAACTGTCATTAGAAAACATCAAGTTCAAAGACTTTACCTCGACATGAGCAGATTTGGAGAAGAATCATTGGACATTATTTATCGAAAAATTAAAAATAATGTTCCTAATAATACAGTGAAGAGAAAAGCCACAATTTGGAAATAATTCTCTGCATTTAGGGCAGACAGAAAATATGCGCTGGAAAAGCCACAACTACGAGGAAAAAGCCATCCCATATGACGTGAAATTCCATACATTTAATTGCTTGGAATTAGAATGAAAAAAAATAATCCAGCCAAATAGCCCTCGACCTTTGAAATTATCGAGATAAGTTTCGCTGAAAAACCCTCGCCCTTCGCGGTCGGGATTTTTAAACTGCAAAACTCATCCCTCTCGTTGCTACGCAACGAAACTCTCGGGAAATATCCGATAATTTTGAAGGTCTTGGGGTATTACTACTAATAATTTTTCGATAATTTTGTCTCTTATCTATAAAAAAAGAGCTTTGTCTCATGGTGCAATCCTATCGGCTGCGGCGGATTTTCCAGGAAAATTTCAAATGGTCATTTGTTTGCAGCAAACCTTTCAAGAAATATGCGATAATTACAAAACTTTCATGATACCATGAGGGATAATTTTTAATAATCTACTTGTTAACTTTATCTTTTGCTTATATCTAGACGAAATAAGCGGTTGGTCAGTCGAGGTAACGCCGTATCGAATTTAACAGATTGAATAAACATTAATTAATAAAGTATTTATGTCTCATGGCGCAATCATAGTGTCGGGATTTCAATGAAAAAATGATTCGCCGAATGAAACACGAGTTTCAAAATTATTCGGGTATTTCTTGCGGGAGCTTTGCAAACATACGAAGTCAATTTTTTCCGAAACATTATTCGTGCTTCGGGCTCGTAATTTGTGAATCTGCAGAGACAGAAACATTCAGTAAAGATTACGGATCTCGCAGTTCGCTGACCGATTACAGAATCGCTTGAGAAATTTTATGTAACAGTTGTAATTTATCCTAGGCCATTCAGATAAAGATTACGGACCGTTTAGGAAAAATTCCGTGACAGTTTTGTAAAAATTGCTATACTCGCACTTCGCTCCGGAATTACAGAACGCGCTGCACACTATTTACGAGACGATTTGTATTTGTTGGATTTTTCATGAAATAAATAAATAGAAAGCAAAAATCAATGTTATTTTCTTTTGAGTGTTTATACTTTAAATTGAAAAAAACATTTTTATGAACTGGTTTGATTTTTTAGGTTTGATTTTAAGTATTTAAACAAAGTCGAATGAGTAGGACGCTTTGAGAGCATGTGACTAAAAGGTCTAGGGTGTTGTTTCCCTTTGCAAATCTAGTTAGTTCCTCTAAGGAATCGGTACAGAGTGGATTGTTTCAAATAACCCATTTCCAATACTATTTTTTACGAGATCTTCCGTAATTTTTACCGGATCGCTTACAAATTATGGAACTCCTACGTAATTTTTATTGTCTATTTCTCTCTGAGTAGGAGATATCTCAATATACTTGAGGGCGTGGAAAAATCGAATTCTCGTCAATCTTTGAATTAAATAAAGTATTGTGGAAAAATACCTAAATATAATGTGGATATTTGCCTTCCAAAATTACTGTGATAGTGTAGCTGTTGTAGTCCATTATGCGGCTCGAAAATATTCCAATTTTCTTGGATTTTCCGTGACAGGAATTTCATCTGTAAAGATAATATAATAACAGAATGTAGTAGGATCTTCATATAAGGATGGGTTTATGAAAAAATCAAATTAATTTTTGTGATGGACTTTCTGACAGAATCAATATTTTTTTCATTTTTTACTCAATTTTTATCTCCGAATTTTTCGCCTACATGTTATACTGGTTTGTAGATTATATGATGTACCGATTATCGATTGTGTATGCGATGCTATTACTCTTTGCGATTTAATTCGAACGCTTCAAAGGCCACTGCGATAAGCATTTAGCTTCAGACGGCATTGCCATCTACCACATATTAATTTGCGCGGAATTATTAATTATTCTAATAATATTAATTAATAAATAAAGGAATTCATGTTAGTTACTAATATTAATTCTTTTTATAACACTTCTTCTAATTTAAATAGCAATATTGCATTAATTGGGTATGAACAATTGCCAAGAATTATTCACTTCACTCACTTTTTTGAAATGATAACAGCTGTTTCCTAATTTTATTGCAAACACCACATCGATGATCAGAGGTCCAAGAGCGTCAACCACAACTTCAGAATCATCTCGATTTATAACAACTGCCAGCACCTGAAAATAGAAATTGAGAAACGTAACAACGGGGCACGCCCGGCGGCCTGGCCCAGTGAGTAAGGCCCCTGCCTCACACTCAATGCGGTAGTATGAAAACAATCGTGCCAGGTTATGGTTTTCGGAAACCTCGCATGACCTATTAATCTACTCTACGTACAGCCCTTGCCTCACACCGGATAGGTTTTACACGGAGACAAAAATCCGGCAATTTTTATAGCGTGATGCCAATAAAAATTACTGTACTGCATTACACTCCCGATGTAAACCGCAGACGCGAGAGAAATTACTATGCTGCATAGTAAAATTACTTTATCGGCTCAGAAAAATTTCGATATCGGTATTCGATTTCGCAAAAATTTAAAATCTGATGAAACATTGACTGTGACGAGGTCCAACGTCGGCAATAATCGGCTACATTCGGCCTTCATCATTGAAGCATAATGAGTTACTGAAATATTTCTATGTGGCGCAGTAGAAAATGCGGAAAGGACAAATAAAATAAACTGACCTAGACAGGAATTTTTCAAAGATTTCCATCATTTTTTCATTTAGCCTAACATAAAAAATGGCAGACCTTAAAATTTTATAGTGCTGTTTAGTGAATTTTACCAAGTCACATGTCATTAATAACAAAAGTTAACACAAAATTTACGGAGGTGACAGGAATTTTTATGTGTGAGCAAAAGAGATTACAGTATTGTAGCATGTTGCATCTCGATTCTAGTGTTTGGCACAGTAATTTTTCCCAGGTTTTTCCCTCCGTGTAAGTTCAATTCAATTAACGGATCGAAAAAATTTGAAAAAATTGACGTTTCTATTTAAAATATCTGAAAAATTCTTGTGATTTGAGAACAGCATAATTTTCAAAATTACTCTAGAAGAAAAATGATTTCCGAGTGGGGCATTGTTGTTTTCCCCACACGGAGAAAAATAATCAGTACAAATTACGGAACGTGCACGAAAAACTCTGACACACTTCTATTTTATAATCTGTAATCTATATTCTGTAATTAAACTTCGTTCTTGGATTACGGAAAAAAACGTAAATTTTATTAAATATTTCTCTCCGTGTGAAATTTTAATATTTCCAAACGCTTGTCCCTATATTTATTCACATTACCCTGGATGTGATTTGAAGAATAACCATAACAAATAGCAATGAACGATGTAAAATCAATTTTCTTCTAGTTTGTTGCGGCCACTGTCCAACGATACTTGTGCAAAATTTAGCAGGCGTGTAGTAAGGGTGATCCCAAAAGTCCGACGTCATAGCTCGCACGGTTTTGCTATTCTCACATCCCCAGAATGATGTTATGAAAATAACTTGTGGCAACCCCATCCTATCCCCACCCCACCGTCCACCATCGCACAACGGAAAAATAAAATATTGTTTACCTGTGAAAACCAAACATCTGGACTTGACGAGTGACGGTATTATTTTAAAATATTCAGCGAGGGGAGTATTGTTGTCGAGGAAAAACTCGTCTTTCGAGCATCTAAGCTTGTCAATAAATGTTGATGTGTGGGGGAGTACCAGAAAATACAGGCGTTTAAATCTTTCACGGAGGAAACTATTTCTTTGTTATACTAATGTTTTCGGACGGTGTAAACAAAACATTATGGATTGAAAGCGTGTTTGAACTATTTCATGAGATAAGACTTTTTTTTTGCCTATTGGTTAGTTTTTTGTGAATATTTCGAAATCGAGCAAATCGATAGCAAAATTGTAATTATGACCCTTGTTCTGTCGCAGAAAGGGTTTTGTCTGTTTAAAAGTCAATAGTGTCGTCAAATTATTACAATTTGTATTTTTATTACTCAACTGAGATTTCCGCCGAAAATGGTTTGATTGAGGGTCAACTTTTTAAATTATTTTAATCGGAATAAAATTCATCTGTTACTCGTTCATTATAGTCGGCTATTTCCCAGGTCCTGATCATTCGAACAATTTTATTGTTGACAAATTTTTACGGTTCCTAATCCTTCGAATGATTTGATTGCTACTCTCTATCATTAGGAAAGTGAAATTCTAGGATCTCTCGATGGTCAGGCGATCACATAAAGATTTTCATCTTATTGAATTTTATGTTAGTTTTTAAAATTATCGAATGACAATAACTCTTTCTCTTCGTGTTGTACTAATCCATCTTAATTACGAAAAGATGTAAAGTGACTATCTTGGTGTAGAGTCAAAAGTGTCTTGGTAGATATTTCGAGTCATCTACGTCAAACATAATTGAAATACAATTCGTTTATTTTCCATTTTTTCATTTAATTTTGTTAGAAAATCGACCTTTCGATGACAACTACAAAAAAAAGTTACCATTCCATTCAGGATGGCTCAAGAAATTTGCTCGGATGTCCTTTGGACCGAGTTCGAAGATGCGAGTAATATTTTATCTAACATATTCTTGCAAACAATTCATTAATCGATATGTCAATAATTTACTGCCAGAGTTGCCATTGGGGAGCATACTGCTCATTCTGTAGACCAAAAAAAGCATATATGAATTCTGACACCATATCCCGCTTGTTTATCATTGGTTTTGTTTTTTAAAAAATTTTTTCCAGTTCCTAAAATCATGGTAAGGAAAATGAGTAGCGAGAGAAGAAATTCGATATCTTGCTACGCATTTATATCTACTTTTCAATCAATATTTTTTTAATATGCATTTCTGTCGCTTTTTTTTCTGTTCGAAATTTGTCGTGCTGATTTTTTATTCTTTACCTCTAACCCCCTGAAAGGATTGTCTTGCAATTGCCAATAAGCGAGAGAGACATATCTTTCCGTCTCACTCTCACTGACTAGCGGAATGGAATACCCGTCCGTGGAGAAGTGGAAGCACGCACGCGGCTTACCTGCAGCACACGGACGTAGAGCCGCTCAACGCTCGGGTCCCATTGGCCGTCCTTTTTACCGCCATATCCCAGTAAGGGTGCGTCTGATCGAAAAATAGAAAAGGACTTTTCTATGTACTTCTGAGACACCCTGTATATTGGTCTATCCATGATGTTTATACTTCGATGGCGTAGGTACACTCGAGCTATCAATCTAATATCACTCCAGATATAAATAACCACTCTTGAGAGTTTAACAGTTACATTTACTGTATTTCTTATTGCAGGTCTTATAATAATACAGAGTTCATGAAGATTTTTAATGATTCATAGGAGATAGGGGTATGGTTTTGATTAATGAACTTGACGACACTGTACTGGATTATCACAAAATTAAAGGGGTATTTATCTCGGTAACTCCAGAGCGAACTAGAAGATATACATGAGAGAACACTAGTTGGAGATTAAATTAGGGAGCAAGAAAACGCTAAATATAACTCTATCTTGCAAGAGGTTTTCAGAGAGACTCCCTCTTTGGAATAATTGGTGGAGAGATTTTTGAGGATAGAGGGAGGTTTTCTCCGTCAACTCTAAAAATGAATAATTTTCATTGGCGAGAATGAGGCCCGTCGCTCTCGTTCTATTGTTCCACCTTTCGACGATGGGAAATCTGGACTTGAGCCTCCCACATTTGAACTATAATTCAGACTGTTGGAGGGAAAAACCCCTTTGTTTTGGCGCGTGGCTAGCAACAGATCAAGCCGTAAAGCTATGCCACACAGCGTCCCTTCCATATGGGCCTTTACGACATGTAGGTAGAAAAACTACTCAATAAACTCATCTTTGATAGAGTCCTTAGCTGTTTGCTGGGCCATTATATACTACATTTTTTTGGGAAATATACAAAAATTAACATTTCGGAGGATTTATGCCAGGAACATTTTTCCCCAACAAATGCATGGTGACATTTGTCACCTTTGCTCAATTGCTTGAGTGGGGTATTTTCCATAATTTGTCCGGTTAAAATCCTCGACGAGGGTATAGGACAAGATCTCTACTCCCCCACTTTTAGTGTCTCTCAGCCCTTCCCTATCACTCTTATGTTTAATGTTAGGCAAATTTCAATGGTGTAACATTTAATTTCCTTCTTAAAACTTAGATTCTAATTTTTTTCGTGGAAGACGAAACAGTGTTGTAGTCTATATTGTTATCATCGACGAAATTCCTCGTACTTAAGAATCGAAAAATTACCATGTGTACTGTGACGTATTTTACACCCCTTGCTGGAAGATGCAAAAATACGGAGCCCTCGGCGACCCACAACAATCCACGGAGTTGAGCGCCAGTACGTTTTCTCATTCAAAATGCACAAAAACCAACGAAAGCCAAAACTCTAATGAGGGATCACTTCTTTACTCAAATTCTTAAACCCTCTCTCTCATTATCCACTAGTCAACATTCTCGATATTAAAACAAACTATCACAAATAAATTAATGACCTCGATACAAATTTACAATTAATCAGTTTACAGTTTACAATTGATCAGTCAAAACAAGATAAAATCTAACAGTCGCAGTCGCCTCAGCGACGTCAAAATAAAATAGATACCAGTCACGCAAATTAAAATATTAGTCGAACAAATTTACAATAAGAAACCGAGATATTTGAGTTCACTGATACACAATAATATTCGAGAATGAACAAGGAATTTGGGGATTATCCGGCAATAAGTGAAATTGTCTCGAGGGACCAATACAAAGCCGTGACCTTCAACGGTAATTAAGCAACGAAACCACAAATTCACTCGAGCGTCGTTACACGCTACAATTTCACTTTCCGCGGTAATTTATTATGAACGATTCCCCGACTTATAAATATTATACCCTACTTAACAAATTCGGGATGCCCGAGATGAGAGAGACGCGAGTTAAATATTATCCGACACGAAAGTTACGTAGTTGCACTAGAGTCACTGATTTTCGTTACTAAATTATACAAAAAGAATTTAATTTAACCACAAAATAACAACTAATATCACAGTTGGGACTAAGTTTTAAACTCTCCACCGAGCCAAGGAGAAGCCCGACAGCAAATTGAACTCACTCACTGATGGCCTTACAACGCCTGACGCAAAGCATCTAAAATTTAAAAATCAAAAACCCAAAATTGTAGAAAAACAAAAAAAAATCACAATCGACACGAGTAAGTTTCCCCGCTCACCGTCTCCTCCACTTCAAACCCAAAGCTCCAGGATGACCAGGGGAGGATTAGCTGTCCAACTCTCCGCTTTGCCTCTCAGCTTCCAAAATTATCACGCGGTGCAAGAGACACAACAATTTCCCTGCTACACTCGATGTCGTCCAAACTGGAAGTGACCCGTCACCGCGCTTTCCCGCAGGTGACGATTCCTTATCTATACTAGCTGGCTCCCCATTGGTCGGTCTTTGCATCGGTAAGCACCCGACACTCTAATTGGGTCACTCAACTCGGACCTCTGAACCTTGACCGACTGAGAATCCAAACTCGTTCCCAATAAAACGCAAGGGACATGCAAATCTCATTCCTCCAGCCAGCCGTCGAATCCCAAGCATCCTAAGTAATTTTTCGAGGACTTCCCCATAATTACTGGACCTCTAGCTCAAGTCCAGGATTTCCACAGATAGTCACTTGACTCATCTTCCGCTTTGAGACCCCCCACTACCACGATAGAGTCCAGAACTTCCCACCCGTCAGCTGGCCACATCCTCCCAACGGCTGTCCCAGGACAGGAGCGCGGCAACTTCGCAATAATTCAAAACTGCGTTTCCAACTGCTCGCGCCTTCAGCCCGGTCTACATCCTCCAACAGGTCTCCATAGCCACCAACTCCTCTCGAACGGTGAACGAAGACGGAATGACTCGAAAAATAATGAAAGAGACAAACAATCCAAAATAATAACAAATTTCATAAACGGATAACTCTCGCTTCGCCCTGGTGACTTCCCGCCTGGACGACATAATTTCACCGTCGAACGGTCGAACCAAAATAACACGTTACAGTACATAGTGTAAATTAACAAGTCATAAATCAAGTAAAATGAATCATCAATGCTTGACGGTACTTCCGAGAGTTTCATTGAGTACATCGCCCTCCAAATCATCAAGAAATCCATCTAACAAATAATCCGAAAATTAAGTTCCCGAACATTTTTAGTTCCTCAGCAAACAATGTTCTTACAAAAATTTTGCTATCTCTCTTAGATTTGGAGTTATCGCTAAAAAACTAGATTCAGAGATGAGTCAATTTATCTTGCTTCACCACTTCCCTACTGATTTTCCGTTGATCGCAAAAAAACACTCGGCGAAAAAATGAAAATACCATGCAGTTGACGTGCCCGGTTTTCCATCTCAAACTTACGGATATAGTCTTGAAGCTCAACTTCATGTCCACGTGCTCGCCTACACTGAAGATCCTCCTGAAGGTTATTATCGAAGAATAAAATTTTTCCGTCGGACTCAACAAGATTTTCATGAATGAAATCATAAGTAGGACCGAAATAGTGCATTTCGATACAAGTGCCAATCACACGAGTTAAAGCACTCCGTCGCACGTGTATCCGAACTATACTTTTTGTTAGTGATATGACGTTCAGCGAGTGGTCAACTGTGCCATTTTTCGCTACTAGTAAATGAAAAGTCTTTTTGTTTACAAGTTTTAACTATTCGTTGACAAGTAAACGAAATGGCACTTTTCGACACGGGCTGAACGTAGAAGCAGTGACAGAAAAGCTGTATCCTACCTTTCAACAATTCATGCAGAGGAATAGTTCAACAATAATTACGCGAAAGTTGATGTGTTAATAAGGGATAAGCGATAGGGTCATCCTGTGAAGTGCAATGTGGAGCTACGACGAATTATACGGAGAGAAAAATTCTTGAAAAATTACATGTCTGTTCTGCAATTAGCCAGTCAACGCCGTATTCAGTAAAAATTACGGAACAGTTACGCATTTTTTCACCCAACATTCTACACTTTTTCTGGGACGTTTTGGACTTTTTCCTTCAAGTTCACTAAAAAAGGGCGTAACTGTTCCGTCATTTTTACCGAATACTATTTTGACTGGTAGTTATGGAACAGGCGCGTAATTTTTCAAGAATTTTTCTCTTCCCGTATGAAGAAATTTGCGGACGAGCAACTCGAAGCAAATAAACAACTGATGTATTAATCAATGTCCTGAAGCTCAGCAGAGGACTAGCATATGCTCGTATTGTTAAGATACTGAAGTCTTTATAAGTCTATACATTGAGAAAGGAAGAAGAGCAGATGTAAAAGAGAAACTATAACAGCAAAGAAAATAAAAATCAATTACGCGAAAATTCCCTAATTCCTGCATGCAAACAAAGATCCCATAAAATTTACGAAGGGTTCAATGAAAAGTACGGAACTACATCTTGTAGAATTGTCCTAAATTTCAAAACTACAGGGTTACAATATTGAAGAAAATTCTGCATCAAATACAATTCTCAGCTCACATTAACTATACATGACAATCCTCAAGTCTCCCTCCACTAAAAGTCATCGACAAATTCTTAAAAGATTCTAATACTAAAATCTAATGATATATATGTGATAGATCATAAGCCAACAATTGGTATGGTAACAGATATATTTTAATGACAGAAAATATTGTTTACATTAAGCCCATAAATCCGGTACAAATTCCTGAAACAATAAAAAAAAGTATATGTGCGTGAAATTTATGCACGACAGAAGTGAAACTTCTTAGCCATAGACTGTTAAAAAATTTTGTCTGAATTTTTTGTAATAATTTTCGGAACTTTTATTGAGCCACACAGGAAGATTTCAGACCACTTTGTCATTGAAAATTTGGGATCTCGTGAAGAAACCAAACAGAATAGTCAATTTCTGTTGTATCCACTTCAACTGGAACGTTGATGATCTGTCCATATATTTCATATTGTCCATGTCCATGCCGTAATCGCCGTATTTGCATGAATGGAATTCTCGGTGATATCAGTCTTTCTGATACCAAATCACGGTGTAGAAGATGGGCAGGTATTTTTACATATCAGAACCCATTATATACTGACAATATTGGGATAGAATTAGCGTTGAGTGTTCGAAGGCACGTGTAACAAATTTTAATTTCATCTCTATTCATTGTTGGTGCAATTATGTCTAAAATCTCACTATGTTGATTGGCTGGAGCTCTCAAATCCTCTTGGAACCACAATCGATCACAGATAGAGCAAGGAAAACCGAAAGAATTATTCTTGTATTTTTTATCAAAATCTTTATGTATATTCTTAAATCGAGTGAAGTTTTTGTAAGGGAGGTTGGGGTTCATAGTGATGCTTCTCACGTCATCCTCCCTTGCTGATGGCCCTGGGATGTCTGCATCAATACGTGGAACAAACATACCGTGGAAAAATTCTATTTGGAGCGTTTAACGTTGCGGAAGGCTCATTACCATCGCCCAAATCATTGGTCTGTTCGATTTCGTCTACCAGTGAAGGGTTCGCACGTCGTTGTAAATTGATGGCCCTCTTCCTTGCTCGGTATTCCCGGACACGTCCAACACTGGTTTTCGGGATTTTCTTCACTTTATTTCGTTTATTATTGGAACGCAGTCGATCTCTGTATTCCTTACACAACTGAGCATTGCATTTAGGCATGATGTACAGCTCTGATTTATATTTTTTAGATTATTTTTCCTATCCAAATTTCAGTCAATAGAATTACACCATTTGTTGATATTTTGTATAGCCTTCCTCGAATTTCAGCGATTATTTTTCCCATCCAAATCTTGGCCAATAGGATTGCACCATTCGACGTTATTTTGTATAGCCAACACGGTATTTCAGCGGAAATTCTTGGAAATTTCACTGGGAACTTTTCATGTTGCCTATATAAAAAAAAACAAATGATGAAGTAACCCTCAATTGTATCTGACAAATTGGATGGCAATTCGTTGAAAATTATGTCTCATGGTGTAATTCTATCGGCTAAGATTTGGATGAGAAAAATAATCCCCCGAATACCACTCGAACTTCGAAATTATCTGATATTTCCCTCAAGGTTCCCTACGAACAAATAAGCTTGTCAAGTTTTCCAGAAAAATCACTGGCGCTTCGCGCTCGTGATTTTTAGACTGGAAAACTTGACCGGTTCATTTGTTTGCAACGAACCTATCGGGAAATATCCGATAATTTCGGAGCTCTTGTGGTATTATATGCGATAATTTTTTGATAATTCTGCGGCTAGGCTATATATAAAAAAACAAACGATAATTTAACCAAATAAACCCCTTGTCAAACTGACAGATTGAATTTTATTATGGTGATTTTACGCAATTGTATCGAAAATGAGTCGATTCGGAAGTAGTTCTCTGGCAAATATTGATAAGGCAATACAAGGAACTGTCCCCGTTAATGCGATCAAGACGAAAGCATCAGCATGGATGCAATTTTCGAGTTTTTGCGATGAGAGGAAATACACTTTGAGTGCGGATTGAGTGCTCTTTTCATTTCATGGCACAATTCTCTTGGCCGAAATTCGGATAGGAAAAATAATCTCCTGAATACCACTCGAGCTTCAAAATACTCGAATATTTCCCTCTAGGTTCCCTGCATACAAACGAAGTCGTCAAGTTTTTCAGGAAAAATCACTCGTGCTTCGCACTCATGATTTTTTAACCTGCAAAACTTGACTCCTTCATTCGTTTGCAACGAATCTATCGGGAAATATTCGATAATTTTGAAGCTCTTGTGGTATTATATGTAACTATTTAATAACACTTCTCAACACGAAACACTATATAAGCTCGATAAACAACAAATACTGCACGACTGACGACACGTGCTAGGGATACTTTACAACATAGCGAATTCTCATGTAAATTCCCTTGAGAACTTGCCATACTCGGGTCAATAGTCTGAACACTAGATGGCGCATTGATATTCCGTGCTTTAGCTATTCTGAGGCCCAACCTCGAGTAAAGAAGATTCTCGCGTGTCAGGTAAGATATCTATTTATTCCCACTCTTGAAATATATGTATATCTTAATAAATCAAGCAGTCTACAACAATATTCGCTATACGTGTAGTGTAGGCGCAAATTACAGTTTGTAATCTCTCGCTGTACTCCCGCGCTCAGGTCACGCCCTACGCATGCGCTTCGCTTGCGCCTGCGCATCCATCCGCTTCGTCTGCGCCTGCACATCAGTCCGATTCCTCTGCGCATCAGTCCCATTCCTTTACGTCGGCGCACTCGAATGCCTGCCAGTCAGTGAGCTATGCCGCTATGTGCGGTCTGCGCAGGCGCTCCGGAGCGCGTGGAGATTGGAGTCGCCACAGTGCGTACACGCACGTACATTGTGGAGTTACCTACCGTGCTCTCCCCTCCCCTCTCCCTTCCCATGACACTCATGTGTCCTTCAGTCCGACTGCCCCACCACGCGCGCTATCCCCTGCCTTTTCCTGTCGCTTTTTTGTTACATACGACATTGGAATTACAGCCCAACGAGCGCAAAGAAGTTTCACTTAAAAAAAGTACGGAATGATTCGTAAAAGTTTTGCTTTTTGCACTGCACCCTCTATAACTTCGATCTGTTCTGTATTCTCGCTTGCGAATGGTGTACCTTCTACGTAATTTTGACAGGATATTTCTCTCCGTGTAGAAGACGTATAATAAATTCCATTGGCTTTGAACAATTAAGGTCCCGAAACATTGCTGACTTCGTCCAAAATAAAGGCATGCTATTACTTTTTACATATTCGATAATTGTATAAATAAATGATTTAAATATTACGGATTGAAATTTTGTTAATACCTCAGTATTCTATTGAATTACTGAAACAAGACCTTTGACATTTCAAGTAAAATAATGGCCGATAATTGCACGGTAATCAAGTGACTAAAGGTAGATGGAAAGTTCAGGACATTGCAACATCTTAAGGGGTTATTCTCATGTGAGCACATCAAAAAATCGATTTTTTTTTTTATATTTTGACAGTAAAACCTATTGAAAACATGCTGTGAAAAATTCAGACCGAAATTCATAGTATTTGATAAGTTACAGCTCATAGTCGCCGACGTATCGTAAGCGATTGTCTACCAGGCTTTCAACTTTAAACGCTTTTTTCTCGAATCATCATTTTCTGAAACGGTCAAGGTCCTACAAGAAAAAATATTCAACCGATTGCTTTAAAATTTACATATGTTCTTCTACTCATTTATAGTTATCGTCCCTACCACAATTGTTTATTTTCGACAATATCTTCATATTTTTTTTAAACGATTTGTAACGAAAAAGAAGGAGATTTTCGTGATTTTTTTTTTGAAGTTCGATATTTTTTTTTGTTTTTAATGAAATTGATTATATTTGGTAGGGACGATAGCCACAGATCTACTGAATAATAATCTATTCGATTTTTTTATGTCAGACAACATGAACAGCCGTTATCACCTTGACCAGTGAACTACCTTTTTTTATTGGGGACTACTTTGACTTAAAAAAAATATATGTTAAAAATGTAAAAAACGAAAAAAAATAATTTTTTCGTATATTTCAAAATGCAAATAAAAATATATTAAAAAATCAACATGATTGAAGTTTGTTGTCGCATAAAAAAAAAATTCCGAAAAAGTGGTCAAATATAGGCGTTCACATGAGAATAACCCCTTAATCAAGTCTTGAATTTTTTAATGTAATAGGCATCTAATCAATTCCATAGTTATTCTATGACTTGAATATTTACCATTTTATCCAACACAATAGTGTTGCAGAAAAAGAATAACAATAACAGGGGAGTCCTATTGCATTGCTAAGAAAACCGTGACATAAGATGCCGCTGTTTTCAGCACCTGTGATAATCATGGAATAGGGCAATATTATTTTATTTGTCATTTATTCATAAAAATTATATTCATTAAAAATCAATAATAAGAGGAGAAATTCATGATCATACCGTCGCAAAAGTATTCATGCCCATAACAACCACTTTGCCAGCAGTCAACACAACCGGATGTTGGGCTCTAAGGAGCATCAGCGGTATCAATTTCTGGGTCCTTAACGACGCGTTGTACCACTTTGCGTTTGTTCTGAAATTTGAAAGAGCAGGTGATGATGTGGAAAGGCAATAAGTAAGAATACGTTAGATGTTGATGCACAATGCGGAGTCCTTCTCAGTCTCAAATTTATAATCGGAAATCTTCGGGATCCTATGGGTCCCACATGCTCAGTTTAGATCTGGGATAATGCCAGAAGATAATAGAGAGAGAAATTCGAATGTCTCACTGGGTTGGTGAATTTATAGAAGGATTATATATGTAAAAATTTTGGCTGTAGAACGTTCCGTGGGCGTATCAATGATTTTTCTTTGATTTCTACGCTCGAATTCATCTCCATATGCGACGAACCATAGAAGTGTAGGAAATTAATATCTCCCACTATTTAATTATACGACACGATCTTCATTCAGTTTTTAACATATGCGTTTTAGTCAAAGACTCGATATAATTCTAGTTGGGTTGATAATCCGATGTGGTTTACTCGCAAGACCGTCGAGAGTGTCTAGCCCTCGGCTCGTCCAGGGAGAGAGGTCTGACCCACAGACAAGGCTCTTTTGTCTATTGAGTTGTTCACGTGTTGGGTTGTTTAGGTCATAAACGGCCGAAGTGTTTGCCCCGGTGATGTTTACAATGGGTCGCTTGTTCGAGCTAATATCAAAATATTCTCCTCGGAAGCGGTTGGGAAATTCATTAAATGATGTGAAGGAAAATTTTTGCGGGTTGTTATGAGAGGCCTTCTTCTTAGAGTCGAAACGAAGACTGCTCTGTGCACCTGGGCCACCCGAGCTATCCCATAAACAAGCGTGAGGTATCGTATACCTGTGGTGACTCAGCGTCAGATTTTCATCTGAAAAAATGACGAATGCAGCGTTTTTTATGAGGAATACCGTGTTGTATACCCCAATATTTCAATTCACATTTTCTGTATTTTCCTAATTCACCTGATTATTTTTCCTCTCCAAATTTCAGCCAATAGAATTGCGCCATTTGTTGATATTTTGTATAGCCTACCTCGAATTTTAGCGATTATTTTTCCCATCCAAATCTTGGCCAATAGGATTGCACCATTCGACGTTATTTTGTATAGCCAACACGGTATTTCAGCGGAAATTCTTGGAAATTTCACTGGGAACTTTTCATGTTGCCTATATAAAAAAAAACAAATGATGAAGTAACCCTCAATTGTATCTCACAAATTGGATGGCAATTCGTTGAAAATTATGTCTCACGAGATCGTCCGCGCGTGCTACGCACGCGCCTTCTTTTCCATATCATAAGAATTGAAAACTGTAGAAAATGAATGCTCTTAGTCTATCTTCGAAGTTAAAATTAAAACTTATGGAAAAAGACAATTGGGAAAATCTTAATATATTCCGATTGCTCTAAGATTGCATATACTATACAGTGCAAGGCAGCATACGGTATACAGAATCGAGAATATTTCCGCAAATTTGAGATTTAGCTATAGTAGCGACAGCAGTCAGTCAAGTCAGGAAGAGCGCGTTCTAAGTCTCATATACCAGAAAAAATGGAAAATTTCGATTGTATTAAATGTCAAATAACGATCATGGTAGGAAAAAATAGTTTCCTATTCATTACTCGTATAGTTCTGTATATACCCAGTTTTTTACTGTGTTAGAATTTCTCTCGCTCCCCAAGAAAATTTTCAAAGTCTCCCATGAGCAAACTCTGGAAAATGCAACGTATAATTGTCCATGGTTAAAAACATCCTTTGAGGCGTTGAGGGAAGCTTTTCCCTCATTAGGGGGGGGGGGAGATTAATTTTAAAAAATGCAGCTTGACGCGCATCAGTTCTCGGCGACGGCAAGCGAGAATACACAATAACCCCCCACGATTCAAAAATTAATTTCTCCCCCTCTAGTTGTGTGCGGGGTAGTAACCGTGATGATCAACTCAAAGAAAAAATAGTCTTCCAGTTTGATCCTTCCCTACGGTTGTAAGTCGCATTCCCTTCACATAACCAAGAACATCGTTGCTTGCGAATTACTCTTCGTGAGTAGTAGTGCAGGAGACCGTGTTGTCGCACCAAGGTGTATACCTGCGACTTACAACCGTAGGGAAGGTTCAAACTGGATGTCTGCAAAAAAATCGCCTTTTTAATTTTTATTAATGAAACCATTAACTCCAAACCCATGCCACTTGCGTTCAATAAACATTTACAGGAGTGGGACGGATTTTGAAATGAAAACCAAAATAATGTTCCAACAATTATAATTGACATTACAACATATGTTAAGAACTATGAACAAACATTAACATGAATACATCCTTTGTATCACTTATCTGTGATTCCGGAGAGCTTTATCTATTTTAATCATAAAATCAATTAGTCTTCAGTTTTCTCTGTTATATATAAAAAATACATATGTTTAGTAATACTTTTTCTTCTAAAACAGGGCCACATATTGAAATAAATTCTGAATAAATACTAATGTTAATGAATAGATTATTATAATTCCATCTGTTTTGGTTGTTAAAGCTAAATGAGTATCAACCTTACTGCTATGAAGTTGGCAGTCTTTAAAAGTGAAAAATCAGATTCTTAAAGAGCTCAAGCTTGTCAATGTTTCATTTTTGCGTAAAAAAATAACAGTGTTAAACTTGTTATAGAACTCAATTTTTGTGTGAAAAAATAACAGTTTAGAACTTGTTATAGAAAAAATTTTCAATTTTGCAATTGAAATCCAGGGCAAATAGCACGTCATTACAGCTATTCAGCTTTCAGTTTCTGAAACAAAAAAGATTATCTGTTCTTAATAAGTGTTTAATAAATGATTCAATGCATTTTCATTTATATTTCCATAGAAAATTTTTTTTATTAATGTTCTAATGAAAATATTATACTGAATTCTGCTTGAAACTAAGCCAACATTAGATGAAAATATTGCAATATTCTCTTGCATTGAAGGGAGAATAATGAAAAATGAAAAGTAATTAAATTTGGATAACCATAACCATTAATAAAAAAAAGTACCTCATTCGCGACGTCCATCGCCTCTCCAGATGCAGATTCAGCTGCCCCTCGTTTGAGAATGAGAGGAGGTGCTTCGACAGCATCATCCAACTCATCTTCATTGAGGGCTACATCCTCAGTCAGGACTGCGATGTCATCCATGCTGTTAATGTTCAGAACAAAACCATCCCCACGACGATCAACTCGACCTTTAATGGTCATTTTGATTCCCTCGATTAAATCTTCTCTCGGGATGTATGTTACCACGTGAATGGTCATGCGATGAACCCTTGTACAAAACATGCCACATCCATAACTTGAACCACTTACCGTGGTAATGCTTCTGAATGGCTCTTTGAGCCATCCAGTGATCTGGACTGGCCCGCGAGCAGCACAAACGTTCTTCATCTCAATTTTTTCATAGGAGATGACCTTCGACCTTCCATTGTCAGCTCCATTCGTAATGTTAAATGTGCCAAGGATGTCGAAGGTGCTCCCACGTCCAAATTGAAATTCTTTGTCGCTCACAGTGTCCGTTGATCGCCGATACTGTGGATTGGCCGCTTTAATAATTCCTCCAGTGATTTTTATTATCTAAAAAGTAAAATTTCAAATTTTGAATATATTCTCATAGATATTCATACAGATATCCGCATAGATATTCATATAGATATTCATTTTTTTCCAAAATAGAAAACTGAACTGGGCATTTATGTTATTTATTCGTTGATATTTTTTTTCCCTCAAGGTTCCCTACAAATAAATAACGTACGTTCTTACGTTCATTTGTTTGCAACGAACCTATCGGGAAATATACGATAATTTCGGAGCTCTTGTGGTATTATATGCGATAATTTTTTTATAATTCTGCGGGTAGGCTATATATAAAAAAAACAAACGATAACTTAACCAAATAAACCTCTCTTCATTTCATGGCACAATTCTCCCGAGTGGAAATTATGATCAGGTCCAAACCAGGATTGGATCAAGTTGCGCCTGATGTTAGATCAGAAAATGACATGATGACTTGATCAAGCCCTGATCAGTAGTGTAACGGCGTTTTAAATCAAGACTTGATCAAGTCAACCTTATTTCAATCTGATGATGCGAATAAACAATCATTATTAGCTGAAAACAAAAAATAATTCAATTTTTTCACTACGGTTAATCTATCTTAATGGATATCTTTCATTGTTAACAGTGAAAAACGACATGTGATTTTACCGACGCTGGGGCTCGAACCTGCGATGTTCCGATTATCAGTCCTATGCCCGACCGACTAGGCTAACCGAATCTTATGATTAAGTCAACTCTATTTTGCCTATACCATCTCTATCGAGGTATCCGTTAACTTTGTAATTATTTCCGGATGTGCGCGTATATTTTACAAGATTTTTTCGGTCAGGATTCAATTCCGTTGATGACAAAGATTTAAATAGTAATATAATAATAATGAGCAAATCGAAGTTAGAGAACTATTTTCCTCTTCAAAATAATTTACTTATAAATTTACTACGTCTACACATATTTACACAAAAAAAACACTTGAATAAACTACATTATATACCTGATTCATAATGGTCTAGCTTTAGCTTCTCATGTATTTAATGTAGTCTGTAGTTTTCGAGATCTGGACGATTGGATCCAAACTTAATCAGAATCATCCGATCAGACTAAGCTTAGACTGATTGGATGAGAACCTGATTCGGTTCTACCTGGGCTATTTATGTTCCGATGAACTGGATCCAAATTTGATCAGTTTCCCATCAATATCACGTGATCAGACTCAGATCAAGATGATCAGATCAAAACCTGATCATAATTCATCTTAGGTAGTTCGGAACAGGGTCACTTGATCAAAACTTGATCAGTTCCTCATCAGGCATGGCCTGATCAGCCAAACCTGACGAATACCGGATCAAATACTGATCCAACATCAGAGCGGCCTGAGGAAATTTCCACTCGGGCTCTTTGCCGAAATTTGGATAGGAAAAATAATCTCCTGAATACCACTCGAGCTTCAACATTATCGAGTATTTCCCTCTAGGTTCCCTGCATACAAACGAAGTCGTCAAATTTTTCAGGAAAAATCATTTTCCTGAAAATTTGACGATTTTTTAACCTGAAAAACTTGACTCCTTCATTTGTTTGCAACGAATCTATCGGGAAATACTCGATAATTTTGAAGCTCTTGTGGTATTATATGTGACAATTTCACTTTTTTTCTTTTTGCATGGAAATCACTGTACCTGATACATCTTGATCTCATCATTATATTTGAGAGCATCATCCCCCCAGCAAAGTATGCGAACCCTTCTGCCATCATTGTTATTTAAAATGCACTTGTAAATCCACTTAGATGGAGATTTTGGCAACTCCCTCAGGCCTTCAATGCAGTCGACGTAGCCGATGATTTTCCCAAGAAAAAAAATGACATTAGTCTCCGAAGTCGTGTCAATGATAGGTTATGATAAATGCATAATAAATTTTTGAAATATGCCCATTTTAAAAAAATAATAATAAGAATACTTACATGAGTGTAGCTCCAACATTGAAATGATCAATGGCTCTGTTGCTCGTATATTTAATAGGTGGAGATGTCATGATGTTTCACGATTATAAATTATCTCCTTTTTATTATAGGATAAAAACACTTAAACACGTTGCCAAATGTGATGGTTTTTACCGGTTCATTTGTTCCAGTCCAATGTGCGACTAATATAATCGACAGATGTCGCTTCGGTTTCTGTCTTACGCTTACGCATTTTCGAGATATTTCTTCGAGAAATATCGATATCGATCTGTACACGGGTGTCCTTTTTATAATAGGATGGTGTAATTCTATCGGCCAAGATTTGGATGGGAAAAATAATCCCCCGAATACCACTCGAACTTCGAAATTATCTGATATTTCCCTCAAGGTTCCCTACAAACAAATAAGCTTGTCAAGTTTTCCAGAAAAATCACTCGCCCTTCGCGCTCGTGATTTTGAAACTGGAAAACTTGACACGTTCATTTGTTTGCAACGAACCTATCGGGAAATATCCGATAATTTCGGAGCTCTTGTGGTATTATATGCGATAATTTTTTGAATATTTTGGTGAACAAACGACACTTAACCAAATAAACCTCTTTTCATGTCATGGCACAATTCTCTTGGCCGAAATTTGGATAGGAAAAATAATCCCCTGAATACCACTCGAGCTTCAAAATTATAGAATATTTCCCTCTAGGTTCCCTGCATACAAATGAAGTCGTCAAGTTTTTCAGGAAAAATCACTCGTGCTTCGCACTCGTGATTTTTTAGCCTGAAAAACTTGACTCCTTCATTTGTTTGCAACGAATCTATCGGGAAATATTCGATAATTTTGAACCACTTGTGGTATTATATGTGAAAATTTTCCAATTGAATAACCCCTAGCGGCCATACCTTAAATGAAATTTCTTCCAATAAAGACTAATCCGCTGCAAAATTCCTCAACATTCTAGACCCTATGTGTTGTCTTTTTATGCATGAAAAAGGACGAGGTTATTTTGTATTGTATATTTTTGATCGTTCAACGATTCGGATGAGCGGATGGAGAAAAACATGTTTTTTTTAACATCTGTTTGGATAAACCCCCCGGTGACTTTCGGTTAGAAAATTCCTCATTTAACAACGCCACTTCCTTTAAAATTATGCTCAAACTCATGCAGTCCCATACTTCACTCCCATCCATAGCTCTTTATAATAAAAAAACTCCCTTGATACTCTCTCCAACTCAATCCCTTACAAGCCGGGCTTTTATGACGAGAAAATTTCCCATATTTCCGGAGAAGGTTGCCGATGTCTTCTCCAAAACAAGCATGCATTTTTTATGGCTAATCTTTTCCTTTGGCCAACACCTCCAAAAAGGGGACAAGACCTTCTCAAGAACAGGAAGATTGAAGTGACCAAGTCAGTCGAATAGTATCAAGTGAACGAACAACTTCACTTCGTAATCCTCACGCTCATCTGGGTCCCTCCATTTTAATCGAAATTTAAACATTTGAGGAATCAACATAAAATAAAATCATTGTAGTATTCAGAATCTAAATTTATAGTGCTGTTTTGTGTTTTTGATTGTAATAACATTCAATGTAAAATAAAGTTAAGTAAAGTGACAGTTTCCAATTTTATTCGTTTTTTATTCTTTCAAGTGAAGTTAATTCATTAGCTTGAAAAGTGCACAGGATAGTCTAATTAATTTCACGTACATCCAACGACACATGTCTCAAAACCTTCCCCTCCATTTTTTCCGCAGATCCTCACACCCATAAAACTGAGGATTCCTTTAATTTTAAGTTCTAATTTGTCAACTAGCAAGGTAGTCACTCCGAGCTGGAAAAATTCTCTGTCAACTCGGCTGTTAGGTAAGTAGTGTTTCGCGATTAACAAATCAGTTTATTTTAAGAATAAATCTGTGTTCAAAATTTATTTATTGAGAATCTAACAACAGCGTTGACGATCTCCATGACGGGTTGAAGATCGAGTCAGTTCTCCTAACAACGAGGGCGAGGGCCGATTAGAACACCTCTATATATTATTCAAATGATACCTACTCTTAATTTACCATAATTATTGTTAAAACACCTCACTATAATTCATGGGCAATTATATTCATCAAAGACGAGTGTGCAACGAATTTATTTCGAAAATTAAGCTTTTTAGTGAAGGTTTTTACTACAATAAGTTCTAAACTGACTCTTAGCGTGTTGGATTTTGGGGTTTTGCCCACAACAAAATTCACCCTGCTATAAAATAATTTAATATACAGAAAATATTTAGTAGTCTACTTTTATGAGCCCCTCCTCCATTGAATAATGAAAGGGGAATCCCCATGAGGATTATCCGCTATAGTTTTCCCCAATTACGTCTGGTGACCAGAAAGAACCAGGATGGGTGCAAGGGTGTAGCGGAACTAGGTTTCTGCACTACATATAATTTAAACGTTCGTTTAACGAAAATAATACGTCGTTTATTAAATATTATAATTAACTATACACAGTGTGTCGCGTGCCGAATATAATATTACTGGTCTCTTTCGAGCACACGATTGCCGGTTGTCGGCAAGTAATTTGCCGAGAGTAGGGATAATTGCGTGAGGACTTTTGCCGATCGGACTACAATAACATTGTAGGAGTGAGACAGAAGGTATCGTCTCGTCTCATTCCGACAGTGTTGGAATGTAGCTAGCGCTACAAGGGGAGGGAGCCCTATTGCCCGCTGAGGTTGAGTGTGAACTCTGGGCCTCACGAGATTTAGTTAGCTACCCAGCTAGCCAAAATCCGACTTGCTGCCTTGTCACTGTCGACAAAAATTGCTGACCCACTGTCCTGGCACTGTCGACAGTGGCAAAGTAGAAAGATCGACAGTACATCGACACTAGTAAGCGGATTAATTTCGAGGGTCGTTTTTTATGGGGCCCCATTAGACCTCTCTTACGAGCCAGGCTCGATGACTCAGAAGGGATGGTAGACCCTTTTTTGAGAGATCCACGGTAGATGACACTACCGTGAATTTCGATGGACCAGTAGATGGCAGTAGGTTGGGGGATGGTGGGGAAAAAATTGGGGTCCGTTTTTCATTTAGCAAAATTCTTACAAAGGTTATGAAACAGGGCTGCTAAATGAGTTAGATGAATAGAAAAAGAAAAACAGTATGACGAGGGAAGAACAATGGATGAGGAATCATTGGAAAAATCGCCAATACCCCTGCGTCCATCCGTTTACTTAAGCAGCCCGCCTGCAACTAACGCTCTGGTGTATCGACCGCCGGCGACCAGAACGTGGAGATTCGAAAAATTGACCCTACGTCATCTACTGGAAGGTTTTCAGAGCAAAAGGTCATAAAGCAATAGTAGTGAAAGGCTTATGAGGGGCCTAAGGATGGACCCTTTGACAACGATACTTTTTTTTTATTCTCCCTCATAATCACCCAACGACAGCGCTGGCTAGCTGGGTAGTATAGTTCATAGTAAACATTCATAGTGTTTACTGCCTCTTGAGTGAATAGTGATATTTTAAGTGATAATCTGATATAACTAAAATTTAAAACAGTGTGTATTGTTTTCTACCCCATAATCCAGTATAGCGCATTCGATTCTGATGATTTTTCATTGACTTGTGAGCGTTCTCAGCGAAAAAATAATTTAAAGGTTTCGCTCGAGACGGTGACTCCAGTATGATATTTCAAAGTGCTAGGGAAACTCTACAGAGATATTATTGAGAGTGCTTGGTATGTGTGGACAGACGTTAATGGTCTGTCCATAGTTGTGTTTAATCCATGTCAGTATTTTATAGTTTTTTTTCTCTGAACAGTACCGAAATGTTTAGAATAGTTTTAATAAACAGAATGAGACAAGGAACAGAAAGGAGTGAATAACCAAGGACCTCTTATCAAATGGGTCTGGAGTGTGAAAACTTTAGTCACGAAGAATCAGTTGCTCTGGAGATATCACGAGAGAAAGATATAACTTCTGCGTGCGATGAAGAAAAGATTAAACTTCATAGTCAAATCGTTTTGATACTATTTAGATAATCTCTATCTCTAATCCAATAGATATCTTGCATTATTTTCATATCAATATGAAAGTTTCCAACTTTTAACTCTATTTTTAGAGCACAATTCTGTTTCAGGTAAAAATATAGTTAACTCTCCCTAATTTCACTCCGGAATTATCCAACTATCACAATTTTTCATTGCCTTAGGCTGGGTTTTAACAAGAAAATGCAATTGAACTTGCGAAGTCATCAAGTTAATTTAACAAAAAATAAAGCCATCAAGTTTTTCTAGAAAAATTACTCGCGTTTCGCGCTCGTGATTTTCTTATCTGAAGGCCTGGACTCTTTCAGTTGTTTGCAAGTAATCTATCGGGAAATGCCCGATAAATTTTGAAGCTCTTGTCATATTATAAATGATAATTTTTACAATGATTCCAAATTTATACATCCAATCGCGAAAACGTGTGATGCACTAAAGTATCGTCATTCGCACCTGGCGACCCAGTCATGATATTTTGGAAACTCGTAAATGACTTGGCAGGATATCGCATTGCACACAAACACCTCAATTGACACATACATAGTTTCCTTCAAATCCGAGCTGGCGTCCATCACTCGTTGACCTACGAAGCAATCGGCAAATAGATGTATAATCTGAGTTATGAGATTAACAACGAATTTCGCCATTTTTTTCCAATTATCCATACTGTTCACTATCTAATATTGTTCGAGTGTGAGTATTTCAAGCGACATTATTAAAAAACAACGATTTCAAGAGATTTCATTACCTGTACACCAGTTATACTGATTAAGATCATGTTAAGGCCAACGATGCCGAGGAAAGACCAGAGGTAAATATCTCTGACATTTTCTGCAAACCTGTTTATTGGAATTTTATTATCAATCGCGTCCTACGATATCATCAAATTGTCACCACATACTCTATTGCCCGACCGTGAATCATTGCACAACGTTTCATGTACTCATAACATTCGTCATCGTTTGTAGAATCATCACGTGGTGGGAGATGGTCAATTGCATATCTGGAACAAGAAAAAATTGCTTTGAGAGGTGCGTGCTTGAACAGAGATAATTATTCAGTGAAAATTACGTAGAAGTTTCGTAATCCGGAAGCGAGAATACAGGACCGATAAAAATTGAGGAAAGTTTGGTCATTTTTACGGAGCTTTCCGTAGGTTTTTCAAAATCGTTTGTAGTTTTTATCAGACCATAGTTCCTGGAGTCTCCCCAGGTGCGATTGGACGATGGAATGAAGATTGAATGAAGCTTGTTTGAGAATTCACCAAGATGGATGGAGCCAAAATTCTCAAGGTGGAACCAAGCTTCGATGAAGTTCCATTGTAGGTTATCAAAAAAACCATTGTAGGTCAAAATACATCCCTCTAGTAACCTGGCTATTGAGCGAATCCTTGCTTCCATATGACAAATATAGATTTCAGACTGGAATATCCAGCTTCGATCGAGGCTTCGCCGACCATTCTCGATCAATCCTTCGAATTGTCGGATAATTCCCCAATAATTAACTACCATCAATAACTCCTTAAAGTCTTTTAGTGGAATATAATTGGCTACAGTGAGGTATGTTATTTATGAACCTGAATTGAGTGTTGAGGCGTGATGTTCAAGTCTTTCTTGATTTTTCTTCGTATTAGAGCTATGAAAATTATTACTGGGTAATTTCGCCTCATCTGTCCCTCAATTTTCGCCACTTGGTTCCCATAATGCGCGCTATATGCCATATTTTTCCTTCTTCGCATTTTTCCTCCTAAAACCATTTTCAAAATACTAAAAATTGCTAGTCCTATCACTACATTCCTAGTCCCCATGGCCATCGCCAGCGTTTCGGGGGACCTTGACCCGACTCGAACTTTATGAGCCCCAATATTTCTAATACTATATTTCCAGTACTCCTTTACTCCGGGAATTCCCCAATTTCACAGTGGCGAGCCAATCACAGCGTTTCTCTCTAGATTTTATTGACACATAAAAGCTGCTACTTGCCCATTTTTCAGTCAGTTACAACTGTATCATCGTGCATACTGCACAAATCATGATTCACTAAATATATTTTCTGTTTGATTAAGAAATGTTGTGTTTTCAGTTTTAACTAATTCACCTTAATATCCGGACAAAGTATTCGCGGCGTTCGGAAGTATCTTTCAATTAATACACTGGGAGAAAAGTCTGTGAAAAATTACAACAGTAAACGGCACTATAAAATTACAACGTCTATCATTTTTTATTTGATGTTAAATGAAAAATTGATGGAAACCTTTGTAAAATTCCAATCTAGGTCACTTCATTTTATTGGGCCTTCTTACTGTGCCTTCTTATTGTGCCATACAGCAATTTTTCGGTAAATCATTATGATTGGTTAGCGATGAGCACCGAACATAGTCGATTACTCCCAACGTTGGGCTTGGTCATGAGAAATTCAAATTTTGAATTTTTACGAGGCCGCTATAAAAATTTCCCTGAGCAGATAAAGAAATTCTACTAGACGGCATAGTAATTTTTCGCAGGTCTGCAGTTTGCTCCGAGATTGTGAGCCAGCACAATAATTTTTATCGGAATGACACTATAAAAATTTTCATATTTTTCGCTCCATATAAAAATTATATGGGCTGCACGGAAGATTTACGTCTGAGTGTGAATCAGTCTTAGATTCGACAATAAAATCAAGCTTCGTACAATCATGAGCCCTCTATCCTGGAGTAATACGGTTCTTTCAAGATTGAATTACGATTCGAAGGAAAATATACCGCTCCAGTTGAATTAATATAAGAATCAACGATGAAAGCAAGATTCCAGCTTCCACGCTGGGTCTCCCAAGCTCGATCTACACAATTCTGGATCTACCTTTATTGGAGCTGACATTTCGAATGTTTGTCAAAAATTAATTTTCGGATAGAATGCATAGGTCTTTGTACGATTAGTATTTGGTTTATTCTAGTGTTTCCACTTAAGAGTAGAAAACATTTTTGTGAGAGAAAATTTTAGGAAGTTTGGGGGTGATGTGTATGCTCTGTTTTCCTAAATGTATACAGAGGTGTATGAGTGGGACCATTGTTGATGAGAGACATCAGTTCCAGGGTGTTGTATCCCTTTAGTCTTTTAGTTAGGTCCTCTAAGGAAACGAAGCAGAGCGATTGTGCCTTTCCAGCGTATAAAATAAAAGAATTAAAACGGGATACACACGTCTGATCATTTATCCCATTTCCAATAACCTTGTTTCTATGCTCAGGATGGACATTTCTCACCTGGGTCACTCGGGAATTACGGAACTTATGTGTAACTTTTATTGAACTATTTCTCTATGTGTGCAATTTAATCAGTCATATTTTACGTCACCCCAATCCCTTGAGTAACCCATTTGCATGCTCAGAAAATGTGAACATTATTAGGTCAGTCGAACCAATGACTGTCAAACGTGTCAAAATACCAAATGATGTTGCACACCAGAGCTGATAATACCATGTGTCCACATTGATGGGGCCGAATTCAAAAGGCATAGAAAATCGCTTTGGTAATGTGACGTTAGGATACAGAAGATGAACCGTCAATCTCTCCTGTAATGGTTCAGTTATGTAACTCACACAACTAAACCACATGGCCACTGAATAAACTTATGATTAGTTACATATCAATGGTGAATTACTATGGTAATTATCAGGATAGATAACTCACTCATATATATCTTCACAAATTTCCGTCCAAAAGCGCTGTAATCATGGAGAATATGGAGTCCATTATTTTTCGGGAGAACAGTCCAGTTACATTTTATTTTTTCAAAAAGCTCAATCATCTAAACATTGAATGAGCAATTGACAATTGTATTATCATTAAACTAAGCAATAAATGAAGGAGCTGATCACTAAATACGTTTTCAGCAATCACATGCAAATTGCACTGTTTTGGTCCCAAATTTCTGATTTTTAGTGATTCGTTGAATCTAAATATTATTAAAATCTACAAAAAACTATGGACATAACCAAAAATTATACAAAATCGTGAGTTCAAACTCGTAATGAGAAATTGAGGACACCGTTCAAGAAATTATCTTCACCGTTTTTAAATTCACTAACGAAGTGGTAACACGAGATAAGTTAGTTCATCTCTAAGTTGAATTTTTTAGCGATATCTCTGAAGCTAAAAGGGAGAGCCGAATTTTTGTAATGACATTTGTTGTAGTACTCAATTCGCTCCATAAAAAAAGGATTGTTTGTTGAGGAGCGTGGATGTTGAGTGGTCGCGGGTCGGCAAATTAGAAAATTGTGTCGGAAAAAGGAGATCAAATGAGTACGAAAATCGAGGTATAAAACCCGTCGCGTTTACTTATCACTTGTCCCAAAAAATGCAACATGTACAAAGTCGTCTGAGTGATCGTTGAATAAAGTTAAATTGTGTTGAATCAATTCGATGTTAAACAACCATCACGTTAATTAATTAGCGTTAGACAAGCCCACATGAATTCGTTGATGATTGAGTCTCTATAATTGTTAAAAGAAAGTTGAGATGCGTTAGGGGGTCCCCAGTTCGTTGATAAGACCTGTTCTTACGATTTTCCTACGCGATCGGTTCGACGACTCGATTCTTTTCGGGGTAGTAAGTCCCGAATTATTCTTCTTGGCTGGAACGGCGGTTAATCGGATGACTGCGATGAGACGTGAACCATCACAGTTTTGGGCGGGATAAATTAACTGAAGTAAACGCACTTTTCACTATATTTATTTATTCACAAAGTTATTCAATAATATATACTTGTCACGTATCAATTAACTTATTTAAACACTACTGTATTAATATACAAATAGCGATGCAAGGGGTCGTACACACTAGCAGAGCGACGGGTCTTGTTAGTGGCAGAAAATTTGAAGACAGAGCTAGGTCTTGTCCTTTTTAATGTTCGGTTCTTACTGTCGTAGTCCTTTTTTCGAACTTGAGACTTGCATTAAAAATTATATCAAGGGAGGAAGGGGAATTCTATAACTATTGGTCTAAAAGGTCGACACCTCTCGTGTCATTGGTCAAAGATTGTCGGGGGAGTTAGCCCATTTGTCACTTCTTCTATACGGTTCCAAATTCCTGGGGCTTCCGCGCAAACCGTTGAGCCTAATTGTGGAAAAATTCCTCAATTACTTAATGATACGGAGGGTCGACAGTTTATAGTTGGACTCCGGAAAAGTGCTATAAATGGCAAAAACTAGAAAACGTGTTTCCTAGAGTCCCTTGAGGATTAAAATAATAGAAGTGACCGTGTACCCTAACAATTAACTTGTAGAGTTTTACTGACAAAATCTCTATGCCTTATTTCTAAATTGAGGCCCGAACAAGACCGACGGTCACCGATCCAATGAACCCCGGAAGTGTCCGAAAATCATTAATCAACTTTTTCTTGCCTGAAGGGGCGGATATGGGGTATATAAATGAATATAAAATACAGTGGATTTCACTTTGACTTTTTCTCTATTCGAAATGGCATGAGGACGACACGTCTGTTCTCTACGGATCTCTAGACGGGACTAAAAACTCATCACAAAGCCTAAAAGAATATTCGTCATCTAAATAAAAGAACTCTCTGTTCTTTCTCCCTATGAAATCTTTATTTATGTTTATATAAACACTCGGGTGACACTTCGGCGCCATCGACGTTGATTCACTTTTGTAACCGTCATTTCTCTTTTAATTAATTCTATTTATGAACTTGACTTAATAATCCAATAAAGAGTCTAATTAAATTTTTCCTGTCTCTCCTAGACTTCGAGATATTCATAAAAAACTGTTCACCAATCAAAAGTCACTTATCTCGTTTTCTCCACTTCGCTCCGAAATTGAAAAGCGATCAGCCTCCCACGATAAATGATTAGATAAGCACAACTTACCACATTATAATGATAACAATTATTCGCGTATTTGGTCACCAATACTAAATCTGTGACGAAAGGAACGCTGCAATCCAAAACCACCTCCATATTGTGCCGATTTACCCAAAACGCTGATATCTTCAACAGCATTAAATAGCTACAAAATCCTACAAGTAGAAAGACAAATACATTTTTTTGACAATACCTGTACTGTCAGCATCATGCTGAGAATAGAAAATGTAATAATAGCCATTGTAATGTGTCTTCTCATGGATTGATAAGGCCATTGACCCATAAAAGTCGTCACGTCTTTCATCATTTTGTAATAGGGGTGGTTCCAAAATTTGCCACCGTCAGCCATTTCTGGAAACTCGTATCAATTCAACTGATCCACAGCAAAATGAACATCAGCTTGATCGAAATTAATTTAAAAATACTGATGGAAAAATGACTTTCACCAAGAATTATTGATAGGACCAGCAGTTAAGAGTTCATGTTTAAATCTCTTCCTCCGCTAAACATATCACGTACTAGCGGCTGCGTTGAGGTTTAGGCCCGTCTAAGAATCAGCGATGAATTAACTATTGGCTGGCGGGGTGGAAAAGAAAGAGCAATGTGTGATTGACAGTGATGCAGTGAATTTTTTAAATACTTCACGAGAAGTACGATTTTTATTTCATGGCAAATTGATCAGCAATTGATTTTCACACCTTTCAATAATCAAAATGAGAAGAACGACTTTACGGCGCCGACCGGGAGTTACTCGAGACAAGGAAAATAGGAATAGAATGGAAAATAGTATTCAAAAGTATAAAGAGAATTAAATCCTTAGCACAGAGGGTACTACGGTAGTGGGTTTTCTTCTAGAATCGAATTATTTGATAATCCTGAAGTTAGCAGAAGTAGTATATTTCGATACAAGTGCAACGGGGTGTTTTGACTCGTGTGATTGGCAGTCCTCGGCTTGGCCTCGGGCCGCCAACTTCACACTCGTTACCACTCCGTCGCACTTGTATCGAAATATAGTATTTGTTAGTAATGTTACGTTCAGCGAGGGGTGAACTGTTCCATTTGTCGTTTACTAGTAAACGAAAAGCCGTTTCGCTTACAAACCTTGACTTGACGTTTACAAATAAACGAAAAACCCCTTTTCCACACTGGCTGAATGTAGCAGTAGTGACAAAATTGTATTTTTCAGGCCTAGCCCGGAAAAAATGATTCTGATGAATGTAGTTTTTTAGTTCGAGCCGCATGCGAAGCTTAATCACTTTCTTACCCGTGATTATGATTTTATTTGAGGCCATTACCACCGAAAATGCATTTCTAATCGAGTGAAGTGAGGTGAGAGATGGGGAAAACTTTGATTACCCCGAGGGAAAAATTAATTTGACCAAATATCCACTTACTTCAGGGAAATATTTATTTTTTCAATCCTTTATTTCTGAAATGGAGCAACTCCCTGACAATTCTGGTTACGGTTGAATTAAGTGAATTCTATGGCTCTAGGCCATCATCATGTTATTCATAACATCGAGTGAACTCCGGCAATAATTATGAGCATTAAATCCCTCAAGACAATCGGAACCTCAGAAAAACATAATAATTATTAATAGAGTTCATTCAGGGTTACGTACAAAATACTCATCTTCTAGCGTAATATGATCATCGTCTTTTAAACCTAACTGATTACATCGGAGCAATACAATTTTCCAAAAATAAATATTTTCTGAAGGAGATGAATATGTGGCACACATAATTTTTTATCTCCGTTTATGTTCAGTTACCATGATATCTCGCATATATATTGAAATTTATTAATTCTAGACGTATTATTATTACCCAAACGATTGACCTTCAGTCATCGATTCCAAGTCCTAGAGCAAATTGACGAAAAAATGTATTGTTTCAGTTCTAAAATTGAGAAGAGATGCGGTGCAGCTGTTAGACTGCAATACTCGTAAGCTCATGAGCACCTCTCATAGCCCCCATCCTCATTCTTCGAGTTCATGGTTGTACTTCCTACATAAAAGTGGACGCCGAGGGCTATTCAACCCAGAGTATCTTCATGGCCGCTTGGTCTTTGATTTGGCCTGTGACATCGTAAACCTGGGCCTCTTCTAGGAATTTGTCCATGATCATGAGCTGAGTGTCCTAGTGAACATTTTTTCAGTAAAACAGTCACTAATAATACTATATGGTCATCAAGCGATTCGTCATTACAATACAGTTGAAAAAATTGTAACAGCATATTGTATCTAAAACACCACTATTTTATCGAATATTTTTGATTCATATCGGCCAACGGTAGTGAAAGAGACCAATAAATATTTCATACATCTCATTGCATTGCCAAAAAAACCGTGAAATAAGATGCCGCTGTTTTTAGGACCTGTAATAATTTGACAATAGAACAACATTATCCCCTTTATAATATCCTGAAAGGAATGTAACTCCACAAACTCTGTTCACGGAAAGGATTTATGGTCTTACCACAGCAAAGGTATTCATGCCCATAATGATCACCTTTCCAGCCGTCAATACAACAGGATTTTGAGCCCTCAGAAGCATCAACGGTATTAACTTCTGGGTCTTTATCGAAGCATCATACCACTTTGCGTTTGTTCTGAAATTTACCAGAATAATTCGTAGGTAGATATGATGTGTATTTTTTGGAAATCCAAAAACGTAAATGCACGCACATATGCAGTGAAATAAGATATTTCGAAACAAGTACGACGAGGTAGGAACGAGTGTGAAGTTGGTGGCCCGAGGCGAAGCCGAGAGTGGCGAATCACGGGATTAAAAATATCCCGTCGCACGTGTATCCGAACTATAATTTTGGTTAGTGATGTTACGTTCAGCGAGTGGCGAACTTTTGCCATTTGTCGTTTACTAGGAAATAAAAAGTCTTTTTTGTCACTGCTCCTACATTCAGCCCGTGTCGAAAAGTGCTTTTACATTTACTTGTAAACGAAAAGTCAAAACTTGTAAACGAAAAAACCTTTCGTTTACTAGTTAACGGAAAATGGTACAATTTGCCATTCGCTGAACGTAATATTACTAACAAAAAGTATGGTGCGGATACACGCGCTATGGGATATTTTTGTTGAATCAATTAGTTCGGGATCACTAAAACTAATATTAAAAGTTTATTAAGACTTCTCTAATAAAACACTTTACTTTACTTTTACTTTTATGAATCTCGATCCATGAGCCCAAATAAGATTGACTGAAGTAGAGGCTCAGTTTAGGGGGTTTGAGTGACGCCAGCGGCATCGTAGTACGTCACCCCAGAAGAGGCAGGGCACCACACGCAATGTTATGGTGTCTGCCCTTTAGCCGACTCAACAATTCCTCAGTTACTCAGTAACCGTCCCGGTGACAGACGGACTAGTTAAAAATGGAGGTGTAGTCCTCTGCGTCACCGAAGTGCTTTATTTCCATTCAAAGTAGATAACATTAGGATGAGCAGAAAGGAAGATAAGAGGATGCTTCATTTAAAATGAAGGAGATAAGGAAGGCGTCATTCCAAACCCTACTACCGGGTTCGGTTCTACCATTATCTTTTCAACTTTTTGACAGAATAATTGAATGGTTACTTGATTCACGGTTTTAAAGAAACTCTGAAAATGAGCATTTTGTGTTGTAAGATAGGGATTAAGAATTATTTATAATTAAAAATGAGCAGACACCCCAGCATTGCGTGTGGTGCTCTGCCTCTCCTGGGATGAGATACTACGATGCCACTGGTGTCACTCAAGCCCCCAGAACTGAACCTCTACTTCAGTCCATCCTCTTTGTATGAGCCCATGGCCCGCAACGCCATCGAGTGACAACACTATATTTTCATCGCTATTCCAATGTGATTCTAATTCTAGGAATTACAATAGTTTTAACTCGTGTGATTGGCACTCCACACTCGTTACCACCCCGTCGCACTTGTATCGAAATATACTATTAATTTACAAGGAAACGAAAAGGCACTTTTTGACACGGGCTGAACGTAGCAGCAGTGACAAAAAATATATAAAAAATTAAAGCGAATATAGAACTATAGGAAAAGACCATATGAAAAAATCAGTTGGATGTTCATGTACAATACGGACACCTTCTGACCACAAAATCTACATTTTGGAGATTTCTAAAATTCTAGGGTGATCCTCTCATTGTGCTCGAAAGTGTTCAATCATCGGTTCGTACCCCAGTCGCGATATTAAGGGAACTTGTAAAGTGTCTCGCAGGGTACCGTTTTGCACACAATCACCGCAATTTGGGCATACATAGTCTCCTTCAAGTTGGAACTGGCGTCCATCACCCGTTGAGCTACGAAGCACTCGACAAAGAGATGTAGCATCTGAGTTATGATATTAATAACGAATTTCGTCATTTTTTTCCAGTTAGCCATACTATTCACTATCTAATATTGTTCGATTGAGAATGGTTCCAGTCAAAGTGTCAGAAATCAGAAATTACAATTTAATTACTATACCTGTACACCAGTTATACTAATTAAGGTCATATTAAGTCCAATTATTCCGAAGAAAGACCAGAGGTACATGTCTCTAACGTGTTCTGCAAAACTGTTCATTGGAATTTTATTATCAACGCAGAACCGTACTATCATCAGATAATTGTGACATACTCTATTGCTCGGCTATGAATCATGGCACAGCGTTTCATATACTCATAACATTCCTCCTCACTTGTACATCCATCGTGCGATGGCAAATGCTCAATTGCATATCTAAAATAAAAAATTTACCTTGAGATTGGTAGTGCTTGTTAATCGCTCTTCCCGTAGTCAAGTGGTAAAACGAGATAAATTGACTTGTCTCCGAGTTGGGTTGGCGAACGATATCTCCGCATCTAAGAGAGATGGCGGAATCTTTGTCATGACATTGTTTGAATCGTAATCTATTTTAGCTAAGTTCAAGGTCGAGAAGCTCGGCCATTTACGAAAATCATCGGACTTTTTTGGGTTAGTCATCAGGTCTGGTATAGTCATCAAAACTCCACCCAAATCAGTCGAAGATTTATATTGAAGTGGTTCGTCGTGGGTCAGCCGTCAATCTAGTCGCCAATCGGAGGCGAGACGCTCTAGAAGCGAATTTGATTTTCTCCGCTCCCTCTCCGGGTAGCTTTCGATTCTCGAGAGCGTTATTCCTCAGGCTAGTCTGGCGTAGAACGCCGTGGTATAGAGCCAAGCTAAGTTTTTTCGATTTTTGCAATACCCGTTAACCCACCAAATATACCAGTCGGACGCTATTAATAATAAAGTAACATTAGGAGGATTAATAACGCGTTCACTGATTATTGACCTTCATCTCACAGAGTTTTCCTTCTCCTCACTGGTCAAACTGGATCGAAAACCCACGAGATCAATTGAATATATTAACAATCTAAAGTCAATGCCTTAACAAGTCAATCAGCGTCAGACAAGTTTAGTACATTAGCGTCAATTACCTCAGCGATGGAAATTCAACAAAAAAAAATCGTCAATTCAAATTGTAAATTCTACAAGTGATTCGACGGTATTAAACAAAATGTAATTAATCTGGATTAAGTATAATCAACATGGGGTAATGCATTACGCACATGGAGAGAAAAATCTGGCAATTTTTATAGTGTGATTCCGATAAAAATTTTTGTATACTTTCGGCGTAAACTGCAGGTCTGAGATAAATTACTATGCCATATAGTAAAATTTCTGTATCGGCTTAAGAAAGCTTCTATATCGGTTTTATAAAAATTGAGGTCTGATACGACATGTCCCATGACGAAGTTCAGCGTCGCCAATAATCGGCTATAGTCGGCGTTCACCGGTAACCAATCACAATGACTTGCCGAAAAATTGCTGTGTGGCACAATAAAAAGGCACAATAAGAGGAACAAATAAAATAAACTGCCCTAGATAGAACTTTTGCAAAGATTTCTATCAACTTTTCATTTAACTTGAAACAGAAAATGATACGCCTTGATATTTTATAGTGCTGTTTAGTAAATTTTACGAGGCCACATATCATTAATGATAAAGTTTGCGATATTGTAATCTGTACATCTAAGTATTCTAGCATTTTGCACCTCGATTCTAGTACCCGGCGCAGTAATTTTTCGCTCACTTTTCTCTCCAGTGACGAAAAGTTATCCCAACCCACTAATAACTTATCATAATTTCATACAAACGAACTTCAACAATTATTTCAACCTGACGACCCTCGATTTCAACAACCGTCCTAAAGCAAAATATTCACTAAACAATTATTTATCGTAACTCTCAATTCACTTCACTAAACAAATTCTAATGAAAATTCTGGTATCTTCCTTAGATTTTCAGATATTTATAAAAAAACTGGTGAATAGTCAGACTTGACTTATCTCGTGTTACCACTTCCCTACTAATTTCATTACTAATGTTTTACGTCACCCTAATCCCTTGAGTAATCCATTTGCATGCTCAGAGAATGTGAACATTATTACATCGCATGAACCAATGACTGTCAAACGCGTGAAAATACCAAATGATGTTGCACACCAGAGATAATAATACCATGTGTCCACGTCGATGGGACCGAATTCCAGTGGCATTGAAAATCGTTTTGCCAATGTAACATTGGGGTACAGCAGGTAAACGGTCAATCTCTCCTGCAAGGGTTCACTCACATAGCTTGCCCAACTTGCCCACATCGCAGCTGAAAATATTTCATATTAATCAGATATCAATCATAATACGGTCATAATCGAACTAGATGACTCACTCATGTAAAACTTAACGAATTTTTGTCCGAAGGCACTGTAATTATGGAGGCAATGAAGTCCATTATTTTTCGGAAGAATCGTCCAATTACATTTAATTTGTTCGAAAAGGTGAATCATCTAAAAAATAAAGGGACGAGTGAATGACTGGAATTGGTGATTGTATCATTAAAGTGAACGAGAAATTGAGAGGACAAATTGAGGAGTCGTTTACTCCTCGCAATGAATACTTGGAAAATCATAACTTGCCATGTTATAATGACAACAATTATTGGTGTACTTTACGAATATCATTAAATCTGCAACGAATGGAACACAACAGTCCAGAACCGTGTCAATATTGTGTCGATTTATCCAAAAGGCTGATAACTTTAACAACATCAAAAATGTAAAGAAAAACTGGCAGAGGAGAAAAGAACGAATTTTTCGATAGTACCTGTACTACAAGCATCATGCCAAGGATAGAAAATGTGACAATGGCAGAGAATATATGTCTTCTCGTTGATTGATAGGGCCATTGACCCAGAAAAGACGTCACGTCTTTCATCATTTTATAATAGTGATGATTCCAAAATTCATCAGCACCAGACATTTCTTAAAATTCGAATAGATTGAATAGAATAAACATTACCTGAATTGAACGGAAAAAATATTCATGAAGAAACAGAATATTTTACGGGGAATTGATAATGGGACTAGTCTTAAAATTCCATATCTAAAGTTCGTCCACGCAGTCTATGACGTACTAACATTTGCGTTGGGACATCAGACTTCCTAAGCATGATCGATAAATTAAATATTAACTCGCGGGCGTTGAGAAAAAAACCCACCTGCGATTGACAGTGATGAAATACATCTTTTAAATATTCTGCGAAAAGTTGAATTTTTACTTCATGGCAAATACTCAATTGATTTTCACGTCTTTTAATAATAAAAATGAGAAGGAGTGGAATTTACAGACTCTACGGCGCTGACTGAGCTATTTAACAATAATAAAATAAGAATAGAAGTAGAAATGAATAGAACGCAATATATTGTAGTATCGGGAATTTTTATATAGCTAGTAGTTTTGGGAAATATATTCTTAGACCGTAATGGTTGTATTTTGGAGTGGGATTAAGAATCGTAAGATCAAGTTCTTCCAAGTATAGCTATAAGATTTTATTGTAGACGTAAAAATAGGCGCTATGTGTGGAGAAACTTCGCGAGTAGACATAGATGGTACAGGGATGCGAGCCTGTACAATAGGAGTACCCAGAGAGTCATATTTTGTGGGTTGATGAGTGGCCCACAGATGTCAGGGGAAAATCGTTTCCAGCCAGCGAGGTCCAAAGATGCTTGGATCACGTGACGCTGCTAGTTCCAAGTTCGGAGTAGAAGGTAGCCTGAGTTGGCATCAGATAGTTAGAGTATAGACGAGGTGTGGAAAGACTGCCACCCTACGTGTTTTGTAAGAGTAGCGTATTGTTTAACGTAGAGTCAAATCGTGCGTTTATAATAATAACTTAAACGTAGTATTTTGAAAAGTTTAACAGTGTATAGTGATATAAATAAAAATATTTATCTGTTAAACGTTTGTGTTTGAATTATTGTGAGGTTCCGGGATGATTTTGGGCCGGATGGGATGGTGGGTGAGGAAGTTCCGGTGATGTAGAATAATTTGGCACTGGGTGTGATGAATGTCCGATTTATTTCCCTTTAAATAATTATACACAGTGTGCACTCCGAGGTGTTAAAAACTATTCTTTATTAATAGTGGACTGTAATTTCCGCCGTGTTTGATTTGCCGATCTAACCCCGTTGGTTATCCGATGGTAGCCAATAATTCCCCGGTGGAATTCCCGTAAGACACACCGTATGTCTTATCCGAATGCTAGATGATGGCGTACTGACCATCGTAACGATCCCGAGATCGATCGTGACCTCTCGTTACGATGGTCAAGGGTGATTGGCCGAGGTTATCCGGTTGGTCATCCTGAATTTGACCGCGGGATTTTGAACAGTTTGTGTCTTTGCGACAAACTCCCTTTCATCCACATATCTCACCATATTCTCTTTGAAAGTTCAATAGTTTCAATTAGATAAAATCACTCTTTAATTATTGAAATCTCTGCCACATGGATGTTTCAAGACGGTCATAGTTATAAGATGTATTTTCCTTATGGAAAACGTTAGACATATTATTGTCTATGTATTTCATTTGTATCAACCCAGGGTTGAGTTCGAGCTACCACATCAATATCACTCGAGATGTGATGTTTTCTCTGACGTCTCTCGAGGTGTTAGAACTGCATGAGAAGAAAGTTAATTGTTGAGGGAAACGAATAATCACTTGACACTGGGTGCTTCAAACACTATTTGCTATTTTTTATTGGATACGGCTTTGCGTACAATGTATACAAAAAAACTTATGACTTCACTCTAACTCAACTCCCAAAAACAAACTGAACTCTCCTCCAGTTTTCCTCGTGCGACAGACCCAAGTAAGAGTAGGGAAATTGCAATACAACAATTATTTTTTGTTTTCTCGGATTGGTGGGCCAAGAACCTTCGAACTCATTGGTGTGCTCTATTGATGGTGAAAGTAGAGAGGGTGTGGCTTGAAAAACGGCAGAAATTTGACATTTTTGAAGTCATAAATCTCTGGCCAGGTTCTTCTAGAAGTAGGTTCAGTATATGGGTACTAGTCAAAATTGGGGTGTTCTCCACTATAAAGGACAGGTTCGGAGGTTTTTGGTTTTCCCGCGATTTTAGGGTTGAGAGAAAAAAAAGGTGAATAATTGGACAGTCGCCTATGACAAATGAAAATTTTAGAGAATTTTACATACAATGCATATTGCATCATTGATTTTTTTTATTAGTTTAAAGTGCTGAAGCCCCAGAGTTGAGTTATTTACACTTTCTTCATTTCACAATTCATGTCCATTTTTTGAAATTACAATCTTTTCGATATTTACAGATCTCTTCGAGGTACTTATGGTCGGCAGCATCTGAAAATTTTTTCGTAGTCCATGATTTCGAGCAGTTGAATTTCGTATAATTAGTTATTCATTTTGTACGCTTCCAATGGTATCTTGGAGAATGCCATAGCGTGTGATCGAAATTTTGCTTTTCCGCATCCCAAGTATAACTGTAATCGATAATTATTCCAATCTTTGTCAGGAGGCAGCAAGACGTTAGTGATTAGCTTTGACTCGATTAACAATGACCATATCTTCTCTCTTCAGCTTGCGTTATTATAAAAACAACCTTGCCAGGTTATGATTTTCGGAAACCTTGCATGGCCTATTAATCTACTCTACTTGCATGATATCAAACACTTAGGCCATTACCCATGTTATGTCCTCCCTAGGTAACTAGGAGAATGGTGGCGCCAGGTGAGTAGTATTTAGCGCCAATCTTCGAATGTGGGTTCGTTAGCCGCTAAACCTCTAATGAGGACTCCATCGAAGTCTGTTTCTCCAGGTTGAGGGTAATTGAATTGTTGGGTAATTCAATAATAAAACAATAACACAACTGCTTAGAAGAGCACACTAACACTTTATTTGGTAAAAACTAACCGTAAATTGGATCCTTATACAAAAGTTATTCTAATAACTGATCCTAATTTAGCTCTTGAAAACTAATTGAACAGGCTAACGGAGAGAAGCTGCTAGCAGGAAAATTGTATTAATACTAACTTATTTCAACTTAAACTTCTAAGGGTTGGGTCCAGTAACCCCCACCAGTCCCCAAAAGTGGCGCACGCAAGTCCTCCTCTTGGAAGGTTTTAGATTTCTCCTTGTACAACAAACAATGAACAATGGATCCCACATGTGTCGAAGATGTAACCCAGAAAACCTTTAAAATAAGCAGTGCTCAAATTTCATGACTTGGGACCGTGACCGTTGACTTGATTTTTTGTCTTCAAGTTTCAGTTTTACAAAGAACGCCCTTTATCCAGAGTTTTGAGGGTAATAAATTAGATTAAAACTCAACAACTTGAGATTTATGCGCCTATATTCAAATTGGTAAAAGCAGGCAGGAACGTTTCCCAACTGAAGCCCGGATGGGTCATCCAACGAAGTCCAATCTAAATGACAATTGACAACTTGTTCATGTCAATGTTAATTGGGATGAGTGTTTATTTAATCTTTGATGACGAAAACACTGAGTGCTTCGAGAGAACACGTCAACTATTTATTCATTTAATAATATTACAAACTCTGAAACTATCCTTTTAGCTATGTCTGATCTCTAAAAAAGGATTCGTCGAAAACAAACACTGAACTGACTCGAATATTCAAAATTTCCCTATTTTGAAGTGAAACTCCTTTGCGCTCGTTAGGCTGTAATTCCAATATCGTATGTAACGAAAAAGCGACAGGAAAAGGGTGGGGCTGGCGCGCGTGGTGTAGTAGTAGCGCGTTCGGAGTAGGAACATGGCTCATTATGTTAATATCATGAAGAATAGTAATAAAATCTTTTTATTAATATCGGGATAGTTCACTGGAAATTACGGGTGGAATCCAGTGGCATCAAATGCTTTTTACGCATTTGAAAATCATGAAATCTCCGGTCTAACTTATCCTTCAGTAAAATGCCCAAATTTTAAGGGGTACGCAAATGAGAATTTCGTAATTTATTGAAATATATACTCTAATATGAATATTGGAGATTATTTTTCCTATCCAAATTTCAGCCAATAGAATTGCACCATTTGTTGATATTTTGTATAGCCTACCTCGAATTTCAGCGATTATTTTTCCCATCCAAATCTTGGCGAATAGGATTGCACCATTCGACGTTATTTTGTATAGCCAACACGGTATTTCAGCGGAAATTCTTGAAAATTTCACTGGAAATTTTTCATGTTGCCTATATAAAAAAAAAAACAAATGATGAAGTAACCCTCAATTGTATCTGACCTATTGGATGGCAATTCGTTGAAAATTATGTCTCATGGTGCAATTCTATCGGCCAAGATTTGGATGGGAAAAATAATCCCCCGAATACCACTCGAACTTCGAAATTATCTGATATTTCCCTCAAGGTTCCCTACAAACAAATAAGCTTGTCAAATTATCCAGAAAAATCACTCGCGCTCGTGATTTTTAAACAGGAAAACTTGACACGTTCATTTGTTTGCAACGAACCTATCGGGAAATATCCGATAATTTCGGAGCTCTCGTGGTATTATATGCGTTATGTGCTTTGGGCCGGGACACGGCATCCTTATGAGAGAAGCTACTAAAGATTCGGCCTAAAGACCCCCCTCCTTGCCCTTCCTTCACCTTGTCATCGGTCCTGGGGCATGCGCGGGGCGCCTGCTGAGCAGCGATAGCTGTGGTTAACTTCATAGCGTTGAAAATTTTTGGCCATTTTAGACGCCCAAAAAATTTACTTCAATTTTATTAGTGATTTTCACCTCTAGCTCCTATTTTGAGGTTTTAAAGGGGTATCAGAGATCTCTCCAAGGTCCTAGAAGCACGAGCATGTCATCTCCCAACGGGGAAGGGCCTCCTGAGGAGTAAAATACATCCATGGGTGAAGACGCCTTCTGTGACGGGGACAGTGAGCTGAGCGCGTTTAGTTACTTCCAACGGCATGGAGTGCCAAAGCCCTTGGTTAATTATGGGGAATCCTCGGAAGACGAACACCCCCCTTCCAAGAGACGCAGATCAATTTCCCCGGGTTTATCTTCTCTTCAAAATCAGGTGAATTTCCTCACGTCTCTGGTTTTGCAAAAAGTTGCATCACCCTGCGCTACCAGCACATCTTCAGCGATATCATCAGCTGCCAGACAACAACCCTCTGGTACCCCCATCATCTACAGTCTAGGTGAATCTGGGTTCTCGTAGGACGTAGGTAGATGAGAGACGTCGTCTCCGACCAGCCAATGCCGAACGCTTAAGGGTTCTTACTGATCTGCAGCGTTTCGGCTCTGCAGAATGGCAGGAAATTAGCTATTCCCATACTCTCAAGAATGTCACGGCCTCTCCAGGTTTTACTGAATTGAAGGTGAATGAGGAACTTTGTCACCTGGAAAAGAAGAAGGACCACTTGGTTTCATGGGATCTTGTCCTTGGTGGTTTGTGTAATGCAATACTTGAGCAGAGGGAATTGCTGCAGTCTGAGCTACAGGATATCCTAAAATGGGTTCATTCCCCCGAATTCTCAGCGAATGCAATGCTGGGTAAATTAATGACGGCTTTTGGCCCCTGTTCTCGCCTGGGCAAGGCCTCCGATCAAATTCTACAGATCATCTGTGGTAAGAGAGCTGAAACAATTCAGGGTCGTCGTGATCGCCTTCTGAGGGAGCTGCCTGTGAAGACAACTCAAGCAGCTCTGAGTAAAATCCCACCTTCTTCTGACTATCTCTTCGGTAAGGAGAACCTACAGGCGCTGACCTAGTCCATGGGAGGCACACAGACTTGGTTGTGTGCCCCTCCTTACGTTTCGTCGAATAAACCTGCACCTAAGAGGAGTTATCCATTTCAAAGACCTTCTAACCAGCCCTTTTCCGGGGGCTCCAGACTGGCACACAACCAAAGAGAATTTTTCGGCTCACAACAACATCCGCGCCAGCATCACAGTCAGCAACCTAGAATTAAGAAGGAGCCGAAAGGGAAATCTGAGGATTTTCCCCGAAAAGGTAAATGACTTTTTGACTACTCGGCCCTTCTTCGGTGGCCAGCTAGCGGGTTTTCGAGACAGGTGGGAAGAGCTCGGGGCTCCCCCATACATTCTGAGGCTTATTTCGGGAACCAGAATCCCTCTCGTCTCGAGACCCCCTCTCTTCGGCAACTGGCAACAATCTCGCTTCATAACAAGGTTTTCACCGGAGATGTCCAAACAAATAGATCTTCTAAAGCTTCAGAGGGTTTTGGAACCTCCAAAAAGAGAAGGCCCGAGTTTCATATCAAGAATTTTTCTAGTGACCAAGAGCAACGGCGACCCTTGCCCCATTTTCGACTTGAGAGGGTTAAACATTCACGTTCAAACCCAAAAATTTCGTTTAATCTCCCATCATCAAATTCCAGAGTTTCTTCAGAACGGCGACTTTATGACCAGAATCGATATCTTCCAGGCATACTTCCATGTACCAATAGCAGAATCACACAGGCAGCTCCTTCGCTTGGTCTACAACGGGGAGCTGCTTCAGATGACGAGCTTGCCCTTCAGCCTCTCATCTGCACCTCACACCTTCGCGATGATATCGAATTGGGTCGCAGAGACAATTCGATCGCTGGGTGTGAGACTGATCGTTTATCTGGACGACTTCCTCCTGGCCTGCCAGAATCGCTCCAAGTTAATGGTCCCGACAGAGGAAACTGTGAAGCTCCTGACTCACCTCGGCTGGGTAGTCAACCTGGAGAAATGCGACCTGACCCCGAACCAGAGAATGGATTTCTTGGGATTCACGTGGGACAGTAAACAGAACTAAATCGGTCTTCCAGAAAGGAAGATTTCACAGATCAGATGTCTCATCAGACACCTTCGTTCATCCAGGCGAGCCAGCCTCACACAGGCCCAGAGTCTCCTGGGCTCCCTATATTTCGCAAACTTCGTAGTACGTCGAGGACGACTCCATTGCCGTCACACCCAGAGATTTTTGACGGAATTCAGACAGAAACGACAGAGGGAAACACGTCAAATCCACAAGGCTGTCGATTCCGAGCTAAGCTGGTGGCTCAGCGCAGTAAAGTCCTGTTCAGACCTCCACAAAAGACCAGTCACAGACTTTTTGACGACAGATGCCGCAGACACCGGGTGGGGAGCCCAACTGAATTCAACTCTCATGTCAGGGGACTGGTCCAGGGATCAGATAAAGTGGCATTCGAACGGCAAGGAGATGTTTGCGCTGTACGCTGCCATCACGCAGGAGGCCCCTTCACTTCGAGGATCTCACATCCTGGTCCAAACGGACAATCAAACTCTTGTCGCGTACATACGAAAAGAGGGCGGGACGAGATCACTGGATCTCCTGAACCCCACCTACAAACTGTTGGACCTCACCGACAATCTCCAGATCGAACTGTCGGCTGCATATCTCCCAGGCAGATACAATTGAGTTGCGTCGACGTCGATCTGTTCGCCTCAGAGAGATCCGCCGTCGTGCATCCGTACGTTTCCTTGAACTCCAGAGACTCCTGCGCCTTATTTATAGACGCCTTCAGTCGCCCGTGGCATTTTAATCTAGCCTGGGTGTTCCCGCCACCCTGCCTCGTTCCTCGAGTACTAGCTCACCTGAACAATTGCACGGGACGGGTACTGTTAGTGGCGCCGAAATTCGATCAAACTTTTTGGATGCCAGATCTAGTATCTCGCAGCAAGGAACCACCACTAACAATCGAGAATCTAGCGGAAGGGTTAGTAGGCCTGACAACACACCTCCCTCCTCCGGAGCTGGACCATCTCTGTCTCCAGGTGTGGAGGGTTGGATGTGGAACCGATTAGTTCATAACTGGACAGCAGAGGAAAAGGACTTAGTTAGTAACAGTTGGCGGGCTGCCACTCTGGAAACATAAAGTACCAATTCGTCGCTGGCTTGGCTGGTGCCAGGATAACAACATCGATCCAGGCTCACCCCAGGGTCACAACGTGGCCCAATTCTTGGCAAACCTCTTCCTCAAGAAGAATCTATCGTACAACACAATTTTAGTCCACAAGTCTGCGGTTGCCACCTTTTGCTCCGGCAAGTCATCGTCATCGATCTCATCGGATTTCACAGTCCGACAGGTCCTAAAAGCTATATCTATAGCTAGGCCTAGGAAAATCAAGACAGACATTTGGGGCGCGCAGCTGCTCTTGAACTGGCTCAGCACTCCGATTCCTGATTTATCACTCTTTGAATTATCCAGAAGAACTGCAGCCCTGCTACTCCTGATCTCAGGCCGTCGAATCCATGACTTGACCTTGTTGAAGGTTTTCAACGACTACCTGTCTTATCTGGGGGATGAGATGATCTTGTGGCCTGCGTTCAGATCCAAGACTGATCGTAATCGATTCCGGTAATCAGGCTGGGGGCTGTCCAAGCATCCTAACATTCGTCTGTGCCCAGTAACATTAATCAAGGCCATGGTAAAGAAGTCAGAGGAGAGACGTGCCACGCAGGGCTTCGACGAACTCTTTATCACTGTTACAGGACTCGTAAAGCCTGCATCTGTGACGATCATTTTCGGTTGGATCCGTTCAGCTCTCCGGGAGGCTGGCATAGCAGCTTCTCCAGGTAGCATACGCTCAGCAGTAGCTTCACGCAGCTGGCTGGATAACGTACCTGTAGAGGAAATCTTAGCACAAGGCAACTGGAGGTGTGCTCAAACTTTGCGAAAACACTACTGTCGCCAGGTTGCCATCAAGGAAAAGAGGAACACACTATCCTCGCATTTTAAATCAGTTTGAAAAACCAAAATTTATTTCCATATCCGTAGAGTAATAAGGTTGTCTAATTGAATAATTAAATACTGTTCCTTATAATCTCTTTTTGTTTCTCGCTGACCAGAAAAAAAAATCATCACATAGCGTTAATCGGGGCGCCAGCAGAAAACAAACACATCTCTCATAAGGATGCCGTGTCTCGGCCCAAAGCACATAATATCAGTGTTTTGAACTCCAACAAAACACTTGTTATGTGCGGAGGCCGACACACGGCATCCTGGCAAGTTTCTTGCTGGCTAAGAATCTCTATGAAGTTAACCACAGCTATCGCTGCTCAGCAGGCGCCCCGCGCATGCCCCATGACCGATGACAAGGGGAAGGAAGGGCAAGGAGCAGGGTCTTTAGGCCGAATCTTCAATAGCTTCTCTCATAAGGATGCCGTGTGTCGGCCTCCGCACATAACAAGTCTTTTGTTGGAGTTCAAAACACTGATAATAATTTTTTGATAATTCTGCGGGTAGGCTATATATAAAAAAACAAACGATAACTTAACGAAATAAACCCCTTGTCAAACTGACAGATTGAATTTTATTGTGGAGATTTTACACAATTGTATCAAAAATGAGTCGATTCGGAAGTAGTTTTCTGGCAAATATTGATAAGGCAATACATGGAACTGTCCCCGTTAATACAATCAAGACGAAAGCATCAGCAGATCAGCCTCCAGTTTCCCTACGTAGCACCGATCGGGATAAGATTCGCAGAAAAACCTGCAAAACTTATCCCTCTCGTTGCTACGCAACGAAACTCTCGGGAAATATCCGATTAATTTTGAAGGTCGAGGGGTATTTGGCTGGATTATTTTTTTCATTCCAATTTCACACAATTAAATGTGTGGCATTTCACGTCATATAGTATGGTTTTTCACTCGTAGTTGTGGCTTCTCCAGCGTATATTTTCTGTCTGCCCAAAATGCAGAGAATTATTTCCAAATTGTGGCTTTTCTCTTCACTGTATTAATGGGAACATTCTTTTTAATTTTTCGATCAATAATATCCAACGATTCTTCTCCAAATCTGCTCATGTCGAGGTAAAGTCTTTGAACTTGATTTTTTCTAATGACAGTTGTTGGATTCCCGGAGAATAAATTACGTACACAGATTTTAAGGGTAAAAACTGATATTTATTCACGGAGCTAATGGTACGTGTTACTCTGAATGTAACGTCGTTTCTGAAGTATTCGGCTACAGTCCGAAAATTAGAACTAACTTAAATCAAAGGAACTCCTCGGTTTTATTCACCTGAGGAAATTAGGAAAAGTGGAGTGGAGATAGTATTTGGTTGTGGAGGCAAAGGTTCGCTAGGACGATTCTCAATTTGGGGTTTTTCCCTGGGATTATCTTAATAGGGGATGTACGCTAGGGTTCTTTTAATTAGGGAAGGTTTTCTAGGATTCTCTTGATATGGGGAAATACATTAGGAACTGCTGGAATGGGTTTATTGGGGTGAGACCCACGATGGACGGTTCGGAGGTTATTAAACTACGGACAATATTTGAATAGCGTACCTACAAAAAACATAGTAAAATATATGTAGGAAGAAAGTATAATGAAATTATTCTATGGAAAAGATTAAAATACTGGGGTATACAACACAGTTTTGAGGTTTGAAACGCATAAAAAGTGTTTATCGGATATTTTCATTGCTGAGCAACCAACAGGGAAATATTCGAAAAATATCCGAAGTAAAACCGTTTTACTTGTACCACGTGAGGGGAAATGCCACCATTTGATTGGTTGAAATTGGAATGAAAAAAATAATCACAAAAAATGCAGACAACACTTTTGAACAGTCTATGACTAAGAAGTTTCACTTCTGTCATGCATAAATTTCACGCATATATTTTTTTTCATTCATTTCTTTGAATCTCTTTAAGTATTAGCTTCGTTGACGCAGTCGAAATATTAAAGAGAGTAAAATGTGGAATTTTAAAATGTTAGTCGAAATTTGGAAATTACCTGGAAACGACCCATAAATCATAAAATCATTCTATGTGGTTCTAGCTATCCAAACCAAAAGACCTTTGTAGAGTTTTTTTTATTGAATGTCACTTGAAATTTGATCTTTGTATAAGCCGTTTGTGTCATAAACGCGTTCCAGAGACAGTTTACTTTTCTCTGAGAGACTCAGGTATTTTCTATCCCCTTCTAACAGCCACATGTGAGATCTCTTTGATTGAGTCACATGATATGGCGAATCGGGGGGGGGGGTTTATTCAGTTTGAGCCAAAGAACAGAGATCATAGGGGAGATATGCAAGGCCAATCACGAGAGATCAACCAGTAAATGGGGGGGCTCCGTTCGAGCTTGCACAACTGTACAGACGGTCGACTGTACACAGAATTATCAGGATGGTGAGCGCACCACTGTGCAGGGTCGGTTAAACAGCGTGGACAAGGTAGAGATTAATTCCGTGTTGACTACAATCGATATCAGCTAAAGCTTCCGGTTGGGACTAAGAGATCGCAGTATGTGTCACACAATAAGAGAATTGGCTATTGAACAAGCATTTGCGATTCTCTCAGGTGTCCACTTTTTATTTTTCCCATTTTTATTTCATGAATATAAATTAGATTTCATAAATATGAATGGATAAAAAGGACGGTGAAATAGGAGAATTGGAATAAATGATCTTCATTTGATTATTCTTTGCAATGATTAAAAATTGAATAATTGTACAAACCCAATTGCGAGACTGTCAAACGATCAATAAGAAATAGCAGCGAATGAAACATGCAAAGACTACATGGTGCAGCGGTCTGTTGCAATAACTTTAAACACAGCAAAAATGCAGCATGATGCGTATCAGTTCTCGACGGCGTCGAGCGAGAATATCCAATAAACCCCACCCCCCTGATTCAAAAAATGATTTCTCCTCCTTTAATTGACACGAAGACATGAAACCATCACAATTCATCGAAGATTTAATGAGCAACGAATGACGCTGGTTTCATTTCTTCATCTCAATTACAGGGATAGTTGTCAACTGTATCGCCAAGCCTACCTTGCTTCTTGTAATCAAACCGATAGGAGTTTGAACGTAAAGGTAGTTTTCATTCGCGATAACCATGAAAACAGTAGCTATAGAGGAGATTGTAGATGCTTCTGAAGTGGCTTCAATGGCAAAATTGGTGTAGCGGTGGCACCCGAACTCCCATGATGAACGTGCCTGTTGGTAAGGCATTATTACGGAACATGTGGCGTGCCATTAGTGGGACGGTTTCCGATTTTTCGAGGTCTCCAGGACTATTCTAAAATCAATTTTTTCGTTTTTCGCATTTCTCTGGGATCCTCTGGCTCTTCGAGCAAAAAGGACCCGGATTTGGGATCACACCGTTTTTCGTCCATATCTTTGGTAATATCAGTAGTAAGTGGGCACGATTGGGGAATTTATTCCAAGAATTCCCCCCGTTTTTCCAGACGTGTCCGAACAGGTTTCCCTTTGTCCTTTGAAGAGGACGTCGCCGCTCTGGGGGCCCCCTGGGGTGAGGGTCCCCGAAAAATGTTGTTTCTTCTACAGGAAGTGGGTGGTGGTTGGGCGGTGAGGGACGCGGGAGGCCTGAAAAATGCTTACAATTATTCCATTGTTGTGCATTGGAATGTCGTTTTGTAGAACGTGTCGAGGGAAATTTTCCATTATTTTTAGGTGGAGGATTGCGTCATACCCTGAGATGGATGGCGCTATAGATGAATGCTGTTTTTCAGTCTTGTTGAGTAATGAATTTTCCCTGGCTATGGAAGACCGTTGGAAAAATTCTCAACGATGTGTTCTTTTTTTTGCCTATGTTTTTCTCTCTTTCTGTTATTGTGTGCCTTTTCATTTTAAAAGTTTTTTTCATCTAAAGATATAAAATGTTTTTGCCTTCCGTCTTTTTTCTTATACCTGAAAAGATGTTAAGGGTTTTTTCATAAATAATTCAACCTAGGGGTTACATTTTATCTTTTTTCATAATTCACAAAAATAATAGTATACATTTTATAAATTTTATAAATCTTTCTCTAGATTAAAATCATTTACAAAATCATATGGGTATGGTTTTTTCAATATGAGGGCATGGTGTAGGCGCCTCCCGCGAATTTATCGAAATAATTAAAGCAATTATGGAATAATTCTCCAAACATTTGGTACAAATATACGAGATTTTCAGGGGTATTGTACGTCGAAGATCATCGCGAGCCATGAGATACATCTCCTCGAAATTTTCGCGTATGCGATGATAAAGATCCTCCGTGGCAGGCATTCTATTGTATGCCATATAATTCATGGCAACGCCTGTAATTGATCGTACAAGCGATTCCGCATATTCTTTGAGAGGTAATGTCTCCAAGAAATGCAGCCACCGATTAATCCACGTAGCCTTGTTGTTCAATATTATGATGCTCTGGCCCATCATCATTGTGGGAGTCTGATTTGCATCCTCATTGCGAACAAAGGTCACGCAGGGATTTTTAAAACTACGGTGGAATTTCAGGTTTATGGCTCCAAATTCCTTTGCAGGTACATTGTGGTTGATCTTGGGATGAAACTTCTCAGGGTCAATGTAGTCTGTCACAGCATCCAGATCGTTGAAAAAAGGCCCCATTCTCGAGTCATCGTCAATATAGCGCGTTTCGAGCGTACGCCCATAAATTGTACAACCGGGACGAATTGACCGAAAGGCGTAACTTGTAAACCGATACGGATTTGCTTTGTCTCCAATCAATTCAAAGATATAACTTGGGACAGTACCGCATGCTGTTCAGCATCACTGCATCCCTTTTGTTTGTTACCCTCCATGTTGAAAGAATGAACGAATGAAATCGGGACGACTGCATAAAATCCACTGCAAGCAGTCGCGTTTTATAGCGCTACGTATGAGAGTGGGGATACAGAATCCCCCACTATGCACATGACAGACCTATAACCGTGACACATTATCCTCCACCGTAGGGATTTCTGCGGCGGCGATGTCACACATACGCCCCACATTCGCGGTTTTTGTATGTCGCGCGTTACCCCCACTCTTACCTTGCATTCTTCTATACCGTTTTTTTTTTAATTCGAGTGACGCGTTTGTTGTCATTTGTTAAAAGACATTGCAACTGCAAAAGAGTCGAAAAACTTCGAAAGTTTCGATTGAGAGTACCTCAAAAAATATCTCGCGGATCGCAAATCGTATGAGCGACGACAAAAGCCTCAATTTCGTCAGAAAAGAGAACGCGTATGTGTTGATAAATATACAGATAGTGATGATATAGGCAGTACAGATAGTGATGACATATGCATTCCAGCAAAAGCGCAGAAAATCGCGATAGGGTCACGATTGGAATGTGAAGTGGAAGATTTCCTTGTTGATCCTCTTCGTATATGTCAATCTAAATTTCTTGGTGGGACATGGAATAAAATCCTTATCAGATAGCGCAGGGATAAATTAGATTCTCAAGACGGGGCCGTAGACATGTGTACGACTTTTAAAGTATGTTACAATGAAGGACCTACAGAATCTAATAAAGAAATCGAATCACAATTTCAAATGAGATATAATCCTCCATCACTGAGAAGCATTGCAATCGCGAATTTATTAAATGAAAGGAAATATGCGAAAAATGACAAAACTTTGGCCGTGGTTGCCAAAGCAATTTTGCACACCAGTGATGTATTATTATATAAAATGTTGAAATCAATGGGTTTTTTCGACTGCATACAAAAAACAAGATTATGTAAAGCAAGCGTGGGGGAAACACTCTACTTGTGTCAATTCGGAGGAGGATTACGGACTCAGTGTTTTTGTATATATTTCCGTTTTTTTATTTAAAAAAATTTCAACACGGTGACAGTGACCTGTCAAGGAGCGTGCCAGGAGCACTTCGCATTAAGGGTCAGTTTTTTCCCTATTTTTTTGCATGTTTTTTTGTTATGTGTTGTGTTTCGCGGTTTTTTAAATTGTCAGTGTTTTCGCGTCCGCGGGTTCTTTTTTTCAATGTTTTTATTTCGCGTGTTTTTTTTTTGTTTTAATTTGTTCTCGTCGTGGGGTATACTGTTACGTCCAATTTTAAAATGACGTATGATTTTTAACTACTTTCTTCAGTGCAACCGGTTGAAGAGAATTTCTCTCTTTTCGATTATTTATTTTTACCTGGTTTATGAATTTGTTGAGTCCTACCTCAATTTTTCAGTTGTCGGAGTTTTTCTCTTAGCCTACTCAGGAAATTCTTCGTCGAAGGAGTGATTTTAAACGAAGCGTGGTCCTTGCTGACAGGAACTTGGGTCTGCTGCTGATTGGCCACGTAATCAGTGGTAAAATATCCCTGCGTCTGGGGATGTGGTGCAGTTCCTGGTGTCTCCTGTTGGGGTCCGGATACTGGTTCACGACGTTGGACCAGTTTTAAATTTCCCTGGCAGTCCCTAGTGACTGCAATGCTGAGGGTGTCACTTCTAATCACTGTCGGCACTGAGTTATTGTTTCCCAACAACGTGTCTAAATCCATTTCTTGGGGATTTTGATAATTCGTCGCCAACTTCCGCAGCTGATATTTTCTACCCCCACGTCTGGTCCTTTTCGGCATTGAAATAATTGCGGGGGAAGGACTGAGTAGTTTGGAGATGGTACTTAAGATTCAGCAATCTTCTGCTCCAATCCTTTATTGGACTAGGACTTTGATTGAGCAGTCTTCTGCTCCAATCAATTAGGATAAGGAGATTTAATGCAAGCAATCTTCTGCTCCGCAATAAATGATGAATTCACCACGGTGGTAGGATTATGAATGAACTATTTATTATTTAAATCGGGGCGTTTTTATATAGAATTCGCACCCGGTTGTAACATCAGCAGAAAGCATTTCCGTCCGGTGCATTTTGTCAGCGCAAAATCTTCGTGCGATTTGTTTCAGGTGATTTAGCATTTTTTTCTTGGCATTTGCAGTGCCATTAGTGATCATTTTCAGTAAAATTGTGCGCTCGGAAAACATTACAATATAATTTCTTGTTTATCTTACGTTTATAATATTTCTTCATGTTTATTGTTATTAGCTTAACTTTTTCCAACCGGATCGGTAATTCGCTAGAGCGCGGGTAACTTGTTCCACACGTTGATAACTGGACTGTCAGGACTGTGTAGGATTCGACGGTCGGTATCTCGGAGGTGGGTAAACAGGTATAACCCCTCTATGGGTAACCGGCTCAAAGCGTCGATAACTGAACCGTCGGTAATAAGATTCGACGGTCGGTATCTCGGCGGTGGGTAAGCAGTTGACGAGATGTGAGGACGTAACAACACGTTTCGTGTTTTTCATTTAAATTTCAAAATCCATGTATTTTTCTTCATTTTCATTTTTGTTGTTTTAGTTTTTGTTTGATGAGATGCCTGGTTTGTGGGAGTGGAGTGGGTGAGGAGAGCAATGAGTGGTGAGATATGGCGAGGAGGGAATGAGGGGGGCCGGCGTAAAATGCAACACAATTTCACACCCGTGTTGAGCTGTTCAATGTGTGTTAATTATAAAAAATATAACTAATTTTAAATTACACTATGGTTGAGCGATCACTTATAATTACTGAGAACTACGATTTGAGTTTAATCCGGAGATATCGATATTGGGATCTCCGACGGAGGCATGGCTTAATGTTGGCCGCCTCGCGGTGAAACTAAAGAACTATCGAAAGAGAGTCGAAGAGCCAGCTGACCTAATGCTGTTCTTTATTTTTATATTGGGATCTCCGACGGAGGCGTGGCTCAATGTTGGCCGCCTCGCGGTGAAACTAAAAAACTATCGAAAGAGAGTCGAAGAGCCAGCTGACCTAATGTTGTTCTTTATTTTTATATGGTGAAATAGTTACTTGAATCGGTTCAAAATGAGAGTTAGCACGCAAGAAATTTGTAGATTTGCTGATACAAATCCCAGAGCTAAGAGTTTCCGTGGTGGAGAAGATCTGCTTAATGCAGATTTCATAATTCAATGTGGACAAGTGGAAAATAACTCCAGTGACTGTGAAAGCTATAAAATTCTCGCTTTTTGTCTACAAACTTCTCAATTAAAAAGTAATCCACATGAGATAACTGGTGAAATACTTAAAGATGGAAGAATTATTGGTATGGAATGTTCCTGTAAAGCTGGGCTGAGTGGTGTTTGCAAGCATGTCGTAGCAGTGCTATTGTATTGTAGTAGGTAAGTTTACATGGCATTTCACTATTGCCCAAACGTTAAATTTTATAACATTTTAAATTAAAAAAAAAATATCATCACAACAGTAATTTTCAATTTTTATCCTTTCATTTAAGGAATGATCTGGAGAGTTTAAAAACTATCACCTGCACTGACAAAAAATGCGTTTGGAATGCACCCCACGCATCCTCATTGGCAAAATATGAACCTAGGCCGTTCAATGAACATGAATGTATGTTTAAACGAAGAGAAAAAGATCTGCAAGCTCAAAACCGACGAAAAACCAGAGTAGATAATGAACCTAATGTTGTCGAAGGAGGAAAATCAGAGTTGTCAACGAGCCAAGAGGATTTGTTGAGAACAATCATGGCGAGGAAGCTTCCCAAGTCAGCATTGCCACTACACATGTATTAGAACAAATTTTATTTACCATGATTAATTTTTGGATATTTTTAGATTCATTCGCCATGATTTTTAACTTTTTTTTACAATCATTTACGCTAAATATTTATCTAGAAAAGATAAAAAATAGTTACAATCAATTCAATTATGAGCCTTTTCTCGTTGATAAATTCTATTCTTAATCAATATTTTTAGACTTTATTAATTTAAATATGGAATCATGAGTGTATTATCTGATGAATAGTATAATCTACCTACTATAAAATAAACGAAGAATGAAACTAATATTTTTCTGTCAGTTTTTAAACGGGATACTTTCTCTAAATTTTTTTTTCTTTCTTGTTTTCTTTGATTCTCAGGTGTGGGAGGCATGAAACTTTTGAGGCGATTAATAGTAATGAATCAATAATTGATCCTTCAACAATTCAAGCTATATTCAACAATCAACAGGCATCGCAATTTCTACATGATCTGAAGAAATTGGAGATTGATCCTCTGAGAGAATGTTGCACAAAATTTATTTGTCGACTTGAGAAGAATGTCTACGCGATTTGTGTTGAAAGCAAGCAATATTATTCAGTGTGGCTAGAGGAACGACAATTTCGAATAACTGGGAGTGTTGCGTATAGCATATTCACATATCGAAATAATAAGAATCCAGATTGGAAGAAAAAAGCAATAAATTATTTCTATCCTAAATCATTCCATAATTGCTACATAAAGCACGGCTTAGACAATGAAATTGTGGCACGCGAAGCTTATGAAAAAACAATTCTACCACTAAAAATTGTAGAAACTGGTTTGATTGTTTCATGTGAGAACTCATGGCTTGGGTATTCCCCCGATGGGATTATTTTTGATGAGAATAAGCCGGTTAAATTGATTGAAATCAAATGTCCTTATTCTGGTAAAAAGAATAAATTAAGTGAAGTGATTAACTCTATCAAATGGTTAGTCAAAAAGGCGACAAATTTACCCTGAAAGAGTCTCATACATACTTTGCACAAGTACAAATAGGTATGGCTGTGTTGAATTTGCCGGTGACGGAATTCATCATTTATACTCCATTTGATGATGCTTTCATTTCATTTCCTATCAAATTTCAACCTGAATATACCACAAAGCTGCTGTATTCTTTAAAAAACTCTATTTTGATAAAATGATTCATTATGCATGTCACAAAGAAAGTACAAACAGAGACAAAGAATGACGACCTTAAAGATTTTGTTTATGATGGTCAGCTTTATGTAAACCTACCTGTTGATACAGTAATTCTTTACCAAAAAAATCATTTGCAATATAAATTAATAAAATATGATAAGTTGAAATATGTCAATTTATTAACTATCTTTCTACGTACAAAACTTATCGTTCTTAAGAATAGGCAAGCTCAAGTTCACAATCCCACAGATAATATTGAAAATTTCTTCAACTTTGCTTAGTAGGCAAATTGGCATGGTGTTCCCCAGCACAGCGAAAGTCTTCAACCTCTGATTGACTCGCTCCACATCGACTCGTGCCATAGCAATTCTACGATTAGTGAGTGCCTCGGTTTTTGTAAACTGCTTCTTGTTTCTAAGAAAAAAAGGCGTGAGAAGTGTCACATCGTTTTTCCTGCACAGATCTTCGACAGTGAAGCCCTTGTCAGCCATTACAATATCATTTTTGTCCATTTTCTCCAAAATTCCACTTTGTTGCAAAATCATATTATCAGAAACACGTCCACCGTAAGCTTTACTTACGAAAGAGATTAATCCAGCTGGTGTCACACCAGTCATGAATTTGATTGTATAAGAAGTTTTAGAATAGGAATAACTCTGTATTTGGCAACACAATTTAGATGGCTTTTGTATTTTTATTTCCGTGCAATCTACTACTACTCGAACGTTTTCTAAACCTTTGAAAGACAATGGTAAATTTTGCAAGATATTTTCTTTACTTGGCCAAACGATGCTCGGTTTTAAACACCTATCCAGTAGATCGATCATTTTTACAATTCTCTGCTTACAAGTGTCAATAGAACAACGAAAAAGAAGTGCCAACATAGTATACGACGAGTTCTGTTTGAATTTCATAAAAGTCATGATTATGGTTTCTCTGAGAGGTAATGTGGTACTTGCACATGATGCTCTATCTATGGTTTGCACCAATTCTTCAATAGTATTCAGCAATTCAAAACTATGAATTCCTGTAAAAGTACTTAACTCAGCATCGTCTGTAATAAAATTTATGAATTTCAACATGACTAAATCACTCCGGACTTGAACTCCTATTTCTGAATAATTCTTTGGGGCCTGTGTTGCTGCATCACTGAGACTCCCATCAACTTGTGTTCCCGTGTTCTTTAAATTTTTTGGAAGCAATGATGGTATTTCATTTGGCGGAAATTCACCGATAGACGTGTCATCTTCTCCTCTTGCTCCTTCAGTATTTCCCGCGGCATCCCTTTTTTTAATCAATTCTTCATAATTGGTATCCGTCGGAGATCGTTTGTGTATTGATCTTTGACGTCTCCTTTCTGCTCGGGCACTGTTATCCGGTGCATTGGCAGTATTTTGAGATGTTGTGGTAGGTTGAGGAGGCAAATTGAGTGAGGGAACACTTGTTTTTTTCAGGCGAAGCAGTATTGTGTTATGCTGTTTAGCTCTGACTGTAATTGAAAAATCGGTAATCTAATATTATCTTTAATTCGTCAATTTTTGAGTTCACTGAAAATTCAATTGAATTTAATGAAAATAATTATCTATTTACATGGTAATATGAAGTCATCTTCAATGAAATGTAGAGAACAAACTTTCATGTATTTCGACACTTTCTTCCCTATTCTTAACACTTTGATCCAAGCCTGACGTCTGTCAATCATTTCCTCTTCATCAAATTTATTTATGATTTTCACAAAGTCAACTTTTTCACGAGGAAAAGTGTAAAATCGGATTTTTGGATCACGACAGGCTTTGCTGTGACATCCATACACGCAACAAAAGGTTTTACTTTTATTGGGTTTTTCAGGAAACTCCATTATTAATACAATATAATGTTCAATCAAGAAAATTTAATGAGTTAATGCAAAAATATCACGATAATAAAAATTCACGTTTAAATAAATGATAGTTGTGGTGGAATAATTTGAAGTACTTGCTCGCCCAGTCAAGTGACAGACATCAACTCTCTCTTACTAGTACACGGTTTCAACCGCTAAAGCGCGTAGTCCCCTGCCGGAGATCCCAATAGAGTAGTACTAGCGATCACTAATACGCGTGTTATCAGGTTGAAGTCCGAACGACGAGAGAGCCATTTGTGTTTTCTTGAGGAACGTGATTTTTGGGTGGTCGGGCGCCGGAAAATTGGACTAGGTGTCGTGAGGGTGAGGTGAAGGCACAAAAATACTAATGTATAAAAACTTCGTATTTAATCGTCACCAGTTGCAAAAACTATACAAAATTCTACAAAGTTAGTTGAATTTCACCCGTGTGAAATCGTTGATAGTTTAATTACAAAGATTACATTGAGCGTCGTCGAAGAGAGCGAAAAGATCAAATTACGTTGACTAACACGTTGGATGTATGCAAGACTGACTGGGGGGGGTCTCAAGTTCGTTACGGAGACGGATGACCAGTGACCCGATGAACCCCGGAAGTATCCGAAATTAATCGACCACTTGTCGTTGAGTTGGGGGGCGTTTTTTATGTCTAGTTTAAACATCCCGCCCGCATTCATCAGACATGATGAATTCTCTGTTGATGGTAGTATCTAGTTGTCATCTTGTTGGTCTGCTGGTGTTGGGTCCGTTGGTAGCAAGCAATGATATTACCAAAGATATGGACGAAAAACGGAGTGATCCCAAATCTGTGTCCCTTTTGGTCTAGGAGTCATAGGAGCCGAGAAAAACACGAAAAACTAAAAAATCGACTTTAGATTATTCCCGGACCCCGAGAAAAATCGGAAGTCGTCTCACGAATCCAATGGCGCCGACAAAATTGTCCTAGCTGTGATATTACTAAAGATATGCACAAAAAACGATGTGATCGCAAATCTGTTTCCCTTTTGGTCTAGGAGTCAAAGGAGCCTAGAAAAACGAGAAAAAGGGAAAACTCGTGTTGGGATTATTCCCAGACCCCTAGAAAAATCGAAAATCGTCTCGCGAATCCAATGGCGCGCGGCAAAATTGGCCTAGGTATGATATTTGCAAAAATATGGGCGAAAAACGGCCTGATCCCTAATGCGGGTGCCTTTTGGTCTAGGGGAGAAAACGAAGAAATGGACTGTAGAATATTCCCGGACCCCTAGAAAAATCAGAAGTCGTCTCATATTGGAAATGGGAAGCTTAATTAATATAAAATGCAATGAATTTGTAAATAACTTTTCTTCTATTCTTAAAACGCACGAGGAAGAAAAACGTCTGTACTCTATGAGCTGCTTCAGCTAACTGACAAGACGGTCATAGGACCAAAAAGAATATCGTCACCTATATACAAAGGAACTCTTATTTCTTTCTCGCCATGGAGACATGGAGTCATTGTTTATATTTATGTTAAATCTCCGGCACTCTCTACATCGATTCAGTTTTGAACACATAAGCCCTGGAAGTATTTCTTAGTACAATGAAACTATATAATCCAATACGCCTCCTCAAAAATGAATCGATTTTATCAAAACTTAATTTGTATTAACTGTGTATGAATCTTAACTCTATTTTTAACTAAATGTTTATATTTCATCTTAATCACTATTTTACTCAAGACAGACCTTGCTCGCGCTATCTCACTGGGAATACAAAAACGGCCCAACATTCGTTGCAAGGGATGTAGGAAAACCCAGAAAACCTATCCAGACCGTACATCTCTTATTACACTAATTAAAGAAACAGTTATAATGCTGCAACGTTGTTATCCTAGACCCATTCCTGTTCTGAACTCCAGGAATTTCACAGCTGTCAATGGTTTCGTCAGTACATCTGCCAGTTGATGACCTGTAGCAATGAATTTTAATTTTACTACATTTTTCTCTACTTGTTCCCTAGAAACATGATATTTAATATCAATGTGTTTAGATCGTTTATAACTTGTCGGATTGTTTGCAATACAGATACAACCAGTATTGTCTTCATAAATTATAATAGGCTCCGATACGATTATATTAATACTAGTTGCTAACAATTTTAGCCACAAGGCTTCCTTTACAGCTTCATGCAGAGCCATGTACTCGGCCTCTGTAGATGAACCAGCCACTGATGCTTGACGGTTAGTGTTCCAACAGATCGTGCATCGATCAAATAATTTAAACAAATAACCTGTCGTACTTTTCCTATCAGTGCCATTGCTACCACCCCAATCTGAATCAACATATCCACTCAGAAGGTCAACGTAATCATTTTTAACATAATTTAAGTTAATATCTACCGATCCTTTGGGATATCTCAAAATTCTCTTTAAATTCTGCCAAAGTTCTTTGTTGCTTTTGTTAGCATATCGACTCATAATATTAACTGCAACACTTAAATCCGGTCTAGTACATAGCATAAGATACATCAAACATCCTATGAAATTTCTACAGGGCGCATCATATTTTTCATCTGAATTGAGAGCTTCGTAATCCAATTTTGCTGGAAGAGGTGTATCAATAGGTTTACAATCCTGTATATTGAACTTTTTTAAGAACTGTCTTGATATAGGCACTTTGATCGAGTGTTAACTTTCCATTATTTCTTTCAATTTTGACTCCCAAAAATAATTTTATTTCACTTAAATCTGTCATTCTAAATTTGTTCATCAAATAGTTTTTGAATTTTTGCATTGTGTTAATATTGGCAGTTGCAATTACTAAATCATCGACGTACAAAACTACATATATATTATTAACAATACTTCCCCTATCAAGAATATAAATGCACCGATCACTAGAGGAGTTTTTGAACCCTTTTTCAATTAGAGATTTTTCACACATCTCAAACCAGCATCTAGCTGCTTGTTTTAAGTCGTATAGAGCTTTGTTTAATTTGCTAACTTGATTTCCATTGCTTTTGACACCTTCCGGAACTCTCATATAAATTTCCTCTTTTAATATCCCATTTAAAAATGCAGTTTTCACATCCATATGATGAATCAATAAATCATACTGATTGGCAAAAGCGACAACAAATCGAAAACTTGAGATCCGCGCAACTGGTGCAAAAGTCACATCATAATCTACTAGATATTGTTGACTAAAACCTCGAGCAACTAAACGAGCTTTATATTTCTTAGAATTTCCAAATTCATCGTTTTTAATCGTGAATACCCACTTGCAATCTACAATATTTTTGTTACTTGGTTTCGGCACTAATATCCAAGTTTTGTTAGTCATAAGTGAATTTATTTCATCCTGAATTGCCCTCTTCCATTGAACTATATCAGCCCTTGTTTGTATCTCTTCGAAAGAGGTGGGTGTTTTGTAAACAACTGACTGCGCGCATAAGAGGTAGTCATCCGTCACCGAGACTTCATCGTACGAAACAAGGGGACGATTCTTAATTCTTTCACTTTTCCGAATGCTTATTTCGTCACGATTTTCTTTCCATTTATTCACAATATCTTTGGATTTACCCAATCTTTGATTTTTTATTACTTTTGAATCAATCGGCGTCAGTTCATCTGATACACTATTATCAGATTTACTATTCTCAACTCCATCTGATTTATCAATATCAGATTTCCTCTTTCTCAATCTATCTGATTTATAAATATCAGATTTACTCTCTTCTTCTGATTTTGAAGTTCCTACACGTTCATCAGTTTCATGAGTTCTACCTGAATCAACTTCTTTCATCACTGGCCGAGATTTCAAGTAATTTATTTCATCAACAATTACATCTCTAACAGTTACAAACTTTTCAGTCTCATCATCCCAAACTTGATATCCATTTGGTTCGAGCCTACTAAAATACCATTCCAGGATTTCTGATCGAATTTACTTGTCCTGGTTTTATTATGCACGAAAACAATTGAACCGAAAATTTTTAAATATTTCAATTTGGGCTTTTTGCCGTGCCACAATTCAAATGGAGTTTTATCAACTTTGAGCGCTTTTGTTGGAGTCATATTTATAAGATATGTAACAGTTAAAACTGCTTCTCCCCAAAATTCTTTTTCTAACCCGGCACCATTTACCATAGCACGCGCTCTCTCTACAATCGTGCGATTCATGCGTTCGGCAACGCCGTTCAATTGGGGTGTGTGTGGGACAGTCAGGTGATAGCTAATCCCTTTTTGTACACAATATTCTTTCATTTGGTTTGATAAATATTCCCTGCCATTATCACAGTATAGATTTACTATTTTCGAATTAAAATGAGTCTCGCTCTTTGCAACATAATCTTTGAATACTGAGAAAACATCCGATTTGTAAGTAATCAACTAAATTACACTATAGTGCGTGAAGTCATCTATGAATGAAACGTAATAATTCTTATTGTTTATACTCGTGGGAGTTATTGCACACGTCTGTGTGTACGATAAACAAAGGCCTCTTAATGTGACTTTTTTCTTTGACTTTTTCGAATGGTAACCTAGCTTGTTTACCGTTGATACAAGCCTCGCACAGATCGTCGTTTGGTATTGCTTTTTCGAAATGATTCATATCCTGGACCATTTGTTTACTCGTAAGTTCCTGAAATTTTGCTCTACCAATGTGGCCCAACCGCTGATGCCACAATTCGTAACTGTTCTCATTCACATTATATACTTGAGGATTATTAATACCGATATTCAGCGAAATTTTAAATTCAACAGCTACTAAATTATTTAAAGGTTTTCCGTACATTACCATTTGACCATCTTTGCTTATCTGTACTCCTTTTTCATCAAAGGTGATACTCATACCAGCCTGCTGCATTGTTCTAACAGACAGCAGATTATACGGAACCTCTGGACAGTAGACAACGTCATCGAGAACCACTGGAACTCCCATGTTGCTAGTGAGATGGATCCTTCCTTTCTTCAATGCTGTAATGAACTCTCCGTTTTTCGCTACGGAGATTTTCATTGGTGGATGCAACTCGATTGCGCTTAAAAAGATGTAATCTCTCTTGATCAGATGATCAGATGCACCAGAGTCCAATAGAAATTTCAATTTGTTACTAGCATCGTCCTGGTAATCACCAGTCATGAATGCCATACCGGATACGTTATCTCTTGATTGAGTTTGTATCGTTTGAACTGTGTGAGCTGGTCTGCTGCGATTTTCCCTGAATTGTTGGTTCTTCTTAAAATAATAACAATCTCTCATTTTGTGCCCTACTCGCCCACACTGATGGCATTTTCCATGAGATAACTTATGATATGGTTTGAATCCTGGGCGAGAATATGAACCTCTGCCTCTTCTGCTTGTTCCTCGATGATCACGTCTGTAGCCTCTCTGATTGTTATTATTTTTACCGCGTTGATGTTCCGCTTCTACATTTAAAACTTTGGCACTGGTGTCTTCATTTGCATTTTTTAACTTCATCTAATGATCTAGGAGTCGATTCTTTACAAAATCTAGTGTGATTGCATCTTCTGTCATGGTTTCAATGACAGTGGACACCGTCTCGTATGCCTTCGGGAGACTCGTGAGCAAATATGAAACTTTCTGACTTTCTGTCACCGCCACGCCAGTAGTAAGTGGGCACGATTGGCGAATTTTCTTCCAGGAATCGCCCCCCTTCCCCCCTTTTTCCAGACGTGTCCGAACACGTTTTCCCCATTGTCCTTTGAGGAGGACGTCGCCGCTCTAGGGCCCCCTGGGGTGAGGGTCCCCAAAAAATGTCATTGTTCGACAGGAAGTGGGTGGTGGGTGGGTGACGAAGGAATGCGGGCAGGTCCCAAAACGCCTGAAAGCATTCCATTGTTATGCAATGGAATGTCGTTCACGTGTTAAGGGAAACTGGGCCCATTATTTTTTTTTAGATGGAGGATTGCGCAATGCCCTGGCATGAATGGCGCAGTAAATGGATGCTTTTTTTTTACAGGTTTTTAGGGCAATAAATTTTCCCTTTCTATGGAAGACCGTTGGAAAAATTCTCAACGATGTCTCCTTTTTTTTTTGACTAAGTTTTTCTCTCTCTCTTTTATTGCATGTTTTTTCCTTCCAACAGTTTTTTATCTAAAAGTCAATAGCTTTTTTTTTTTGCCTTCCGTCTTTTTTTATACCTGAAAAGATGTTGAGGGTTTTTGTAATAAATAATTAAACTTAGGCTTTACATTTTATCTTTTTTTATATTTCATAAAATCGTAGGTTCCATTTTACAAAATCATTTACATAAAATCATATGTGCATGGTTTTTTCAATATGAGGGCATTCTGTAAGCCCCTCCCGCGAATTTATAGAAATAATTGTAACAATTATGGAATAATTCTCCAAATAATTGATACAAATAACCAAGATTTTCGTGGGGTATTGTACGTCGAAGATCATCGCGAGCCATGAGATAAATTTCCTCGAAATTTACGCGTATGCGATGATGAAGATCCTCCGTGGCAGGCATTCTATTATAATCCATATAATTCATAGCAATTCCTTTAATTGATTGTACAAGCGATTCCTTATATTCCTTGAGAGGCAATGTCTCCAAGAAATCCAGCCACTGATTAATCCATGCAGCCTTGTTTTTCAATGTAATGATGCTCTGTCCCATCATCATTATGGGAGTCTGATTTGCATCATCATTGCGAACAAAGGTCACGCAGGGATTTTCAAAACTGCGGTGGAATTTCACGTTTATGGCCCCAAATTCCTTTGCAGGTAGATTGTGGTTGATCTTTGGGTGGAACTTCTCAGGGTCAAAGTAATCGGTTACAGCATCCAAATCGTTGAAAAAAAGGGTCCATTCTTCTCGTGTCATTGACAATATGGCGCGTTTCGGGCGTACGCCCATAAATTGCACAACCGGGACGAATTGACCGAAACACGTAACTTTTAAGCCGACACGAATTTGTTTTGTCTCTGATCTATTCAAAGATATAACTTGAGACAAGACCACATGCTGTTCAGCATCACTGAATCCCTTTTGTTTGTTGCTCTCCATGTTGAAAAAATGAATGGATGAAATCAGGACGACTGAATCAAATCCACCGCGAGCACCCGCGTTTTATAGCGCTACGTATGAGAGTGGAGGGGACAGAATCCCCACTATACGCATGACAGACCTATAACCGTCACACATTATCCCCCACCGCAGGGAGTTCTGCGGCGGCGGCGTCACACATGCGCCCCACTTTCGCGGTTTTTGTATGTTGCGCGGTACCCCCACTCTTACCATGGAACCTTCCTATACCGATTTTTTTTGTTAAATCGAGTGACGCGTTTGTTGTCATTCGTTAAAAGGCATTGCAATAGTAAAAATGTCTAAAAACTTTGAAAGTTACGATTTAGAGTCCCTTAAAAAATATCTCGCGGGTCGCGAATCGTATGAGGGACGACAAAAGCCTCAATTTCGCCAGAAAAGAGTACGCGTATGTGTTGATAAATATACCGATGATGATTACCTAGATAGTGATGACATGTGCAGTCCAACAAAAGCGCGGAAAATCGCGATAGGGTCAGGATTGGAATGCGAAGTGGAAGATTTCCTTGTTGATCCTTCTTGTGTATGCAAATATAAATTTCTCGGTGAAATATGGAATACAATCCATATCAGATATCGCAGGGATAAATTACACTCTCAAGATGAGGGCATAGACATGTGTACGACTTTTAAAGTATGTTACAATGAAGAACCTGCAGAATCTAATAAAGAAATCGAATCGAATTTTCAAATGAGATATAATCCTCCATCCTTGAGAAGCATTGCAATCGCGAATTTATTAAATGAAAGGAAATATGCGAAAAATGAAAAAACTTTGGCTGTGGTTACTAAAGCAATTGTGCATAATAGTGATGTATTATTATATAAAATGTCGAAGTCAAATGGTTTTTTCGACTGCATAGAACACACAAGATTATGCAAAGCAGGAGTGGGGGAAAAACTTTATTGGTACTACTTTTTTAGGGCGTGTGAGGAAGAATATTATCTCCCTGCGGGGGAGGAGACATTGGTCTACAAGAAAGGAAATGGGCCAATCATTGACCTTTCCTTTCAATAGCCAACAAATGCAAAACAAGTGGGGGGGGGCGAAAAAAAGGAAAACTCGAGCATCCGCCCCCATCAGGTATGCAAAGGACCCCCCACCAAGGGCAAATCTTCAAAAAAGTGTGGAAAACTTAGCCCCTCCTCTTCTAAACTAGGGATGCATCAAGGACCCCAGTGAGATCATTTTACTGCATTTACGTTTTTTACGTCAAAATGACATCAAGTCAAGTGGACGCATCTCCAAAATCCAGTTATCAATCAGGTTATCAGCCTGGAACTTTTAAACCTAAAAAATCTAAATATGGTGGAAACAAGGCCAATCAAAACGGAATTAAAATAATAAGTGATCGTGTAGTGCAATATAACAGTGATGAGAAAAGATCAATTGAAAAAATAGTGAAAAAAGTGAAACTCCAAAGACATGAGATTTCCAAGACAGGTCCTGTCATAAATATTGACTTTGACCTTCAAAAGGTTGAAAAGAAGAAGAAAAACTCAACCAGACGATTGGGTCATAAATCACCCGGTAGCACTCAAAGTGACTCTAAAATCCTGAAAGTCAATAATAAAAAAACAAGTGAAATCATGCAAGTGAGTACAGAAGAAAAAAAGTTATGGATTAATATGTTAGAAAAAGATCTTGATTTATTCAATCAAGTGAACTACATTGATAAGAAAAAGGATCTGAAAAAAATACAGGCTCGCGAAAAACGTTTAAAACTCGCGGAAAAAAAGAAGGCCGACTTTATCGCTCGCGAAAAACGTCGCGAACTAGCTAAGGAAAAACAAAGACAATTTAGAGCTCGCGAATCAGAAAAAAATCGATCCAAGGACAACACATCGAAGGATATCATCCCTGAGCCCATGATGGAATTGGATTCATCGATCGAGATCATTCCCAGCACTCCATCAGTCATCAATTTAATCCTGGAACGCGAGGGTGAAGATGCTCAGCATGGATCATTGAATTTCGCGACCTCAACCCCGAAAAGTAAATATTCAATCAATTAATCATATGAATTTTGAGATTAGATTGATTTAAGCTAATCTTGTATTTTTTTCATTTCAGAACCGCGAAAAACTATCGAGGAAATCGAGGCCGTTCTAGTCGCGTTAGGCGCGAATCTAGAACAAAGGAATCGCGAGGACGATTACGAAGGGCGATGGGCTCCAACGCAGCGCCAAAAAGAGCTTGATCAAATTGCGATGCAATTGGATCAAAGCGGGGATGATGATGATGAAGGATTGGTCATCCAGAGTCTTGATTTCACCCCGTTATCACCCAGTAACCGTTCGGCTTAAAAATTTATTAAACATTTTTGTATTTTTTTGGATAGCTGAAATAAAAGTCATACATTTTATTGCATTACCTGTGAGTCTTGACTTTTTTTTATTGCTAGGCAAGACCCAATATTCCCTCTCCTGTCCCCAGCCCTTTTTTTTTCTCGTAGAAGCTAGGAGAAATTTCTCTCGCTTCTTCTTCGTCGGCGTCCTGTAGGCTTTCGTTTATTGTCTCTTTCCTTCTCGTTGTTTAGAGGGTTTAGAGAACAATTTTGACTTTTTCCTCGTCTTTCCTACATATATCCTTACCCCCCATCTCCCTCTAACTTACGGTTTAGAGGGTTGAGGGCGAATAGTGGGGCAGAAGTTATATAAACCGTGAGGTTCCACTACCCGCCCTCTTTCACCATCGTCATCCGGAGGACTCCAGTGTCCAGTTTTAGTGTTTTTTGTGTTTTTCGTTTTTATTTAAAAAAATTTGATTTAAAATGGTGAAAGTCACCTGCCAAGGAGCGTGCCAAGAGCACTTTGCCCTCGCGGTAAGTTTTTCCTATATTTTTGCATGTTTTTCGTGGTGTTTCGCGGTTTTTGGGGTGTGGCGTTTTTCTCGCGGTTTTCAATTTTTAGTTTTTCGCGTCCGCGGTTCATTTTGGTGTTTTTTTCGAGCGTTTTTTTTAATATTATTTTAACGTCTTCCCTTCGTGGGGTATACGTTTTCGCGTTTTTTTTAATCCACGTATTTTTTTCGGTTTTTCGTTCGTTTTTGGTTGTTGTTTTAGTTTTTGATTTTTTCGCTTGTTTTAGTTTTCAGTTTTTAAATTCATTTTGTTTGTTTTAGTTTTTGATTTTTTTTTGTTTTTCGTTTGTTTTAGTTTTTTTTTAAATTCATTCTGTTTGTCTCTTTTTTGTAAATTTTTAATTCATTGTGCTTTTTTTTTTATTTTACAGATCCAGGCCATCCGGAGGAAGCGGGCCTACCTGCGGGAGGCCAACGAGTGGTTGCGCTGGGAGGATGCGGAGGGTGAAATCCTGGATGGCGAAAATATTTTCGCCATCCAGGATCTCCATAACCGGGCCGCGAAATGGCTGGCGGATGCCGAGGACGAGGCTTACATGGTAAGTTTTGGCTCTCTCTCTCTCTCTCTCTCTCTGTCTCTCTATTCCCTAAAACCTTCCTGTCATACCCATCAGTCCTCTCCTAAAATACACCCCTTCCCCTCCTTATTTTCCTATTTATATAAAATTAATGTGTTTTTATTTTCCTTTTGTTTCAGGCCGGAGCCCGTTGGGAGGGAGGTGTTGGGCCGGACACCCCAAGAGCGCGGTGGGTCCGCGCTGTGAGGCGCGAGGCGCGTGACCTGGAGGCCGAGGGTGAGCAGGTGCTCGCCCTATACGACGTGTGGGATGCCTGGGCCCTGAGGATCCTCTTCGGGGAGGAGCCCACCCAGCCCGACCTGACGGAGGAGGACTGGTCCCTGGAGCAGTGGGACTGAGACCCCTCCCCCTGCCCCTTAATCTTAATTTTGTATTCTTGATTTTAAATTTTTTATAATAAAATTTTTTTTAATATAAATATTTTCATTTTTCTTTTATTTATTTATGTCCCTTTAATTTATTTACTTTCATTTTAAGATATAAGATAGAGATAAAATGAAAAAATCTGTTCTTTAGCTTTAAGTTTTGTGTTAATAAAAATTTTGTTTTCATAAATATTTTCTTTTGTATATTTTTGCTCATTTCCTTTCCTTAAAATTATAGAATAAGAATCGAAAAAAAAAGCTGTATTTTAGTTTTAAGTTTTATTTTAATAAAAATTTTTTCTTATTAAATGTTTTTGTCCTTTTTTTTCACATAATTCCTCCCCTTAGTTGTAAGTTTAAAATAAGAATAAAAGAAATATATTTTTAGTTTTAAGTTTAAATTAAAAAAAAAAATATTTTAGATTTAAGATTATTATTTCATACAATGTAGTTTAATTTCAAGTTTTTTAATAAAAAAATTTTTTAAAAATAAATATTTGTTTCCTTTTTCTTTTTAAACATTTACTTCTTTTAATTTTAAATTATTATTAAATAGGAATTGGGTGGGAAAAATTTAAAGGGGGTCTTTTTTTCTAATTTTTATTTATTTATTTATTTTTCTTCATATATAACATACATTTTTCTTACAGCTAATTTTCATTTTCGCGGGCCGCGGGTTTTTGAAACTTCATATTTCAATTCGAAATACGAACGGCTAAAAACCCGCCTGTCAAAGCTGACGGTGGCGCCCCCTGAGAATCGGTAACCCCTCCCAGAAACGTAGATTCCCAGAATTCCACAGTGTCGGTATAAACGTAGGTAAATAATGAATATCTAGTGAACAAATTAACTTAAAAATATGGAAGTTGGATATTAATTATCAACAAACGATTCCCTATCCATTAATAATAACTATTCGAGTCTACAAATAAATATTAAGCGAGTGGAGGAATAGCCCCTACTCATTAAATTGTTTAATTAATTATTAAATAATGATGACCTACAAACGTTTTTCGTGCATAACAATATTATACAAAACTACAACAATTAATCTAAATGCATAAAATACTTAATTTAAAAAAAAACAGTGCGCGCCAACTAGCAGCGGTTAAATCGCGGTTTTTTGAAACCATATAGCAGAGTCGCAAAACCATCAAGCCGCCGTTTTGGGCCTGTCGCACGTACGATCTTACTCTCAGGCTTCGTGATGACGTCATGATACACGGTCCGCCGAATACCATGATAGTCGATCTGGTAGGGATCTGCTTTATCGACAACGAGCGCGCGAATCGAGTCGTAATGAATTTGTTTACGCGATTCATAATTCAGTCTAACCCCTTTTATTTTACTAACTTCCGCGATACTGCCGTCCGGTTTTTTTACGCGATAAGTGTAAAATTTAGGCCCCCCAGAGACAAAAGAAGTAATGAAACTTCCTTCTCCGTAGCCCTCTACTTCGTCGGTCAAATCCCCTAGAAAATTCCCTAGCGGTAATTCATTTGATCCATCGCTAACGTAAATGACCGAATCTGTATCATAATATAAAACACGTTCTTGTTGTTTTTCTAGATAAGAATATAACTTTAGACGCGCGTGAGCGGTTGTATAAGCCGCAATAACGACATTAGCCTTAGTGGACATTTCCGCGGCTTCGTTTAAATGTTTCCAGGACATGAAGAGTGTGTCGTTATCGACAGGAACAAGTCCTGTTACTTCAATTTCAGGATTAAACATTATATTTGCAAATTCCTCATGTGTTCGAATAATAGCTTTTTTTGTCAAGTTCTCCCTCTCCCCAAATTTACCCCAGAGACAGTTTAAACAAAGTTTTGCTACGGCTCTTAATCCGGCATTCTTTTGAATTTTATCTTTGTCAAGTTTTACACCTTCTCGCGCCTCATATTCAGCAATATATCTATTCTTTGATTCATCATCTACACACTCAGCAGGCCAATCTGAAGCCTCTTGTTTTATTTTCAAAAAAGTGTTAATGTATTCGGCAAATAATCCACCTGTTCGCGTCACAGGATTATAACGCGTAGTACTCTTATACTCCCAAAGCTCACTGATTTCTAATATTTTGTACCCCATTTCTACGGCTTTACGAAGTTCTGGAGCGACCCAAGTTCCCAAAAATTCGCGATCAGCGGGATCATCATGAGGGCAATTGTCTTGTACAAGATCATCGCAGCATGATCGACAGAGAGGGAACAGTAACTTTCCATGGGCTTTTACTGGTAAAACAGGGTGAAATAATTGACGAGGGGGTAAAACGCGACATTTCACGAGACCTTCTATCCGCGAAATATTATTATTAGGGCATATAAGCTGACAATCACGCCCCACATGGACAGTGGGATGTCCAATCGGGAAAACCCCTGTCTTTAAAACGTATGGGTATAACGAACAAACATCAACATAGCGAATTTTCTCATTATCTTTTACGTCATAATGTGTTACGGTATTTCCTGTTCGTCCCCCGAAAAATGCATCGCGCGGATCCAGCGCTATAAACATTTGCTGATCAACGTTTTCTACAAAATTCGCCAACACATGATCTGTCTTTTTTTGACGAATAAAATCGCATTCCCACATTTCAACGACTTCATAACCCGAGTGTCGCAATTCCCGTGTAATCGCCCCTGTTCTCTCATATCGACTCTCTAGTGTATCCTTGTGACTCAACTCTTTATCTCTATTGAATTTGAAACACCGTGGGCATCCGTGCCAATAACACCCGTGGAACTGATATGCATATTTCTTATTATTATTCGCGGTATCCTCCCAAAAACCATCTAGACGCAGGCCTGAAGTTGTTCTGTGTTCACGAGTTCGTCCGGCATGTATTATTCGATGATTCTCGCAATGTTCGCGCCACAAGAGCCATTCAATTGCGATTTTCGACTGCGTTTTCCCTAACCGATATCCTCCCTGAGGTATAATGCCTATCTGCTTGTCTTTTAAGAAATTTGTTTGAAAAATACGCATGCATGTAGAAGCAATCGTTACACATTCTGTAAAAGGACAGACATTTCCAGCATTCATAATCAGTTTTCGAAATTCAACACAGGCTCGTCTCAAAATTGTAACATCAAGTCTGCAATAATGAAGAATTTCTTTACGAAAATCAAATTCATAATCTTCTTCGACACGATCATTATACCAGGATAAGAATTTTTCACGATCTTGTACTCCCATAGTGTCAGCACCATAATATTTTCTATCAGGTATAGGCCCTACGTAGTTTTGATTGTCTTTTGTATTGAAAAAATGTGGAAAATAGCCTTTCGCTATATTCCCCAATCCAAAAGCTTTCGGTAAACTTGCAAGAGCCATGTGAAAATAATTTAAACTGTCTATAAATTTATTATCCCCAAAATCCATCAAGATAATGTTTGTTCCGTTAATTATCGCTTTAATTTGACTGTTAATGCGTTTCATGACGTCTCTCAAAACGAATTGTGAATCATAGCCTTTCGCGTTATGTGCAATACAAACTACTTTTTTATACGTCTTACCCATCGACGTGATGTAATCAACAAATCCTCGCACAGGATCCTCACCATCGAAAACATTTTCCCGATGTTTACACACGCCACACGGATTTCCGTGATTATCGTTGGCGTTCACAATGTCATCGTCGGTCATATCTGCACAACGATCACACACAGTTTGGGCAACGCAAAGATTAGGAATGTGTACGTTGACATCTGTAGTTCCTTGCAGAAGCTCATCCTGTCTGGTTTCAAAGTCGTAGAAAACAAACGCCACGCGTTTCAAAGTCAATTTTTTCTTACTTTTTAAGGTGGGCATATAGCAGAGATGAGAAATATCTTCGTCCTTTTGACATACGTTGCAATAATATTTATGGCACACATGATTCTGAATTTTGCGATGATCAATTTTCGTATTACATTGGCCACACAATTTTATATAGTCACAGACGGTAGGGTTATTTCCGCTGAAAGATCCTGGTTTCTTATGTTGATCGAAGCACAATTGCCCGTGAAACTCTCGATTACAATCGTCACACACTATTTTATCAACAATCGTAGAGTCACACGGAGGATTCTTCAAACACCTATCACAAGTCCTATCACAAACATGTCCTTGCGTAGTGTAAGGTTTGTTACAATGCTCGCAATAATACTTCACGCCAAAGAATGAAGGTAAATTTTGGATTGGCTCATAGTGGTTCTCTTCAGGATAATACACAATCGGTAAGGTATATCGGACGGCCATCTTTCTGCTAATCAATTCAGGTGTACCATCGTAGAGCACAGGGTGATCTTTTCCGTTTCTCATGAGGGAATAGACCTTGATAAGGCATCCTTCTTCAGCCAAGTATCGCTGATATTGAGCAACTTCCTGTAGACCACAGCCTTCGTCAGGAGCAATGACTCCTGCCCTTCGAGTTAGTCTTTCGGCCTCCTCACGTTGCATTTTTCCCTTTCATTGCCGGATTGCCTGCCATACCTCGCGGATCTTGCCCTTATCAGCTCTGGTTTTTAATTTTTCTGCATGTGCTTTGGCCACAACAAGTGATCGGGCTAGACACAAGCCATCTTCATTCGAAATCTGAAGGATACATTTTCTACTAAACCCTCTTTTCATGCCGTTTTCAAGGAAACCTTGACCTACCGGGGCTTCAGCCACGTGAAGTTTGATCCAAAACTTATCGGCACATCCGAAACCGTTTGCGCTCTGCGCGATAGAGCTAACAAGATTCCATAGATCTTGAAACTCATATCCTTTGATCGCACGTGGACTTATCCAGGCATTGTCTCTTTGCATATTTGCAAAATTGAATGTAAGGCACATTCGATTCATACCACGCCCTCCAGCCTCAATAATTTTATTATAGACATCACGAAAAGCTTCTTCAACCCAGTCGGCAGGGTCACGACTTTCAGGTAAAGGGTTGATTGCAAACTCCATCACATGTGTGTCGAGTTTGAAACGTGGAAGTCTCTGGCGTGATCGTCGTATTGTCCTTAAGGCCGGCAATCGATTTTCAATCTCTTCTTCGCGGCCATTTTGTTGATCTGAAATTGGGTTTAGTATTTTTCAATAAAAAAATATGCCTAAAATTTTTTCTCGGTATTATAAAAAGGTATGAAGCTAGATACTTACCATTCTGCTGATCTAGTAAATCTAGATTAAACTCTTCAACAGCTTCCAAAACCTTAGGGTCACTCACAACATTTTCACCACCACCACATTGAATATCAAACAGCGCAGAATTAAAATTTTCGAATAAATCTCCATCAAAATTATTTTCAATGGCAAAATCACCGAATAACTCAAGATCAAAATTATTTATCCAATCAAAATCTCCCTGTGGAGGTGTAGTATTTTCTTCGGACGGGTCACTGGGCCCCGCTAAATCGTTTGGGTCCGACATTGTGAATGTCCCTTGGACGACTGCAGTTAGTGCGAGAAAATTCGGGCTATATTGGGAAAAGTCAGGGGTTTTACTGTTGGCGCCACAGGGGGGCTACTGCACTTCTTCGCCTTTTTTACCTGCCCCCGCCTACGCGCATTGTCCTTGTCCTAGTCATAGACAAGCCCACTTGACCCCAATACAGGTGCATTACGTCACGCCCCTCTCTAGCATTTTCAAATCCATATTTTCGGATATCGTAAAATTGTATAAAATGATGAGATTTTAGGCATGATTAATCAGAAGGCAATATGGACACGAGGTGGAAACATCCCTTTACTGCAATGATTTGTGGTCCCACGGGTTGTGGAAAAACATTTTTTGTTAAAAGGTTTTTGAAGGAAATTAAGCAAATGTGCGATACACAAATTGAAAAAGTGATCTTTTATTACGCTGAGTGGCAGAATGGATATTCGGATTATGATAATAATTTTGTCGAATTTCGTGAAGGCCTACCAAGATCTGGAGATTTTGATGATAATAAGCCAAAATTGGTTGTCGTGGACGATTTGATGCGGGAATCTTCGAATGGTGCAATAGTTGATTTATTTTCAAAAGGAAGCCATCATAAAAATCTCAGTGTAATGTTTCTATCTCAAAATTTATTCCACCAAGGAAAAGGACAGAGAGACATTTCATTGAATACAAATTACATCGTCGTATTTAAAAATCCCAGAGATCGTGCACAAATTGCCCATTTGGCTCGTCAAATATATCCAGAAGATCCAAAATTTCTGCAAGAAGCCTATTTTGATGCAACGTCGGCAGCTCATGGCTATTTGTTGTTAGATTTGAAACAATCGACTCCTGAAAACTGTAGGTTTCGAACCAATGTATTCCCCAGTGATCCCCATCATTATGTTTATATTCCGCGCAAGGATCGCAATATAAAAGGAGGAGGGGCATCACGGAGTGTACCAGTCGTTCATGTGTGATGGCAACGAGAAGTCGTTCTGAAAGCGGCTCTGTTCGCAAGTCGCTGGGAGAAAAAAATACAGCCTTATTACACGCTCTCATCTACGCACCACCCAGGCTACGCCGGGTAATAATACAACACGCTAATAAAGATTTAATTCGCTGCATTTGCGAGTGTGCTTTAAATTTGTTACACGGAAATATTCCTTTGAAAAATTGTGAGAAATCAAAACTGTGCAAACATAAAAAACTATTGAGAAAACTTGCCGATAAAAAACAAAGTTTAAGCAGCAAGATAAAAATCATTAATCAGAAAGGTGGTTCAATTTTGCCGATGCTACTGGGTCCTCTGATAAGCGCACTTATCTCAGCCATTGTATAAGGATGGAACATGCACGTAAAATGATTCTTGTACCAGAGGAGAGTGTGGAGCGTCTAAAAAAAAAAAAATTCTTCACATGTTGATGCTCACCATGTTTTAACGGAATTGGCTAAAGAAATTCAGCCATCAGCGCAAACTCCAGGCACTGTTACAAGCAGATTAGATACCCAGCTATTGGAAATTTTAAATTCGAAAAGCCCTAGAGATGACCATGAAAAATGGAAGTTGTATAACGACGTTCTGAGGCGATATTTGTTTTATACAGAACAAACTAAAACGCCGCTGTTAGAAACGGAGGCCCACGTCGAAACTGAAACCGCTGAACGATACGACCCAAAAGCTATTGTTGCTACTGTACCTAAAGTATATCAGCGAAAAGCCGCTGGTATACTAGAATACATTGACGCCATTGATACTGCTAACAGACTCAAATGGAATTCAAAAGGACAAGTGACTTTGGATGGACAGACATTTCCTGGTGTCAATATTGTGGATCTCATACAAGATGTTGTCAGAGCACGGAAAACATATTCAGCTAAAGGATGGGAGCATTTTGTCGTTTATCTCCAAAGCCTGAACACCCCTCGGGAGTTTCTGGGTAATCCCAAGTTTCATCAGCCTCCACCAGCATTGCCAGACATTAGGAATCGAAGAGAACCTGAAATTTCAGAGGACGAGAGTTCCGTAGACGAAGATAGAAGAAGGAAAAGCTATAGATCACGCACTCCTCCTGTTCATCGCCCCCGTAAAAACTCGAAAAAACCCCGGCTTAGTTCTCCCTACACTGCGAAAACCGACAAAGTTACATCATGGCTTCCGTTTTGAACAATGAAAAACTCTCGAGGACATATTTTGACCTTCCAGAGCCTGAGGCATACACAGGGGCTCGAAATATTTTGTCAAAATATAAGAAAGAAATACCTGAAAGTGAAATAAAAAATTGGCTTAATGCTCAGAACACTTATACCCTTCATAGACCCATTAAGCGTAAATTTCCGCGTCTTCATTATACAGTAACCAACATTGATGATGTGTGGGAGGCTGACTTAGTTGAATTGAGATCATTAAAAACATATAATGATGGGGTTTCATATTTACTTGTAGTTATTGATGTCTTGAGTAAATTTGCCTGGGTAGAGCCATTGAAAGACAAATCAGCATCACAGGTTCTTGAAGCTTTCAAACGTATAATGGATACAAATGGAGGGCGCATTCCTGTTTCGATACAAACGGACAAGGGAAAAGAATTTATGGCCAACAGTGTCCAAAAATTTTTTTCTGATAAGAAAATAAAATTTCGTGTTGCACGTAATCCCGACATAAAAGCTGCAGTTGTGGAGCGCTTCAATCGGACATTGAAGGAACGTATGTGGCGTTACTTTACACATAGTCGAACATATAAGTATACAGATGTTTTGAAACAAATTGTCGAGTCTTATAACAACTCGCGACATTCTTCAATAAAGATGGCGCCTGCGGCTGTGACTATGGATAATGCACCATACGTATGGCGTAATATACAAAGTCGATTCAAGACGGAGAAACCACGTAAAGAATCCTTTAAATATAAAGTTGGTGACTATGTACGCATCAGTCGAACGAAAGGCATCTTTGAGAAAGGATATGAAACTAATTGGAGTAAAGAAATATTCAAAATAACGAAAGCCGTTTTCAAACAATCATTGCCGATATACGAGTTGATGGATTTTGCTGACGAACCAATTGACGGATTTTTCTACGAACCAGAATTGGTGCTTGTCAATAAACCAACGGACAAGGACGAGTTCATAGTGGAACGTGTCATACGCTCCAAGGGAAAAGGAAAAAATAAGCAGGTTCTTGTTCATTGGGAAGGATATCCTGATAAGTTTGATTCTTGGATACCTGCTGCAGAACTGCATGCAATTGGGAAAAAATGAAGAGAAACGAATTTTATATGGTGCTCCCCAGCAACAGCAGCATGAGCTATCATCCTGATAATACAGCATCGAAATTCACGACCTTGCTTCCAAAACAAGTTGAACTGGAAGGAGAATGGGTAGTAGGTCTGAGTGAAATACAGTTTCCTTGCAATTTTTTACATATACGTAATGGAAAAGATTCTCCAATCAATTTCGTTAGTAATCCAATCCCCAATAAGAGTAAGGTAAACGCACTACAAACATTTTTTCTACCTACTGCAGTTTTCAAAGATATAACAGATTTAGTGGGGTTCATGAATACTTTTCCGTCTTTGAGTACTCATATCCGATTTGAATATTTAGCGCAACAAGGTTTTGTGAAAATTGTAAAACACTGCAACTCCAGGAACTGCACTAGCACACTTCATGCAATAGACTTTTCCGATAAAGTATCCGATATGTTGGGATTTGAGAGAGGTATACACAGCCTCACAAACGCCAGGCCGTATTGTCAAGGATCTTCACCAGCAAGTTTGGCCAGAGGTTTACCTGCGAATTTGTTCATCTACAGCGATCTTTGTGTACCCTCCGTAACAGGTGACGTGCAGTCATCTCTGTTACGAGTGGTACCATTCAGCGCTTCTACGTATACCTATGGGGCCATGCACTGTACTACGTTTTCCACTCCTCATTATATTCCGTTGATGAGGTATTCATTTCGCACAATTGAAATAGATATAAGATGCAATCAGGGTGATATGATTCCATTCGAGTATGGTCCTTTGAACGTGACACTTCATTTCAAGAGGATTGATTGACTAAAAAATGAGACCGTACATTGCATATTACGCAAACCAAGCTGGTGGAGGAACAGCGGACCGATATAATGATTTTGGAAGGATATTCGTTGGAAGTCCTTATCAACGAGGTCATGGAATTGGTGCTTTCCTTGGAGGTCTGTTTCGACGCATTCTGCCCTATCTGGGAAGCGCAGCCCGAGCTGTCGGTAAAGAAGCTCTCAATGCGGGTATTAACGTTGTTGGGCATGTAGTGACAAATGGCAAGCCCTTAAAGGTGGCGCTGGAAAACCGATTAGCCGAGTCTGGGCTGAAATTGAAAAGGAGGGCCCAGGACAAAATTGGGACCATGATGCGTGGCTCAGGATATAAGAGGAAGCGTAAGCGCCTCGCCTCTCATAAGCTCACTGGCCGTGGATCTGCCAAGACATCCAAAACTCGGAAGAATAAAAAGAAAAGACCCGTTGCAAACAAAAGAAGCAAGAAAGTGAAAAAAGTACCGAGACATAAATCAAAGCGGAAGACTCGTGATTTGTACGATATTTTCAACTAATCATCATGTCGTTTCTACATTCGCACTCTTCTGAGTGTGTGAAGTCGGAGCTGGACCTATTTACCATACCACCTACCCAAACAAGTATTGAAAATTCTCAATTTGTTTATTATAATCCTGTATCTACGCTGTCGGACGATGCCCCAATTGAATTATTCGTACCAGGCCATGGAGAAGAATATATTGATTTGGCACATACCATGATCAAAGTTCGCGCCAGAATCCTGATACCCGATGGCTCTGCTGGTATAGACGACTCTGTTGGGCCTGTGAATAACTTTTTACATTCAATGTTTAACCAAGTGGATGTATATTTCAACCAAAAAGTTGTTACGCCTCCAAATAACCTGTACGCTTATAGAGCATACATTGAAACATTGCTAAACTATGGAACCGATGCAAAGTCCTCACATCTTGGAATGTCTCTTTGGGCTACGGATAGCTATGGTGCAATGGATTCTATTGCTGTAGCGGCGGGTGATGCAAGAAACAACGATGGACTAGCCGTACGTCAGGCAATTACTAAAGGTGGAAAAGCATTTGATCTACTGGGACATTTACATTGTGACGTGTTCAATCAAGACAAGTTTTTGATGAATGTCGTAGAGCTACGCGTTCGTCTTATCCGTGCAAAGGACGACTTTTGCCTTATGGACTCCACTCCCCTGCATTATAAGGTGCATATAGAAGAAGCCTCCTTGATAGTTCGCCGTGTGAAACTCAGCCCTGGAATTTTGATAGCTCACGCTAAAACGCTTGCAAAGACAACTGCGAAATATCCTTTGACACGGGTGGAGGTCAAATCATTTGTTCTCCATCGGGGGATTATGGGGGAGACAATAGACAATGCCATTTTGGGTCAACTACCTAAAAGAATCATACTGGGATTTGTTGACAATGTCAGTTTCAACGGATCGAGAAAGAAGAATCCCTTCAACTTTCAAAATTTTGGGATAAACTTTTTATGCCTGAATGTCGATGGACGCCAAGTACCTACAAAACCTCTGCAGCCAAGTTTCACCTCTGGTGTCTGCCTAGATGTGGAGGCATTCAACACCCTATTTGCTGGTACTGGAACACATTTCAGCGACCATGGAAATAGCATCTCTCGTCCGGCCTATTCCGATGGATTTTGCTTGTTCGCGTTCGATCTAACTCCTGATTTATCTGCAAGTTCCGCTGGCCATTGGAATCTGGTGAAAAGTGGAAGTATTCGCATTGAAGTTCGCTTCAATAGAGCAACAGAGCAGAATGTAAATTGTCTGTTGTACGCCGAATATGACAATTTGCTAGAAATTGATTCCACAAGGCAGGTTATTGTCGACTACAGTGGATGAAAATGGAGGACTACTTAATGGGCGCGCAGCATAAGATTGCATTAGTTGCATTCAACCTGCTGAACGAGACCAACGCTCATTTCCCGGATTACCGACGTTCTATGAATACCCTTGAGCTCCTGGAGATATTACCGCATACAGATGCATGCATTGGAGGTGTCTACCCTGCCGACCGTGCGAAATTGCAATGTTTATGAATGGAGCCAGAAGAGACTCCAAGATATATCGTCTGATGTTTGTGGGCAGTACTGCATTGTTGTGCTTCACTGGTTGTTCAATGATCGGTCTTTACAGTCCTTTCATAAACTATTTACTTCAGACACAAAACGTAACGATCGCATTGTTATGAAAATGTTCAACAAAATTATTCAAAAACGCAATTGTAATCGTAGAAATTTAAGTAAGCCTTTTCAGAACTTGTCTGGTAAAGGTAGTTTGCATTGTAACCAGCGGTCTTTAAAAAATATATTCCATTTGCATTAATTTAATAATAATAATAATAACAATAATTTTGATCACTACTATTTTTTAAATCCCTAATATTATGTACCACCCCTCATACAAGTATAATTTCTGAATAAATGATTTATATACTCAATAAATTATGTATTGCATATTTATTTCATTTTCCCCATATATACCCACATTTCCCACGCCATCCACTTTCCCCCCACTCCCGCCCTTTTGAATCACGTGACCCTTACCACCCATTTCCCACCCACTCTCCCGTTTGGATCACGTGACCCTTACCACCCATTTTCCACCCACCCTCCCGTTTGGATCACGTGACCGTTACCCCCCACCCACCACCCACTTCCTGTCGAACAAAAACATTCCTTTGGGGACCCTCACCCCAGGGGGTCCACAGCGCGGCGACGTCCTCCTCAAAGGACAATGGGGAAAACGTGTTCGGACACGTCTGGAAAAAGGGGGGAGGGGGGGCGATTCCTGGAAGAAAATTCGCCAATCGTGCCCACTTACTACTCACGCCAGCCGCTGCCAACTCTGTGATCAAGTCATCAAACTCTTCAAAATGTTTTTCTAGTTTTGTGTCACTCTTCATTCTTAATCTGCTGAATCGATTCCTGACAGACACTTCTGTGGCAGCATTCTTCCTCTCCCAAATAGAGTCCAAACTTGTCAGGATAGACTTAGCAGTACTAACTGGCGTATCGTACTTCAAGTAAGCATCAGATAAATATTCAGCAACAACACACTTGGCGATGCGTTCCGCCTTCAACCATTTTCTGGTCACTGGCACAGGGGGTTATTCATCCACGACTTTGAGCACTTTAAGTTCGTATAACAAATTCCCGATTCGATGTTTCCACGCACTGTACTGACTTCCATTGCGTGGCGTAATATTTCTGCTGTCTTTCGATTTATCCATTGTCACTCACTCTAAGTACTTGATACTTGAATTTATTAAAACTTTTACACTATAAAAACATTAAAACTTTTCTCAAAAAATACACAGTTAATACAGAATGTGACCTCGGCTCATAACCTATTGGAAATGGGAAGCTTAATTAATATAAAATGCAATAAATTTGTAAATAACTTTTCTTTTATTCTTAAAACGCACGAGGAAGAAAAACGTCTGTACTTTATGAGCTGCTTCAGCTAACTGACAAGACGGTCATCGGACCAAAAAGAATATCGTCACCTATATACAAAGGAACTCTTATTTCTTTCTCGCCGTGGAGACATGGAATCATTGTTTATGTTTATGTTAAATCTCCGGCACTCTCTACATCGATTCAGTTTTGAGCACATAAGCCCTGGAAGTATTTCTTAGTACAATGAAACTATATAATCCAATATCTCACGTATCCAATGACGCCGACAAAATTGTCCTAGCTGTGATATTACTAAAGATATGGAAAAACGAAAAAGTCGACTGTGGATTATTCGCGGACCCGTAGCAAAAACGGAAATCGATTCACGAATCCAATGGCGCCGTCCAAAGTGCCCTAGCTATGATATTACCAAAGATATGGACGAAAAACGGAGTGATCCCCACTCTGGGTTTCTTTTGGTCTAGGAGCCACAGGAGCCGAGAAAAACGGAAAAAACGAAACAATCGACTTCAAAATATTTCCGGACCCCTAAAAAATCGGAAGTCGTCTCACGAAGCCAATGGCGCCGACAAAATTACCCTAGCTATGATAATTCCAAAGATAGGGACGAAAAACGGCATGATCCCTTTTTCGTCTAGGAGCCGAGAAAAACGGGAAAAACTAAAAAATCCAGTGTAGATTATTCCCGGACCGCTAAAAAATCGGAAGTTTTCTGACGTATCCAATGGCGCCGGCAAAATTGCCCTAGCTATGAGATTACCAAAGATATGGAAAGAAAACGGTGTGATCCCCACTCCGGGTTTCTTTTGGTCTAGGAGCCACAGGAGCCGAGAAAAACACGAAAAATTATAAAATCGGCTTTAGATTATTCTCGGGCCCCTAGCAAAAACGGAAGTCATCTCACGAATCCAATGGGGCCGGCAAAATTGTCCTCGCTGTGATATTACTAAAGATATGCACAAAAAAACGACGTGATCCCAAATCTGTGTCCCTTTTGGTCTAGGAGGCATAGGAGCCGAGAAAAACGGGAAAAACTAAAAAATCGACTTTGGATTATTCCCGGACCCCTAGGAAAAACGGAAATCAGCTCACGAATCCAATGGCGACGTCCAAATTGCCCTAGCTATGATATGTGACGTGACATTTCCCAACGATCGGAATTGTCTATCACCTTCGCCCTTCCTCCCTCTAGCCTCCTCACCGAACACAAAAACAACGGACAAAATGGGGACCTGGAAGGTTGTTGGGCGCAAGCTAATTTTCTTGGTCGAGTAATTAGCGACTCGAAGCCTAAATAAATAAAATTAATGCAAGAAACGCAAAACAAGGCAGAAACTAACCTAACTTAGCGAGGGGTTAAGGTAGGGGTTGCGGATGCCTGCGCTGCTCAGTATGCTAGGTAGTGGAGAGAGGGGTGGATTCGAGGGATAGGGCTTCAAACGAGAGAGAGAGAGAGAGAGAGAGAGAGAGAGAGAGAGAGAGAGAGAGAGAATATCACACGTGAGT